>NC_081358.1:128644389-128947468 GCF_030684315.1 Stegostoma tigrinum | reverse complement strand
CTGATAAGTCCCTGGGACCTGATGGTCTGCATCCCAGGGTACTTGAGGAGGTGGCTCTAGAAATTGTGGATGCATTGGTAATAATTTTCCAATGTTCTATAGATTCAGGATCAGTTCCTGTGGATTGGAGGGTGGCTAATGTTGTCCCACTTTTCAAGAAAGGAGGGAGCGAGAAAACAGTGAATTATAGACCGGTTAGCCTGACGTCAGTGGTGGGAAAGATGCTGGAGCCAATTATAAAAGATGAAATTACGAATCATTTGGATAGCAGTAACAGGATAGGTCAGAGTCAGCATGGATTTACGACGGGGAAATCATGCTTGACTAATCTTCTGGAATTTTTTGAGGATGTAACTATAAAGGTGGACAGGGAGAGCCAGTGGATGTAGTGTACCTGGACTTTCAGAAAGCCTTTGATAAAGTCCCACATGGGAGATTAGTGAGCAAAATTAGAGCACATGGTATTGGGGGCAAAATACTGACTTGGACTGAAAATTGGCTGGCTGACAGGAGGCAAAGAGTAGTGATAAGTGAGTCCCTTTCGGAATGGCAGGCAGTGACCAGTGGGGTTCCACAAGGTTTGGTGCTGGGACCGCAGCTATTTACAATATACATTAATGATATAGATGAAGGCGTTAAAAGTAATATTAGCAAATTTGCTGATGACACAAAGCTGGGTGGCAGGGTGAAATATGAGGAGGATGTTATGAGAATACAGGGTGACTAGGACAGGCTAGGTGAGTGGATGGATGCGTAGCAGATGCAGTTTAATGTGGATAAATGTGTGGTTATACACTTTGGTGGCAAGAACAGGAAGGCAGATTACTACCTAAGTGGAGTCAAGTTAGGTAAAGGGGGAGTACAATGAGATCTGGGTGTTCTTGTACATCAGTCAATGAAAGCAAGCATGCAGGTACAGCAGGCAGTGAAGAAAGCTAATAGCATGCTGGCCTTCATAACAAAAGAAATTGAGTATAGGAGCAAAGAGGTCCTTCTGCAGCTGTACAGGGCCCTAGTGAGACCGCACCTGGAGTACTGTGTGCAGTTTTGGTCTCCAAATTTGAGGAAGGACATTCTTGCTGTTGAGGGAGTGCAGCGTAGGTTCACAAGGTCAATTCCCGCTATGGCAGGACTATCATACGTTGAAAGATTGGAGTGACTGGACTTGTATACACTTGAGTTTAGAAGGATGAGAGGGGATCTGATTGAGGCGTATAAGATTATTAAGGGATTGGACACTCTGAGGCAGGAAGCATGTTTCCGCTGATGGGGGAGTCCAGAACCAGAGGACATAGTTTAAAAATAAGGGGTAGGCCATTTAGAACAGAGTTGAGGAGAAACTTCTTCACCCAGAGAGTGATGGATATATGGAATGGTCTGCCACAGAAGGCAGTGGAGGCCAACTCTCTGGATACTTTCAAGAAAGAGATGGATAGAGTTCTTAAAGATAGTGGAATCAAGGGTTATGGGGATAAGGCAGGAACAGGATACTGATTGTGGATGATCAGCCATGATCAGAATGAATGGTGGTGCTGGCTCAAAGGGCTGAATGGCCTACTCCAGCACCTATTGTCTATTGTCTATTGTCTACCTACACCCAAATGGTCGTTAGCTGCCATTTCCACCACCTCCACCACAAGGATCACCACATTCCACCACCATCACATATTCACTTCACATCCCATGTCAGCCTTCTACAGGGGCCATTCTGTCTGGGATACCGTGGTCCTCTCCTCCACCACTCTGAATACCTGCTCCCCCCCACAGCCCCGTGGGACCTTCCAACACAATTGCAGAAGGTGCAACAACTACCTGTTTACTTCCTCCCTTGTCAGTATTCAAGGGCCAACACACAGCTTCCACGTGAAACAACAGTTTACCTGCTTTTCATTCAATGTAGTTTGTTGCACTCGCTGCTCACAATGTGGTCTCCTCTACACTGGGGAAATGAAATGGAGACTGGGCAACTACTTTGCAAAACACCTACATTTTGTCAGCAATAATAACTCTGAGCTTCTGCCTGCCACTTCAACACACCACTGTGTTCCCTGGCCAACATTTCTGTCTCCAGCTCGCTGCAGCACTTCAGCAAAACTCAGTGCAAGCTGGAAGAACAGCAGCTCATTTTCTATTTGGGGATCGCTGCCAACTTCAGGTCGTAACATAGAGTTCAATAACTTTAGGGCTTGAGCACCTTCTCCCATGTCCTTACAACAGATCCCACACACCAAGCTTTCACATCATATTGCCTGCTACTACAACTAAACCATTTTCTGATGAAGGGTCAAGGCCCGAAACGTCAGCTTTTGTGCTCCTATGATGCTGCTTGGCCTGTTGTGTTCATCCAGCTCCACAACTTGTTACCTCGATTGTCAGCTCCTAATGGTCACTATTAGCTGTACTTGATTCTTCCAGGCAGACCATTATCCAATTTTGTCTGCCCAATTGCTGCTCTCTCTTTCTCTTCACTCCTCCCCATCCCATCTTTAGCATATATTACAATTGTTTCCTACCTACAATCTGTTCTGAAGAAAGATTGCTGAGCCCAAAATCTTAACTTTGCTTTCTCTCCACAGATATAACATAGACATAGAACAATACAGCACAGAACAGGCCCTTCGGCCCTCGATGTTACTCGGACCTGTGAACTAATCTAAGCCCATCCCCCTACACTATCCCATCATCATCCATATGCTTATCCAAGGACTGTTTAAATGCTCCTAATGTGGCTGAGTTAACTACATTGGCAGGCACGGTGTTCCACACCCTTACCACTCTCTGAGTAAAGAACCTGCCTCTGACATCTGTCTTAAATCTATCACCCCCTCACCCCTCACCCCTCAGATGTGGCAGTTTCAGTTTTTATTGTTGTTAAAATACTAGTTCACAGTGAATGTCACTGCAATGGAGCCTATCATTGAAGTCAATTGATCTGTTGTTATTAATCACAAGAGAGATTTGCGAAGAAAGACTCTCAGTGCACTAACAGTTACTTAAAGTAAAGGCAAACAGACTGGTAGGTGCTGCACCAATGACTACTAATTGCAGCTCAGTCAGAATATACAGATGTCCTTTATCACAGGAGTATTCCAGGTCAGATCTGGTCAAGGTCTAGGCCACTTTTTTTTTAAAATTCACTCTCGGATGTGGGTGTTGCTGGTTGGCCAGCATTTATTACCCATCCATAGTTGCCCTTGAGAAAATAGCGGTGAGCCACCTTCTTGACCTGCTGCTATCCATGTGCTGAGGTAAACCCACAATGTCATTAGAGAAGAAATTCCAGGATTTCGACTTGTTGATCATGAAGGAACAGCAATACATTTCCAAGTCAGGATGGTAAGTGGCTTGTAGGGGAACATGTATCTGCTTCCATTGTCCTTTGAGATGGAAGTGGTCTTGGAGTTGGAAGGAGCTATCTAAGGATCTTTAGTGAATTTCTGCAATGCATCTTGTAGATGGTACTGTTGCTGCTGGTGGTGAAGGGAATGAATGCTTGTGGATTTGGTGCCAATGAAGTGGGCTGCTTTGTTGAGCTTTTTGAGTATTGTTGGAGTTGCAATCATCTAGGCAGGTGGAGAGTATTCTATCTCACTCCAAACGTGTGCCTTGTAGTTGGTGGATAGGCTTTGGGGAGTCAGGTGATGAGTTACTCTATTCCTAGCCTCTGATCTGCTCTTCTAGTCACTGAATCTATGTGGTGAGGCTGGTTCGGCTACCCGTCAGTGACAACCCTAAGGATGTTGATAGTCGGGAATCAGTAGTAGTTGGTAATGCTATTGAATATCAAGATGTGGTGATTACATTATCTCTATTGTACATAGTCATTGCCTAATATTTGTGCGTGACAAATGTTACTTGCTGCTTATCAGCCCAAACTTGAATATTGTCTAGATCTTGTTTTACTACCTGCTGAGTTGCAAATGGTGCTGAACATTTTTGATGGAGGGAAGATCATTGATGAAGCAGCTGAAGATGATTGAGCCTGGGAAATTACCCTGAGGAACTCCTACAGTGATATCCTGCAGGTGAGATGTCTGACCTTCAAAAAACACAATCATCTTCCTATGTAATAAAATGTGAGGCTGGATGAACACAGCAGGCCAAGCAGCATCTCAGGAGCACAAAAGCTGACGTTTCGGGCCTAGACCCTTCATCAGAGAGGGGGATGGGGGGAGGGAACTGGAATAAATAGGGAGAGAGGGGGAGGCGGACCGAAGATGGAGAGTAAAGAAGATAGGTGGAGAGGGTGTAGGTGGGGAGGTAGGGAGGGGATAGGTCAGTCCAGGGAAGACGGACAGGTCAAGGAGGTGGGATGAGGTTAGTAGGTAGCTGGGGGTGCGGCTTGGGGTGGGAGGAAGGGATGGGTGAGAGGAAGAACCGGTTAGGGAGGCAGAGACAGGTTGGACTGGTTTTGGGATGCAGTGGGTGGGGAGGAAGAGCTGGGCTGGTTGTGTGGTGCAGTGGGGGGAGGGGATGCACTGGGCTGGTTTAGGGATGCAGTAGGGGAAGGGGAGATTTTGAAACTGGTGAAGTCCACATTGATACCATATGGCTGCAGGGTTCCCAGGCGGAATATGAGTTGCTGTTCCTGCAACCTTCGGGTGGCATCATCGTGGCAGTGCAGGAGGCCCATGATGGACATGTCATCTAAAGAATGGGAGGGGGAGTGGAAATGGTTTGCGACTGGGAGGTGCAGTTGTTTGTTGCGAACTGAGCGGAGGTGTTCTGCAAAGCGGTCCCCAAGCCTCCGCTTGGTTTCCCCAATGTAGAGGAAGCCGCACCGGGTACAGTGGATGCAGTATACCACATTGGCAGATGTGCAGGTGAATCTCTGCTTAATGTGGAATGTCATCTTGGGGCCTGGGATGGGGGTGAGGGAGGAGGTGTGGGGACAAGTGTAGCATTTACTGCGGTTGCAGGGGAAGGTGCCGGGTCTGGTGGGGTTGGAGGGCAGTGTGGAGCGAACAAGGGAGTCACGGAGAGAGTGGTCTCTCCGGAAAGCAGACAGGGGAGGGGATGGAAAAATGTCTTGGGTGGTGGGGTCGGATTGTAAATGGCGGAACCTATGTGCCAGGTATGACTCCACCAGTGGAGAGTTTTCTGCTTGATTCCCATTTTTCTAAGGCTCCTTGATGCCACACTCAGGCAAATGCAACCATGATGTCAATCTCACTACACCTCTGGAATTCAACTCTTTTGTCCATGTTTGAATCAAGGTTGTATTGTGGTCAGGAGCTGAGTGGCCCTGGTAGATCCTAAACT
Source organism: Stegostoma tigrinum (assembly GCF_030684315.1). Lineage (NCBI taxonomy): Eukaryota > Metazoa > Chordata > Chondrichthyes > Orectolobiformes > Stegostomatidae > Stegostoma > Stegostoma tigrinum. The sequence goes on along the minus strand of NC_081358.1, from coordinate 128,942,206 downwards.
AGGCATTCCTGAGCAGGTGTTGCTTGGTATCATTGTTCATGACACTTTCCATCACTTTATTAAGGATTGAAACTGATAGAGTGGTAATTGGTTGGGTTGGATTTGTCCTACTTTTTGTGCACAGGACAAACTTGAGCAATTTTCCATTTTTGTTGGGTAATGCCAGTGTTGTAACTGTAATGGAACATCTTGGCTAGGGGAGTGGTACATTCTGGAGCACAAATCTTCAGTACTATTGCTGGAATATTGTCAGAGCTCAGAGCCTTTGCACTATCATATGCCTTCAACCATTTCTTGATATCACATTGCCTGAAAATTGGTATCTGTAATACTGGGGGCCACTGGTGGAGGCCAAGATGGATCATTCACTTGGCACTTCTGTCTGAAGATTACAGCAATGCTTCTGCTTTATTGTTTTGCACTGATATATTAGGTTCTTCTGTCATTAAGGATGAGGATATTTGTGGAGCCTCTTCCTTGAGTGAATTGTTTAATTGTCCACCACCATTCATGACTGGAGATGGCTGGACTACAAAGTTCAAATTTGCTCCATTGATCAGGTGGGGATCACTAAGTTCGGTCTGTCACTTGCTGCTTATGTTGTTTGACATGCATGTGGTCCTGTCTGGTAGCTTCACCAGGTTGATACCTCATTTTTATATATACCTGGTGCTACTCCTGGCATGCATTTCCGCACTTTCCATTGAACCGGGGTTGATGGTAATGATTGAGTAGGAGATATATAGACCATGATGTTGCAAATTGTGTTGGGGTACAGTTCTGCTGCTAATGGCCCACAGTGCCTCATGGATGCCCAGTCTTTAGTTGTTAGATCTGTTTGTAATCTGTCTTATTTATCAGTGACAGTTCCACACATCATGAAAGATAGTATTTGCAATGTGAAGGTGGGACTTCATCTCCACAAGAACTGTGTGGTGGTTGATCTTACCAGTTCGGCCATGGACAGATGCATCTGCAGCAGGAAGATTGGTAAGGATGAGGTCAAGTCTGTTTTTCCCTCTTGTTCGTTCCCTCACCATCCTGTGATGAAGGCCAACTTACCACTTGGTTTCCTCAATGATTATTACAGCTGCATGCTTGCTTTCAATGACTTATCACCATCTGGGGCATACCTGAAGAGATCATCTCCTGTGAGGAATGTGCTACTCGAAGGATACCTGTCTGCTGATTCTTTTATTTTTGTTTGTGAAATTTTAAATGCCCTTCTGCTGCCTCACATGTTTCTGCAAATCTCTCTACAACTGTAGACACACAACTCAACGTTGAAGATTCATCTTTCTGCTTTAAGAATGTTAATCAATTTTGATAGCCCTGTTATCTCACAGCCATAGATTAATTTAAATGGACTAAATCCAACAGATTCATTAAAGGAACTCTGGTAGCAAAGAATGCGAAATCCTTCTCCTTTTTTCCAACCCTGTGGATATTCATGACAACAGACTTTATTTGTAGTCTTAACAGTCTGGGATGGTATCTCTCCAAAGCTCCTTCTATTTTTCTGATTATCTGCAATTGACTTCAATTGTTTGACAACGAACCTATTGATGAAGTTCATTTAAAATTTATACATAAACTTAGAGCTTTGGTCAGATTTAATTTCAATTTGTAGACCGTAAGACATAACAGCAGAAATTAAGCCATTCAACCCATTGAGTCTTCTCTGCCATTCAGTCATGGCTGATAAGTTACTCAATCCCATTCTCCCACCGTCTCCCTGTAATCTTGGAGTTTTACCCTTCCCCTTCACTCCCCGCACCCCTGACTTTCCAGTTTAAATTCCCTAAACACACACACACAGGTACCTCAATCCAGAGGTGTGATCTCCCAAATGGTCCTGCAAAACTGGTTGATTAGGTGCATTCAACAGTCACTTTCTTAAATAGAGCTGAGGTGATCTGAAAGTATTCACATTAGTTAAGCTTCTTGAGTCCAAAGCCATCAAAAGAGATAGGAGAAAAGTGGAACAGGCTATTGAATTAATTGATCATCCATGATAGAACATAGAACTGTACAACATGGTACAGGCCCTTCAGCCCATGGTGTGCCAACCTATTATCCTACTAAGTTCAACCTACCCTGCATACCCTACATTGTACTATCCTCCATGTGCCTATCCAAGAGTCGCTTAAAAGTCTCTAACGTGTCTGACTCCACTGCCACTGCCGGCAGCGCATTCCAAGTACCCACCACTCCCTGTGTAAAGAACCTACCTCTGACATCTCCCCTACACCGTCCTCCAATCACATTAAAATTATGCCCCCTCGTAATAGTTACTTCCACCCTGGGAAAAAAAGTCTCTGGCTATTCATTCTATCTTTGCCTCTCATCATCTTGTGATGATCATAATGAGTGATGGTATCTCTCCAAAGCTCCATCTATTATTCCCTCTCATCATCTTGTGATGATCATAATGAGTGACAGAACAAAGTCCTGTTGACACCCTATTTACGCTTTTCACTAGACCAGAGCAACATGAGAAAAATCCACTACCTGAGTTGTAATTGTCCTTAAAATAATTTCTTCTGGAGCTTGATTTTACATATCCACAACTTGTAAGGATATATTGAAGTCCTGCTGTTGTTCTGGGTAATGGTCCTATACAATCTACAAACACTTGACGGCGCTTCAAAAACTGGTATAGGTATCAAAGGTGCTAGTTTGAATACATTTTACATATTGTGTTCTTTGGAATGAATCGGAAAAGGGAACTCAGAAATATCATCAATCAAATGGTATCTTTTAATTACAATCAGAAAACCAGAGATAAAAACTGAATGCACAAGAGGTGAATAGGTTGGATGAGAGATGTAAAGGGTTTTTGTCAAAAGGAAATATAACTTTTTTTTCTTCCAATGATCCCTCTGAGAGCTTCATACTTTCAACTTCTAATGCTGATACCACCTGTCAAAACTAATTTGCTTAACTGTTTCAAATTCAATGTGTTTGTCGAGGTTGCTTCTTTAAATTTCCAAACTGTTACCTGTATGCTTCATGGACTAGCTCATATGGTCCCAATACAGCTTTTCTTACAGTAAAATAATCCTAGAAATGTCCTCTGACAGTAAGCATAGATTTCTGGTGCTTTACTTGTCAGCTTACTCTGCAAGGGTAATGTCCAGTGTTCCTTAAGCCAATTAATTTGTGAGGCTAGTTTCTCATACAATGTAGAGAATGCCCCATACCTATATAAAAGGAGCAGGAGTCAGCCATTCACACCTGCTCTGTCATTCATTATGATCATGACTGATCATCCAACTCAATAGCCTGTTCCACTTTTCTTCTATCTCTTCTGATCCCTTTAGCCTTAAGAAGCTTAACTAGCGTGAATAATTTCAGATCACCTCAGCTCTATTTAAGAAAGTGACTGTTGAAAGCACCTAATCAGCCAGCTTTGCAGGACCATTTGGGGATTGAGGCACCTGTGTGTGTGTTTCGGAAATTTGAAGCACCGATAGAATTAGGTGCAGACAGGAAGAGGAAACCGGAGGCATTGTGGAAGTAGAAATGTCATTGTATTAGGATGAGAGGTAGTACATTTAAATCACATATGAAGAGAAATTGTTTCTCTCAAGGGATAGTGAACCTGAGGAATTCACAGATTGAATAGGACACCAAGATACTGAGTAAAGTTGAGGAGGACATAGACCTACTTCTCATCAGTAATGGATTGTAGGGTTGTGGAGTGTGGTCAGGAAAGTGGAGTTTAGGCCAGAGGAGAACTGCCATGATCATATTGAATGGTGGAGTAAGCTCAAGGGGCTGAATGGCCTATTTCAGCTCCTACTCCTTATGGGAAAAGAGAGAGTCTATTTAAGCTACCAGAGAAAACTGGCTGGTCACTATAGCCGCTCAATGTAGTCCCCTCTCTCCCTCTCACACACTAGGATAGGTAAGGTTAGCTATCACCACAACGTCAGTACCCATTCAGATCTACAGTGGGGTCAAATGGGGTTACGAACAAAGAAAATTACAGCACAGGAACAGGCCCTTCGGCCTCCAAGCCTGCACCAATAAAGATCCTCTGTCTAACCTGTCATCTATTTTCTTAGGGTCTGTGTCCATTTGCTCCCTGCCCATCCATGTACCTGTCCAAATACATCTTGAAAGACGCTAACGTGTCTGCGTCTACCACCTCCGCCAGCAACGCATTCCAAGCACCCACCACCCTCTGTGTAAAGAACTTTCCACGCATATCTCCCTTAAACTTTCCTCCTCTCACTTTGGGTTGTTTTGTGATTTGCAGTTTAGCACAATCTTCTGTTTTCTGCAATCAAGTTAAGATCAACTACTCAGCACGTTCACTGACCAGAAATGACAAGAATCCATTTAAATTTGCTCAGAGATCCAGGAAAAAAGTGAGCAAAGTTTTAATCGCAGCTGATCCTGCACTAACATTTCACACCAAGGAGCTTCTTCAGTGGCAGATGCACAGACCTCCTCCTATTTGCAAAGTTTTGTTTGACCGTAAGTGTTAAGATGACAAATATCATTTATGATATGAAAGGTGTTTCCAGACTGAGACTTGTCAGCATTGACACTGGAACGTGTTGATAACTCCTTTAATCACCAACCATTTTTCACTTCACAAAATTACAGAATGATGACAATATAGAAACGATGTATTTCAACTCATCTGCACTGGTTCCTCAATAAGCATCTCACTTACTGCCAAGTACATCACGGGAAAATGTGAAGCTTTTCGCCTTGATGGTAGGATAATAAAGCAGAGCAATATGTAAGTAGTGAACGATTATAGAATTCCAAGGTATAGAAGGGTGCAGGTGTTCTATTGCATGAGCCAAAAATAACTAATGTCCACATTCAACAAGTGATTAAAAAGGTTAATGGAATGTTATTCCTTATTACAAGAGAAATTAGACTAAAAGGATAGACAGGGCATTGGTGGTACTTCATCTCAAATTTAAGAAATGATGTAAATACTTTGAAGGTGGTACAAAAGATTTAGGAGATTTATATCTGGAATGAACAGATTGTCTTATGATCTGAGCTTGTTTCCATTGGTGTTGTGAAGTGTGAAAAATTATGTGTATAAGGTCCTTAATGGAGTTTACATAGTGGAGCTGGAAAGGATAGATCCTCTTGTAGGTCAGCCCCGATCTAGTGAGCACTGTTGTAAAATTAGGGTTTGCTTTTTCAAGACAGAGATGTGGAGATATTTACTCTCTCAGAAGATTGTGTGGTTATGGAACTACCTGCCACAGAAGGCTGTGGAGATGGGGGCCATTGAATCCTTTTTAATACAGAGGTGGACAGTCCTTGATAGGCAAGGACTCAAAGGGCTATTAGGAGATGGATGGGAATTAGATGAGAATATGGAATTCACAACACAAGACGATCATCCATGAACAGGCTTAAGGGGACAAATGGCCTACTTTGGCTCCTCATTTTTGACTTATTTTTACCGTCTTTGAACCTTTTACTCTTTCTTGGGATGTGAGATTTGCTGGCTTGCTACACTATTTCCAAGTGTAGTTAAGAGTCAAACACATTGCTGTGTGTCTGGAGTCAAGTATGGGCATGACTATGTAAAGATTACAGATTTCCTCCCCTAAAGGACATTAGTGGACTTACTGGGTTTTTATAAGCATAAATGCAAGCCTCATGATCACTATTATAGCAACTAGCATTTTTTTTTCATGCTATGATCCCAGCTGATGTTATTACAGGATTCCAGACTGAAATCTGGCTGAATAGATCATAGTTTGTTTTGGTTTTAATCAGGTGATTCCACACTGAACAAAATCATGCAATATTATAGATTTGAGTTTAACAATAAAATAGCAGTTTATTGCACAAAAGAAATTTAGCTAATCTAAGTTATCAGTTCTGAAAAAAAGGGTCGCTTGTCTCAAAACAGTAACTGTTTTTCTCTCCACAGATGTTGAGTTTGTCCAGCACTTTGTGCCTATGTTTTAGCTTCAGAGTTCCAATTCTTTGTTTTATACAATTAAATTATCTTCTCCCTTTATCAGGAACCATATGTCCATCTTCAAAGAACTCTGAAGAAACCCGCTAACCCAAAACTAGGTTGGAAAGGTTTCTGTTCAAACTATGGTCATTACCCCCTTAACTAAATGAAACAAAATCTTCCATCAGAAAGCCATATGTACTGTAATGTGTACAGTGTTTGCACCTAAACTGTCCGAAAGTAAACAAAAACCCATTACTTCTGGGAAGTATCTCTTTAAACCTATTCTAAACAAAATCACCATTGCTACTTCAGATGCATATAGAAGCTCACATGCCACTAGTTCAAGTTCAAATGCCAAACTCAAAAATAAATAACATAAAAATACGCACAAATCTCACACCCTATGTCACATTTGAAACAGTGGCAGGTGTTTAAGTGGATGTCTTTAACACATGGAATAGACAGATACATTCCAATGAACAAGAAATTTTGCAAGGAACAGATTTGCCATCTGTGGTTAATTAGAAATCTTAAAGATAGTACAAAACTTAAAGAAATAGCAAATAATTTTGCAAAGACATCTGGCAGGTCAGAAGATTGCTTTTTTATATATATTTATTCCAAAGAGTCACCAAAAAAAAGGCGAAATTTTGAGAATGAGAGAAAACTAGCCAGATACATTGAAATAAATAGTAATGGTTTCATAGAACATAGAACAGTACAGCACAGAACAGGCCCTTCAGCCCACAATGTTGTGCCAACCATTGATCCTCATGTATGCACCCTCAAATTTCTGTGACCATATGCATGTCCAGCAGTCTCTTAAATGTCCCCAATGACCTTGCTTCCACAACTGCTGCTGGCAATGCATTTCATGCTCTCACAACTCTCTGTGTAAAGAACCCGCCTCTGACATCCCCTCTATACTTTCCTCCAACCAGCTTAAAACTATGACCCCTCGTGTTAGCCTTTTCTGACCTGGGAAATAGTCTCTGGCTATCAACTCTATCTATGCCTCTCATTATCTTGTATACCTCAATTAGGTCCCCTCTCCTCCTCCTTTTCTCCAGTGAAAAAAGTCCGAGCTCAGTCAACATCTCTTCATAAGATAAGCCCTCCAGTCCAGGCAGCATCCTGGTCAACCTCCTCTGAACCCTCTCCAAAGCATCCACATCTTTCCTATAATAGGGTGACCAGAACTGGACGCAGTATTCCAAGTGCGGTCTAACCAAAGTTTTATAGAGCTGCAACAAGATCTCACGACTCTTAAACTCAATCCCCCTGTTAATGAAAGCCAAAACACCATATGCTTTCTTAACAACCCTGTCCACTTGGGTGGCCATTTTAAGGGATCTATGTATCTGCACACCAAGATCCCTCTGTTCCTCCACACTGCCAAGAATCCTATCCATAATCCTGTACTCAGCTTTCAAATTCGACCTTCCAAAATGCATCACCTCGCATTTATCCAGGTTGAACTCCATCTGCCACCTCTCAGCCCATCTCTGCATCCTGTCAATGTCCCGCTGCAGCCTACATCAGCCCTCTATACTGTCAACGACACCTCCAACCTTCGTGTCGTCTGCAAACTTGCTGACCCATCCTTCAATCCCCTCATCCAAGTCATTAATAAAAATTACAAACCGTAGAGGCCCAAGGACAGAGCCCTGTGGAACACCACTCACCACTGACTTCCAGGCAGAATATGTTTCTACAAACATTGAAAGAAGAAAGTGTTAAGAAAGTAATTGTGGCCTGTTAGAAAGTGAGTTTGGAGAACTGATAATGGTAGATCAGGAGATGGTTGATGAATTGAACAGATATTTAGCATGGCTTTTCACTAAAGAGGATACAAAATACATCCAAGGAGAAGTGATAAGTCAGGAAATGGAAAGAAGGGAGGAACTCAAGAAAATACAATCACCAGAGAAACGGGATTAAACAAATGGTTGAAACTGTGAGCTGACAAGGATGGTGCACTCTCTCCAAGGGGCTTAAAAAGTGGCGAATGAGATAATCGATGCATTGGTTTTAATTTTCCAAAACTCACTTCAGTTTTTCAGTTTGCAAAATGTCTTTGGCACCACCCTAAATCTAACCACAGTCACACTCTTGATGATGCATTGGCTATTACATCATGCTCCCTAGAAATGTAAACAATCTATGTTAAGTGATTGAATAAATAAGCTCCATGAGAAGATTATCACTTCTCAATTCTTAAATTTCTCAACAAAATTTAATGGATATATCCAAGGAATTTTGAAGGTGGTGAGGGTAGAAATTGTGGGCACTAGGCATAATCTTTCAGTCTTCCCTGGACTCAGGGGAGGTACCAGAAAATTAAACTACAGCCTTGTTCAAGAAAGGCTGTAAGAATAACCCCAGCAATTATAGACTTCAGTAGTCGGAAAGCTTCTAGAAACCATTATTCAGGATAGAATTAGTTGTCACATGGAAAATGTGAGTTGATTGGCAAGAGTCAGCATTAATTTCAAAAGGTGAAGTCTGCTTTAATTAACTTGTGGGGATTTTTTTTGAAGTGGCAACAGAAAGGCTTGAAGAAAATATTGCTGCCAATATGGTATACGTGGATTTCCAGAAAATGCTGGACACAGTGCCGTATAACAAACTTGATTTGATTTTGAGACAACAGTGTGGAGCTGGAGAAACACATCAGGCCAGGCAGCTGAGGAGCAGGAAATTTGACGTTTCAGTTTGGGACCCTTCCTTAGCCATTTCTGTAGAAGGTCTGCTGGATTCCTCCAGCTTCATACTGTGTCATCTCAGACTCCAGCATCTGCAGTTCTTACTATCTGTGATTTGATTTTGATTTTATTGTCACACAGACTCAAGCACAAAAGTACAGGAGTACACAGAAAATTACATAATGTCGTCACACAAGGCATCATCTTAGGTACAATGTATCTAGGTACAGAATTTAAGAACAAGGTAGAAAGAAAGAACAAAGTTAAAAGTGAAACATTGCGGTAATTATAGGTTAGCGTAAAACATAGGAAATAAAACTACAAGTTACACATTGCAGACCTTCTTGGTTTTAAGTAGAAGATAAAGCAATAAAGTTGAAAGTTCAAACATTATAGTTTTTCTTAAGTACTTAACCATGAAGGGAGTGGGCTTTGAGGAATCAACTCAAGACTGGAGGTCCACGCTGGACCGAGAGACTGCTGAAAGACCATCATATTGGGCCGAGAGATGGCCATGGCAGGCCACTGAGAGATTGTTACACCAGGCCGAGAGGCTGCCACACCGGGCCAGGAGGTCATTGCACCAGGTCTATGCAGAAAGCCCAAGGCCAGAAGTTTGAGGCTGAGAGAAAAATGAAGAAAAAAACACCAAAGAGAAGGGAAAAGAGAGGGAAATGAAAACAAAATCTACTGAGCTCTATCTGGGGCAAGCACCTCCATCAACATTCTAGGCCTGATTTGTGAGAGAGGCTGTTACAGAGAGAGTAGGAACTGGAAGAAGGTTGTTGGTCACGGGAGACAAGGGTCAGCAGCCATGTGGACACAACATTGGCTGAATGACAAAAAAACAGAGTAAGTGCCAATGGATAATTTTCAGGCCAGAGGAAAGTTTGCAGTAGAGTTACCAAGGGTCAGAATTTCGACCATTGCTTTTCCAGATGTAATGAACTGGATGGGGGTGTACAGGAGACAATTTAAAATTTTGAAGATCACACTAAACTTGGTAGAACTACAAACTGTGAGGAGGAGAATGTGAAACTCCAAAAGGGCATTGACAAGTTGATCCTCTGATGGCGCGGCGCTCCCTTAACACTTACCCTCCGACAGTGCCCGCTCCCTCAGCACTGACCCTCCGACAGTGCCCGCTCCCTCAAGCACTGACCCTCCGACAGTGCCCGCTCCCTCAGCACTGACCCTCCGACAGTGCAGTGCTCCCCCAGCACTGACCCTCCGACAGTGCCCGCTCCCTCAAGCACTGACCCTCCGACAGTGCCCGCTCCCTCAAGCACTGACCCTCCGACAGTGCCCGCTCCCTCAAGTACTGACCCTCCGACAGTGCCCGCTCCCTCAGCACTGACCCTCCGACAGTGCAGTGCTCCCTCAGCACTGACCCTCCGACAGTGCCCGCTCCCTCAGGCACTGACCCTCCGACACTGCCCGCTCCCTGAGCACTGACCCTCCGACACTGCCCGCTCCCTCAGTACCGACTCTGACTGTGCCCGCCCCCTCAGCACTGAACCCCCCGACAGTGCCCGCCCCCTCAGCGCTGACAAACCCGACAGTGCCCGCTCCCCCAGCGCTGACCCTCCGACAGTGCCCGCTCCCCCAACGCTGACCCTCCGACACTGCCCGCTCCCTCAGTACCGACTCTGACAGTGCCCGCCCCCTCAGCGCTGACAAACCCGACAGTGCCCGCTCCCTCAGCACTGACCCTCCGACAGTGTGACACTCCCTCAGCACTGAACCTCCGACAGTGCCCACTCCCTCAGCACTGACCCTCCGACAGTGCCCACTCCCTCAGCACTGACCCTCCGACAGTGCCCGCTCCCTCAGGCACTGACCCTCCGACAGTGCCCGCTCCCTCAGGCACTGACCCTCCGACAATGCGACTCTCCCTCAGCACTGACCCTCCGACAGTGCCCACTCCCTCAGCACTGACCCTCCGGCAGTGCCCGCTCCCCCAGCGCTGACCCTCCGGCAGTGCCCGCTCCCCCAGCGCTGACCCTCCGGCAGTGCCCGCTCCCTCAGGCACTGACCCTCCGACAGTGCGACTCTCCCTCAGCACTGACCCTCCGACAGTGCCCACTCCCTCAGCACTGACCCTCCGGCAGTGCCCGCTCCCCCAGCGCTGACCCTCCGACAGTGCCCGCTCCCTCAGGCACTGACCCTCCGACAGTGCCCGCTCCCTCAGGCACTGACCCTCCGACAGTGCGACTCTCCCTCAGCACGGACCCTCCGACAGTGCCCGCTCCCTCAGGCACTGACCCTCCGACAGTGCGACTCTCCCTCAGCACGGACCCTCCGACAGTGCCCGCTCCCTCACGGTCTCTGAGCCGTTGCTGCGCGCGTCACGCTCTGTGCGTAAGCGCTGCGTGCCGGGTGCGCGCACCGGGGCCGCGCCCTTGGCCGCGTGTCGGCGGCGCGCGGTGCCCGGAGCTGGCGGCGCGGTGCCGGCTGCAGGATCAGGAAGGAGACGCGGCTTTTGCCCGGGCCCAGGCCGCTCGGGCCGAGGATGTGAGTGTAAAGAGCAGCCCGGGGCCTGAGGCCTGGACCCGGGGGTTCGGCGTCAAGAGGTTTCCCGGGCTCGGGGAGGTTGTGGCGGTTGGGTCCGGGCCCCGGGCCCCGCGGGATCAGTGTGATCCCGCGGTGGGGGGGGGAGGGGGAGGTGAAAGAGGGGGCTGTCCAGGTTGTCATGGATTTTAAACCTGGACATTATTTTCTGTCTCCCAAATGTGCCACTGACTCCCCCTTTGCTTTAGTCTAATACAACAGCAAAATCTTTTTTTATTTAATATTCCTCTAAAATCTATTTTCTATTTATGTAATCTGGAGTGATCTTTATTTTAAACCTGCAATCATTAGAGTGTCTTCTACCCCATCCCAGTCAGATTTACTCCGTTCCCTTCCTTCTCCAACTTTCTCCAACCTTGCCCCCCTCCAACCCTACCCTCCTCTTCACACAGACCAAGGTCACTCTGATCCTGATCCTACATTCCTGCCCACCCCCATCTCTTGCCGTACTCCTTGGATTGTCAGCCCCAGAAACAGCCTGGTCTCCAATATGAGATGGTCTCAATGATGCTGAGCAGTCGAGAATCCCAAAGGTTAATGACCCCTGAAAAAAAACACACCGTCCTCACCTCTGTGTTGAGTGTTGACTGTTCCTTGAGTCTGAGGTTCCGTCTCACTGTTTAACTTCCAAGAGTGGTGCCCCAATATCTGCGTCAAGAGACCGGGGTTCAAGTCCAACCTGCTCCAGAGGTGTCTAATAAAACAGTTCCACCTTCCAGGACTCTGAAGTGTGGCCTCGAGTCCCTCTGTGTTAGCCCACCTTGTGGTGGGCTTCCAACTGTCTGTTGTGGGAAGACAGGTGACGTTGGAGAAGTTTCATTTCTTTCAGGTTGACTTTATGGTGTCAAACACTACACTTTGCTGTTCTGAGTGGTCTCTGTTGCTTTGTTCTGCTGCAGGTTTCTGCTGTTCTCTATACTCCCTCGAGGTGAGCGATACCTAAGATGCAAAGGTTGCCTCTGCGCTGCTTCAGTTCTCTGCTGCCAAGGGGTGAGAGTGTTCTGCTGTTAGACAGACTGACTTGTCTCAGCCTGGGCTGCATTCTCCATTTTCTCCGCCTGGCCTGCCGCCCAGCTGCTGCTTGCCTGCCAAAGGGCCCGGCTGCCATGTACACAGCTTGTTACCACACCTGCAAGCCGCACATCTGGGCAGCCTATCCAGAGCATTTCCCACATTTGTACCAGGGGAGACGGAATGGACACAAACCTCATTACCACCACCATCATCACCATCCCACCAAGAAGAAAACCTGGAACTTCATCCATGAGAAGATGAGCTATGACACTTTCTTCACCATGAAACGGCTGATTGACCGCTCACGGACTGTGGGGGAAGTATTGCGCTGGGTGACACAGAACCCTGGTAAGATCTCCTACAATCATTACCCCATTGCCCTGCAAAAAATTGGTCAGGTCCTGCAGCAGCTGCCAGCAGGATCCACCATGGTGACACATTACAGCCAGATGTTGGAGCTGGAAGATTTCCAAAAGCTGTGCCAGTCCATCGTGAGTGATTGCTCCAAATTCGACAACTTCAGCATCGTGAATTGTCTGTACGCCGTTGCTGCTTTGGGTAGGGAAAATCTCCAATATTTTCCAGCCAATGTTTTTAACATCAGGAGGTATTCTGTATAAAACAGTCTTTTTAAATAAATATTTCGTGCATAATATGTGCAGCCCTGAAGAGGAAAGGTGAGGCACTACATTGGGACATGGGTACAATGAACAGGGATTAGTTCCTCTGGTTGAGGTTAACAATTTAAAATGGTTGCCGACAAAAGAGGAGGATCGGAGGAATTCCTTTGAGTAGTGGGCTGGTACAGCATAACTTTCTATGCCACGGCAGTTAGCTGGTGCAGGAACCATTGCATCTTTGAAAAGAAGGATTTATCTGCATTGGAGACAGTTTGGAGAAGATTCACTTGATTTGTTCCAGAGATTAAAAACTTGATTTATGAAGAGAGTTTGAACATTTTGGATCTGTGCTCACTGGGGGTTAGAAGGACAAGATGAAATCTAATTGAGGTACATAAGATGCTAAAGGGATTGACAAAGTAGATGTAGAGAGGATGTTTCCTATGTGAGGCAGTCTAGAGCAAGTAGTCATGACTCTAGGCTAAAGGAGTGGCAGATTTAAAACAGAACTACTTCTCCCAAGGGTCGTAACTTTGTGGAATTTACTGTCCCAGATTGTAGTGGACGGCAGGATACTGAGTAAATTTAAGGAGGACGCAGACATATTTTTAATTAGCGATGGGTTGAGGGATTGTGGAGAGCGGACAGGACAGTGGAGTTGAGGCTAAGATGAGATGAGCCATGACTGTGTTGAATGGTGTAGCAGACTTGAGGGGCTGTATGGTCTATTCCTGCTCCTAGTTCTTATGTTTTTAAAATTGGATAGTTAGGGTACAGGCCAAAGAAGAGACAGTGAAAGGAACATTAGTTCTGGACTGGCTGGTATAGAAATTATGGGTTCCTATCATACAGCCTACTTGCTGTAGGAACAAAAGAAATGGGAGCAGGATTAGACCTGTCAGCCATTTGAGTCTGGTCAACCAGTCAACACGATTATGGCTGATACCTGTCCTTAACGGCCCTCCCTGCATGCTGCCCACTGTGCTTGATTCCCTTCGACATTAAATTGTATGTAGCCTGGCCTTATATATAACAGTGGAGGGTCACAATCCACTGTGGTAGAGATTTCTAAGGATTCTCGATCCTTTGAGTGGAGAAATTTGTCCTAAACCCAGGTCTAAACGATTCTCTGCTTGCTCTGAGACAATGTCACCATGTTCCAGATTCCTCAGTTGGGCAGAATCAACCTTTCGCTCAGACCCCCTCCAAATCTTGTATGCTTCAATGAGATCACCTCTCGTTATTCTAAATTCCAAAGGGTAGGAGCCCGGTTTATTCACTCTGTCATCATGTCAGTACCCCTTCATCCCAGGAACCTTAATATATAAAATATTGCTTCCAATACACATATCCTTGTATATGGGCATCAAAACATCACTTAATATTCCAGTTACATTACCAAAACATAACAAACGTATGGTCTACTTGTGCTCCTAAACTATTTGGGGCTTCAAGCTAACTCTGCTATTCAGTAAAATTATGGCTGATCTGTTTGTGTTTCAAATTCCACATTGCATCTACTCCCTATAACTCTTGATTGCCTTGTCTAACAACAATCCAGTCACCTGTGATTTTAAAAATATTCAATGAATCCGCCTCCACCACCTTCTGAGAAAGTGAATTTTTGAAGTTACACAACTTTCTGAGAGAAATTCTCCACATCTTTGACCTAAAAGAGCAACCCCTAATTTTAAAACTGCTCCCTGCTTCTGGACTCACAGAGGAAACATCTTTCCACATCATAAGAATCATACAACACAGTCGAACTTGTTCGTACTGACCAGTTTCTCAAACTAAACTAGTCCACTTGTCTGAATTCGGCCCATATGCCTATATATGTTTGCTTTTCATGTACCTATTCAAACGTCTTTTAAAAATTGTAACTGTACCTACATGTACCACTTCCTTTGGCAGTTTGTTCCACATTTGAACTATCCGCTGTGTGGAAAAAGTTGCCCCTCAGGTCCCTTTCAAATCTTTCTGCTCTCACCCACCTTAGGGAAAAGACCTGTGCTATTCACTTTATCTGTACCCCTCATGATTTTATAAACCTGTCTGAACCTCAACCTCATACAATCCAGGGGAAAATGTCCCACTCTATCCTTATAACTCAAAACCCTCCAGTCCCAACATCATCCTAGTGAGTCTTTTCTGAACCCTCTCCAATGTAATAATGTCCTTCTTAAACAGTTCAATCAAATCACCCCTCATTCCTTTAAATTCAGTCCAACCTGTTCAACCTCTCATCATAAGATGATGCACTTATTTCAGGTAGTCAGTTTAGTAAACCTCCTGTAAACTGTTCCAACACATTGCAACCCTGTACAATTGCTTCCTTAATTTTGGACTCCAATCCCCTTCCAAAATAGGTTGAAATGCTATTTGCCTTCCCACCTGATTGCAGTACCTGACTGTAAACTTTAAGCTGCTTATAAAAGGACATCCATGTCCCATGGTACATGAACATTTTCACAGCTTTCACAAATATTGTGCTTTTCTTTGCCTTCCACTGCTGTAAATAACCTTTCAATTCTCTATATTATAGTCTATCTGCTATACTATTTTTAAAAATTCTTTCATGCAGTGAGCACATCACCAGTTAGGCCAGCATTCATTGCCTATCGCTAATTGCCCAGAGTCAACCACATTGCTGAGAGTCTGGAGTCACATGTAAGCCAGACCAGGTAAGGATGGCAGTTTCCTACTGTAAGGGACAAAAGTGAGCCAGATGACCAATGATCTTAACTAGTTGCTACAAAAGCATAAATTGCTGAAGAAACTTTGGAACAATTTCTGTTTTTGCTTCAGATCTTCGGCTTCCACGGTTCTTTGTTTTATTTTAATCTGTTGTGGGTCTCATTACAGCCTCTCTGTGTCCCCCCTACAGCTTTTCACCTAGCTTTGCATTGTCAGCAAACTTAGATGTTATTTTTAGTCTCTTCGTCTTGGTTATTAATATAGATTGCAAATAGCTGAGGTCTCAACTCTAATCCTTGTGACACTGGACTAATCATAGCCTGTCAACTTAAAAATGTCTTATTTATTCCTACTCTGCTTCCTCCTGTGTTAACCAACATGCTGTCTAGACTCGAATATTACTCTCAAACTTATCTTGCGCGCTAACATTTTTTTCTGGTCCATTATTTAGAGTGTTTTGGAAATCCAAGTATGGTAGGCATTCTTGAGGTGCAGTGGCAGTCTCTTTGCCTCTAGACCTGAGTTCTAAGTTTCACTTCTCCTGGAAGTGTGTCATAGCATGTCCAAATGTGTCAATTTAAAGAAAATGTTCTTGCAGTGCTATTAGCAGTGCCCCTATCTCTGTGCCAGAAGACTCAGATTCAAGTTTCAGGTACTTCAGAAACAGGTAGATTAGAAAATATCTACTATATCTGACCTCATCACATCTTTGGTCCAAACACAGACAAATTAGATAAATTCAAGAGCTGAGGCTGAGAGTAACTGCTCTTGATATCAAGTGTGGCATCAACGACTGTAGTAAAACTCAAGTCAGCGGGTATCAGGACAAAACTCTTTGGTTGAAATCAAAGATATTACAAAAGAAAATGGTTGTTGAGTTTCGAGGTCAGTTATCTCCTCTCCAGGACATCTCTGATCTCTGCCAAATTTCCTCAGGGTAGTGTCCTAGTCCCAATCATCTTTAGCTGCTTCATCAATGATCTTCTCTCCATCATAAGGTCAGAAATGGAGACGTTCACTGGTGATTGCACTATATTCAACACCATTCACAACTTCTCAGATACTGAAGCAGTCCATTTCTAAATGAAGCAATTTGGACAATATGGAGGCTTGACTTGACAATTAGCAAGCGACACTCATGCCCGACAACTCCAAGGTAATGAACATCTCCAGCAGAGAAAATCAAACGATTGCCCCTTGAAATACAGTGGTATTACTGTGGTTGAATCCCTCACGATTGCCACCCTGGGTTTACCACTGACCAGAAACAGAACTGGACTTGCTATATAAACAGTAGCGAGAATAGCAAGTCAGAAGCTGGAAATCCTGCAGCGAGTACCTCACCTGAATTCCTAAAACCTGTTCATCATCTACAAGATGCGCTGCAGAAATTCACCAAGGCTCCTCAGACAGCACCTTCCAAACCCACAACCACTTCCATATAGAAGGACAAGAGCAAAAGATACATGGGAACACCACCCCCTGCACATTCCCCTCCAAGCCACTCACCGTCCTGTTGAAGAAATATGTCACCAATCCCTCAGTGTTGCTATGTCAAAATCCTGGAACTCCCTCCTTAGGAGCATTGTGAGTCTACCAACAGCAAATAGACTGCAGCAATTGAAAAAGACAGCTCACTACTGCCCGGTGCGGCCTCCTCTACATTGGGGAAACCAAGCGGAGGCTTGGGGACCGCTTTGCAGAACACCTCCGCTCGGTTCGCAATAAACAACTGCACCTCCCAGTCGCAAACCATTTCCACTCCCCCTCCCATTCTCTAGATGACATGTCCATCATGGGCCTCCTGCACTGCCACAATGATGCCACCCGAAGGTTGCAGGAACAGCAACTCATATTCCGCCTGGGAACCCTGCAGCCCAATGGTATCAATGTGGACTTCACCAGTTTCAAAATCTCCCCTTCCCCTACTGCATCCCTAAACCAGCCCAGTTCGTCCCCTCCCCCCACTGCACCACACAACCAGCCCAGCTCTTCCCCCCCACCCACTGCATCCCAAAACCAGTCCAACCTGTCTCTGCCTCCCTAACCGGTTCTTCCTCTCACCCATCCCTTCCTCCCACCCCAAGCCACACCCCCAGCTACCTACTAACCTCATCCCACCTCCTTGACCTGTCCGTCTTCCCTGGACTGACCTATCCCCTCTCTACCTCCCCACCTACACTCTCTCCACCTATCTTCTTTACTCTCCATCTTCGGTCCGCCTCCCCCTCTCTCCCTATTTATTCCAGTTCCCTCTCCCCATCCCCCTCTCTGATGAAGGGTCTAGGCCCGAAACGTCAGCTTCTGTGCTCCTGAGATGCTGCTTGGCCTGCTGTGTTCATCCAGCCTCACATTTTATTATCTTGGAATTCTCCAGCATCTGCAGTTCCCATTATCTCTCACTACTGCCACCTTCTCAAGGGCAACCAGGGATGAGCAATAAATGCTGACCCAGCCAAAAGGATCCACAACCCATGAGTGAATGAAAAGAATCTACTGATTCCCTTCAATTTACCTTAAAAGCTATGTCTTTCAGAACCCAAGGATGCAGACCATAAAGTGCTAGAGATTTGTCAGATCTCAGTCCCTTAATTTTCTCAAGGAATTCTTCCTGTGCTGGTATTAATGATCTTAGGTTTAGGTTTTACGCTTCTTTTAGCATCTTGATTGCCCTGTATTGATGGCCTGTAATGTCTGTCTTTGACAGTAGTACAAAACATCTGTTAAATATTTAACAAAATACATGCAAAAAGGGGACATGGCTTTGGCAAATAGGGTTAAGGAGAATCCAAAGGGATTCTACAAATACATTAAGGACAAAAGGGTAAGTAAGGAGTGAATAGGGCCCCTTAAATATCATTACGTGTGGAACCACAGGAGATGGGGAAGATACTAAACAAATATTTTGCATCAGTGTTTACTGTGGAGAAGACTATGGAAGATAGAGAACACGGGGAAGTAAATAGTGACATCTCAGAAAATGTCCGTTTACGGAGGAGGAAATGCTAGACATCTTAAAATGCATAAAGGTGGATAAATCCCCAGGATCTGATTGGGTGTAACCTAGAGCTCTGTGGGAAGCCAGGGAAGTGATTGCTGGGCCCCTTGCTGAGATATTTGTATCATCGATGGCCACAGGTGAGGTGCTGGAAGACTAGAGGTTGGCGAATGTAGTGCCATTACTTAAGAAAGGAAGTAAGGAAAAGCCAGGGATCTGCAGACTGGTGAGCCTGACATCAGTGGTGGACAGATTGTTGGAGGGAGTCTTGAGGAACAGGATTTACGTGTATTTGGAAAGGCAAGGAGTGGTTAGGGATAGTCAACATGGCTGTGTGTGGGACATCATGTCTCACTAACTTAATTGAGTTTATTTTTGAAGAAGTACCTAAGAGGATTGATGAGGGCAGAGTGGTGGACATGATCCATATGGACTTTGATAAGGCATTCGACAAGGTTTCTCGTGGTATAGATCACATGCAATACAGGGAGAACTAGCCCTTTGGATAGAACTGACTCGAAGGTAAAAGACAGGGTGGTGGTGGATAACAAGGTGTAGAGCTGGATGAACACAGCAGGCCAAGCAGGAAAGCTGACGTTTCAGGCCTAGACCCTTCATCAGAAAAGATGGATGGTTGCTTTCCAGACTCCAGGCCTGCAAATAGTGGTGTGTGACAAGGATCAGCACTGGGTCCACTGCTTTTCATCATTTATATAAATGATTTGGATGTGAACATAGGAGGTACGGTTAGTAAGTTTGCAGATGACACCAAAATTGGAGGTGTAGTGGACAGCAAAGAATATTACTTCACAGTATGACGGGATCTTGATCAGATGGGCCACTGGGATGAGGAGTGACAGATGGAGTTTAATTTAGATAAATGTGAGTTCGTAAGACAAATCGGTGCAGGACTAACTTATACACTTAATGATAAGGTCGTGGGGAGTGTTGCTGAACAAAGAGACCTTGGAGTGCAGGTTCATAGTTCCTTGAAAGTGGAGTTGCAGGTCGATGGGAAAGCAAGAAGGTGTTTGGTATGTTTGCCTTTATGGTCAGTGCATTGAGTGTAGGAGTTGGGAGGTCATGTTGCAGCTGGACAGGACACTGGTTAGGCCACTGTTGTAATGCTGCATGCAATTCTATTCTCCCTGCTACAGGAAAAATGTTGTGAAACTTGAAAGGGCTCTGAAAAGATTTACAAGAATGTTGGAGGGTTTGAGTAATAGGGAAAGGCTGACTAGGCTGGGGCTGTTTTTCCCTGGAGTGTCAGAGGCTGAAGGGTGACATTATAGAGATTTATAAAATCATAAGGGTCATGGATTAGGGTAAATAGACAAAGTCTTACCCTGGAGTGGGTGAGTCCAAAAGTAGAAGGCATATGTTTAAGATGAGAAGGGAAAGATTTGAAAGGGATGTAAGGGGCAACTTTTTTTTTACAAGGAGGGTGGTGGGTGTATGGAATGAGCTGCCAGAGGAAGTGGTGGTGACTGGTACAATTATAACATTTAAAAGGCATCTGGACAGGTATATGAATAGGAGGGGTTTAGAAGGATATGGGCCAAATGCTGGCAAATTGGACTAGAATTATTTGAGATATCTGGTAGGCATGGACAAGTTGGACCAAAGGGTCCATTTCTGTGCTATCTATTTCTATGACTCAATGACTAAATATCTGTTAATTCCATCAGTTATACTGGTGAGACCGCAACTGGGATACTGCTTACAGTACTGGTCACCTTATTTAAGGAAGGACATAACTCCATTGGAGGCAGCTTAGAGAAGGTTTACCAGACTAATAGCTGGAATGGAACTGAGGAAAGATTAGACAGGCTAGACTTGTGTCCATTGGGATTTGGAAGAATGAGAGGCAAATTAATTGAAACACATAGAATCCCGAAGAGCCTTGACAGCGTGAATGTGGAATAGAGATGAAATTAATTATTTTCTTTCAGAGGGTTGTGAGCCTTTGAAACTTTTTTCCTGAAAGGGTGTGGAAACAGAGATTTTGAATTTCTTTTAAGGGAGAAGTGGATAGACCCTTGTTAAGCGAGGGGGTGAAAGGTTATTATTGTCATAGAGATCCACAGCATGGAAAAAGGTCCTTGATATATGATAACAAAGTGTGGAGCTGGATGAACACAGCAGGCCAAGCAGCATCTCAGGAGCACAAAAGCTGACATTATGGGCCTAGACCCTTCATCAGAGAGGGGGATCGGGAGAGGGAACTGGAATAAATAGGGAGAGAGGGGGAGGCAGACCAAAGATGGAGAGAAAACAAGACAGGTAGAGAGGAGAGTGGAGGTAGGGGGGGGGATAGGTCAGTCCAGGGAGGATGGACAGGTCAAGGAGGCAGGATGAGGTGGTAGGTAGGAAATGGAGGTGCAGCTTGAGGTGGGAGGGAGGGATGGGTGAGAGGAAGAACAGGTTAGGGAAGCAGAGACAGGCTCGGCTGGTTTTGGGATGCAGTGGGGGAAGCGGAGATTTTGAAGCTTGTGAAGTCCACATTGATACCCTTGGGCTGCAGGGTTCTCAAACGGAATATGAGTTGCTGTTCTTGCAACCTTCGGGTGGCATCATTGTGGCACTGCAGGAGGCAGTGGACTTCAATGTGGAATTCACAAGCTTCAAAATCTCCCCTTCCCCCATTGCATCCCAGAACCAGCCCAGCTTGTCCCCGCCTCCCTAACCTGTTCTTCCTCTCACCCATCCCTTCCTCCCACCTCAAGCCGCACCTCCATTTCCTACCTACCACCTCATCCCGCCTCCTTGACCTGTCCGTCTTCTCCGGACTAGCCTATCCCCTCCCTATCTCCCCACCTATACTCTCCTCTCCACCTATCTTCTTTTTTCTCCATCTTTGGTCCGCCTCCCCCTCTCTCCCTATTTATTCCAGAACCCTCTCCCCATCCCCCTCTCTGATGAAGGGTCTAGGCCCGAAACATCAGCTTTTGTGCTCCTAAGATGCTGCTGGGCCTGCTGTGTTCATCCAGTTTCACACTTTGTTATCTTGGATTCTCCAGCATCTGCAGTTCCCATTATCCTTGATATATGATGTCTGTACCAGTTGAAAAGAACCACTCAACTATCCTAATTCCGTTTGCCAGTACTTGACCCATAGTCTTATCTGCCTTGGTATTGCAATAATGCGTCTAAATATCAAGGGTAGGAAGGAATGTGGATTTGAAGTTACCGTTAGAACAGCCATGACCTTATTGAGTGGTAGAGCAGATTCTAGAGGGTGAATGGCCCACTGTTGCCCCTTGTTTCTATGTCCCTTATTCCCCATGACTGTTGCTTTGAACCAATAAATTATTCCCACCAGTGATTTTTGATATTCCTGATCTCCTCCTATGCCAACTCCACATCCTGATATTTATTTTAGCCAAGACCGTTTCTTGCCAATGCCCTTATGTTATCCTTTCCTGTTATGCCTACCTCTCTTCTTGTATTCATTGTCAGTCTTTACCCTTGATCACTTGTAGCCATTTCCCTGTAACAGCGATTGGATCAAAACCATTTACCTATATTTTGAACCATAGAAATTTACAGTACAGGAGGAGGTCATTCAACCCAACCTGTCTGTACTGGCTCTTGAAAGAGCTACACAGTCCTACTTTCCAGCCCTATCTCTGTAGCCACCTGACTTCATTCTTTTCGGGTATTTGTCCAACTCTCTTTTGAAACCTCCTATGGAATCCACTTCCGCCACAGTCGCAAGCAGCACATTCCAAAGCCTAGCAACTCTGAATAAAGAGGTTTCCCTCATCTCATTCCTAGCTTCCTCGCTGACAGCCTTGAAATTGTGACGCTTAATTACTGACATATCAACCCGTAGAATCAGAATATCCTTCTTTACCCTGTCAAAATTGTTCATAACTTTGAACATTTCAATAAGGGCACCTCTTAATCTTTGCTGCAAGGAGAATAAGCCCAATTTCTCCAATGTTTCATTGTATTTAAATTCCCTTATTCTTGATATTATCGTTCTGTCACAGCCGGAGTAGAAACCCCCTTCTAATAATGAAACCCGAAACACCAAGAGAAGCTCGCCTTACCTCGCCTAATCGGTTTAACTCTTATGGAGAAGGGGAGGTTAAATGAAAGAAAATCCCTGATATTCATTTTATAAATAACAAGTAATTATTTATTTATTTATCCCCGACTGTGAACAAGTCAACAAAACTACTAACAAACAGAATAATTCTCCCTTAACTATTAACTATTCCCTAACTGAACTAAATTCTACAGGCATGCTGTTCCAATAAACAATAGTCCCACTTATATAAACCAAAGTAATAAGAAAATAAATTAAAACTTAATCTCTCAATGTTTATATGCCTTTCTTCTGCTGTTCTCGTGTCATAAATGCCTTTCTTCTGCTGATCCAACTGTCAGGGATGATTTGTCTTTGAAGTGTTCTTTGAAGAATCTTAGCTAGAAGTGCCGTGGTACCTTTTAGGGATTAATGGTGCTTTCTTAGAGAGCTTAGCAATTTCTTGTGACAGCTAAATGCTTTTTTCTCAGATGGCGGTTTGCTTTCACACCAATTTCAAAAGCCCTATCCATGTACACCTTGGATGACATATCAATTTTCTTACAAGGGCACTGGTCCGAGGTTGTCAAAACCATCAGGTTTAAATTCAATTGACTTTCAGTCACTAAGTGCTTGTTCTAAATTCATTGGCTGATTCTAGCTAGTGACCAAAACATCGAAACAAGCCTAAGGTTACCAATCTTACAGCCAATTGATATATGTTTCAATTTCAGAACTGTCTGTACCCCTTCAACTGCTTAGAGACATTTCTGTATACATTGCTAAGCTTAGAAAAGTACTATACTCTTCTCCCTTAATTTTGAAAGCAATTTCTAGCTTCCTGTCTTCCAATTCACAATTACTGTACACAACTTCTTAACAATAAGATGTCCGTTTGCGCCATTAATTAATCTACCTTATTGTCAGTGCATCACGATGTCAGTTGAAGAGCCCTTAGTTTTATATTTTAACTGCTGATTGCATGGCCTTCATTCACCAATGTTTTATTACTGTTAGTGTTTTGCCCTGTGCCATCCTTTTTGTTAATCCAAATAGTTTTACTGCTCTGTTGCCTCAAAAATTCTCTTTAGATTTCTAAATTTCCCTTAACCCACTCTCTGTTTGTTTAAAATCTGCAGCATACATTAATGTACTGGTAATAAAAATCTAGATGAGGATAGTTGCATAATGCTAATGTTACTGGATTAGCAATTGAGGTGCCTAGGCTAAGGCTCTGGGGCATGGATTCAAATCTAACTACAAAAGCCAGTGACATAAATTCAATTAATAAAATCTGGAGAGCTGGTCTTAAGTGCAATGATCACAAAAATATTATCAATTCTTGTAAAACGTCATCTGGTTCACCAGTGTCCTTTATAGAAGAAAGCCTACGACCATTATCAGATCTGGCCTATGTGTGGCTTCACACCACAGCTGCATGCTTGATTCTAAAGTGACTTTGGAAATGGCCAAGCAAGCAGCAGTACAGGAGAATTTCAGGATGTGCAAAAAATCCTGGCCTTTCCAGTGAAACACATATCCCATCAAATAATTTTTAAAAATCTTTGTGCTATAACTCGTGTATCATTGTATTTCACGGACAATCAAATACCATGCAGGTTCAGAAGCTTTTTATTTGGGGAAACATAAGAACTAGAAACTGGAGTAGGCCATTCAGCCTTTTGAGCCTAGTCCATTAATTGATAAGAGTGTGGCTGATCTGATTGTGGGCTCAACTGCATTTTGCTGTTTGCTTCCATTACCCTTGAACTCCCTTTTTGATCAAATTTTATCTAACTCAGCCTTGAATAAATTCTGTCACTCAATTCCACTGCTATCTGGAGTAGAGGAGTGCAAAGACTCACAACAACCCTCTGAGGGATTAAATTCCTCCTTATCTCCATCTTTGATGGTAACCCCCTAGTTCTGAAACAGTGCCCCTTGTTCTACGTCCTGTGATAAAGAGAAACATCCTGTTAACATCTACCCTGCCAAGACCGACAGAATCTTGTATGTCTCAGTAAGATCACCAAACTGCAATCAGCATAGAGCTACCTACCAGCCCACCACCTTCAGCATAAGATATCCCCTTCATCCTGGGAATCAGCCTAGTGAACCTTTATCTGAACTGTATCCAATTCAAGTTTACCATCCTTAAACAGGGACTGTACATGGTAATCTAGATGTGGACTCATCAATGCTTTGTACCATTGTAACATGACTTCCCTACTTTTATAGATCATCCTTTAGCAATAAAGGTTAGCAGTTTTTTTTGTTTCTAATCACTTGAGGTGTCTGCATGCTAACGTTTTCTGACTCATGCCACAGGACACCAAGGTGCCACTATACCCCAGCATTTTGTCTCCATTTAAATAACAGTTTGTATTTTGTATCTTCCTGCTAAAATGGGCAAGCTCATGTTTTTCTGTTTTATGCTTAATCTGCCAAATCACTTAACCAATCTATAGATCTTTGTATACTCATTATATCCTCCTCCTCAACCAGTTTTTCAACATTCCTTTGTATCAGCAGCAAATTTGGCCACATCACAGTCATTCCCTTCATGCAGGTCATTAATATAGATCACAAATAGTGACAATAGTCCACTGACTCAGTACAGGAAAAATTTGCCACAGAAACAAGCATAAGCATGTGCTTCATCTGCCTCATGTATCTTTCACCACAGAAATTTGAGGGTGCATACATGAGGATCAATGGTCGGCACAACATCGTGGGCTGAAGGGCCTGTTCTGTGCTGTTCTGTTCTATGTTCTAAAGCTTCTAAGTTTAAATAGCCAATTTCCCTAGCACTCCACTAGATAGCCAACCTGAAAATGCTTCAGTTGTTCCAACACTTGACTGAAAATGAAAAATGCTGGAAATCACGTCAGGTCAAACAGTATCCGTGGAGAGACAGCAAGCTAACTTTTCAAGTTTAGATGACTCTTCATCAGAGCTTTCCCTGCATAGGTGCTGCCTGACCTGCTGTGATTTGCGGCATTTTTTTGTTTTCGGTACAGATTGGAACATCTTCCTTAATTTGTTCCTATATTCCAACAATGTTTACTGAACAAGGGTCACTGTTAACTCTGATTTCTAACTACAAATGCTGCCAGACCTGCTGAGTTTTTCCAGCAGATTCTGTTTTTGCAACGTTTACTGCTGGTTGGTCAATCCGTTATCTATGCTACTACATCACTTCCAACACCATTATCTATAATCTTTACCCTTTTATCTTTCCAGGTGTGTCAAAAGGTCTGCAGTGAAATTTCAACTAGTTGCATATGTGCAGCCTTGGATAGAGAAAGACTTTGTGAAGTGATATGAGGAATGAGAGGATCAAGTTATGAGGAGAGATGAAGGGGATGTGTGACATTCCAACCCTCCACCCTCGCATACGTTCAGCCTTGGGCATGCCTTCATAACAGAATTTGCAAATCCAGGCTCTCCTGTCTGAGTTTGCATGCTGTAAAACATTCTAAAATGAATCCTGCTACCCAACATATTTTATCATCAGGGCAATGCCTAACATCAGGCAGAGAATGATTTGTGTTTAGTCCTTGCTCTATATCTCTCAAGTTTCTCTTTTCTTTGGGCTGCCAGGTCTTCCTGGTGATTCCAAGATTGTTCAGGTCCTGGAGGAGGAATCCCGAATCCGCCTCTCACAGTTCAATCAGAAGGATATTTCCATGGTTTTCAGCAGTGTCATGAAGCTACATCCATCCATTGAGCACCCATTAATTGAAAGCTGTCTCGCAGGCTTGGAGAAGAATATTGAGAAGGAACGACACCCCCAGACGCTGTTTCTCTTGCTCTCCTACTACAAACTGAAGGCTCAGGCACTGCAGTCTGATGGTTACACCAGCGATCAGCTCATCAACAACCGGAAGATACTGCGATTAGTCAAGCACACACTGGGGCATGTCACCAATGTGAGAGACCATGAGATGACCCTCCTGGACGAGATGCTGGCTACGTGTGCCCGGGAGACCAGCAACAAATCACTGGAGCTGATCTTCAGCTCTCAACTGTTCTATGAGAACAGACAGGAAAAGTTCATCAATAGCTTGGCAGGTAGGGTGCAATAGACTTCAACCTATCAGACTTTAACATTCAACCTTTTCACAGATGGTATTCACTTCATCCAGCATTGTACGTTAATTGTTATAACTAGTGATAACATTCGAACCTGTATGGTATTGATGTGTAACTGGTAGAAGCACATTCAGTGGATAATACGTCATAACACTGTAACTGGTAGAAATACAGAAAGCATTTAACCCAGCTTTGTACTGTAATGTGACAGTGTATAAGCAATGGCACATATTTAAACAGCTCATGAAGGAACCTCAACAATTGTTCATTCCTGTCTGACACAACAATAAAACGGGAACGGTGGCCTGACCATGGTTAAGAAAGGGAAATTAGGGGTAGTGTTCATCCAGGAAAAGGATATGGAGGATAGTGAGATTTGTGTGGAGCATTCAGGAATTTTGAGATCAAGAAAGATTTGGTGTGGATTCTTGTGAAGAGCATTAAAGTGGATAAGTCCTCAGGCCCTGATGGTATCTACCTCAGGTTATTGAGAGAGGCAGGAGAGGAGATTGCTGGGGCCTTGCCCAGATCTTTGTATCCTTGCTAGCCACTGGAGAGGTCCTGGAGGACTGACGACCAGCTAATGTTGCTCCTCTGTTCAAGAAGGGAAATAGGGATATCCAGGGAACTACAGACTGGTGAGTCTCACGTCACTGGTTGGGAAGCTATTGGAGAGAGTTCTTAGAGATAGGATTTATGCACATTTGGAAAAGCATGGCCTAATTATGTGGATCAGCGTGGATTTGTGCAGGACAGGTCATGTCTTACTAACTTGATTGAATTTTTTGAGGAGGTGATGGAGGTGATCAATGATCTGGAGCCGTGGATGCTGTTTACTTGGATTTTGGTGAGGCTTTCGACAAGATCCCTCATGATAAGCTTATCCAGAGATTAAGATGCATGGCATCATGGTGACTTGGCTGTGTGGATTCAGGATTGGCTTGTCCATAGAAGACAGACGGTATTGATGGAAGAGTGTTTTTCAGGCTGGAGGGCCGAGACTAGTGATGTTCCATAGGGATCCGTTTTGGAAACTCTGCTGTTTGTGCTATATTGAAATGACTTGGAAGAAAATGTAGATGGGTGGGTCAGTAAGTTTGCAAATGATACAAAGATCGGTGTAGTTCTGGGTATTGTGGAAGGTGTCATAGAATACAGCAGGGTATAGACCAGTTTCAGATATGGTTGTAGAAAGGGCAGATGGAATTAAATTCTGATAAGTGTGAGGTGCTGCATTTTGGGAGATTAATGTTAAGGAAAAGTAATAGCAGAACCCTGAACAGCATTCATGTGCAGAGAGATCTTGGGGTTCAAGTCCATAGCTCTCTGAAAGTGGCCACATAAGTAGATAGGGTGGTAAAAAAGGCATATGGCATGCTTGCCTTTATTGGTCAGGGAATTGACTACAAGAGTCAAGATGTCATGTAGCAGCTTTATAAGACTTTGTTAGGTCACCTTAAGAGTGTTGCATTCAATTCTGGTCACCACATTACAGGAAGGATATGGAAGTTTTGGAAAGGGTGCAGTAGAGGTTTACCAGGATGCTGCCTGGATTAGAGGGTATGAACTAGAAGGAGAGGCTAGAAAAACTCAGGTTGTTTTCTCTTGAGCAGCACAGGCTGTGGGGAGGCTTGATAGAAGTATATATAACATAGAACATTACAGGACAGTACAGGCCCTACGGCCCTCAATTGCACCGACATGTGAAACTATTCCATTATCATCCATATGTTTATCCAATGACCATTTAAATGCCCTTAAAGTTGGCAAGTCCACTACTGTTGCAGGCGGGCATTCCATGCCCTTACTACTCTCTGAGTAAAGAAACTACCTCTGACTGCTGGCCTATATCTATCACCCCTCAATTTAAATCTCTGTCCCCTCGTGCTAGCCATCACCATCCGAGGAAAAAGGCTCTCACTGTCCACCCTATCTAATCCTCTGATCATCTTGTATGTCTCCATTAAGCCGCCTCTTAACCTTCTTCTCTCTAACGAAAACAGCCTCAAGTCCGTCAGTCTTTCCTCATAAGACCTTCCTTCCATACTAGACAACATCATGGTAAATCCATGTCCACCACATCAACCGCTTTACCCTCATCCACCTGTTTATTCACCTTCCCAAAGAACTCAATTTTCATGCCAAATAAACCTTATTATGAGATGTGTAGATAGGGTTGACAGTCAGATTTGAAATGTCTAATACAATGTGCATGTATTTAAGGTTAGAGGGGGAAAGTTCAAAGGAGATATGAGGGGAAAGTTTTTTAATCCAGAGAGTGGTTAGGAGTGTGGCATGCATTGCCAGGGGTGGTGGTGGAGGCAGATACAATAAGGGCATTTAAGGCACTTTTACATAAGCACATGAATATGCAAGGAATGGAGGGGTATCTATCAAGGGCATTCAGAAGGGATTAGCTTTATTCACCTTCATGTTCAGCACAACGTCATGGGCCAAAGGGCCTGTACCTGTACAATACAGTTCCATGTTCTATTTGATTCCAGGAACGGCATTCAAATTGGCCAAAACAAGTTGCAAATCTGAAAATTGGGAGTAGTGTAGACTTCAGCAAAGGAGGATACAGATTGGTAAAGACCGGGGAAATAGAATACAGGAGTAAGTTTGTGGAGAACTTATGAACTGATTGTAAAAGTTTCTACAGGTAACTGAAAAGAAAGATTAATTAAGGCAAATATAGGTCCTTGACAGGTGAAGTCAAAATTCGTAAACTAATTAAATGCATATTTTGGTTCTGTGTTCACAGAGAGGGCACAAATAGTGCCCCAAAGATATTGGGGAATACAGTCTAGTGAGAGGGAGAATTGAAGAAAATCAGTATTAGTAGGGCAGTGATGTAGGGGAAATTGGTGTGATTAAGGATTGATAAATCCCTCGGGCCCAAAAATCTGCATCACAGAGTAATTATGGAAATGGCCTGAGAAATAGTGGATGCATTGGTGGTCATCTTCCAAAATGCTGCAGACTTTGGAACAGTTCCTTTGGTTGAATGGTAGCTAATGTAATTAAAAGGAGGTAGAGAGAAAGCAAGGAATTGTAGATTAGTTAGCTTGATATCGGTAGTCGAGAAAACACGAGTCTGTTATAAAAGATATTAAAAGCAGAGGATTTGGAAAACATTAGCAGAATGGATTTACAAAATGGATATTGTGTTTGATTAAACCACTGGGGTGTAACTGGTTAAAGTGATTAGGGGGATCCGGTGGATTCGGTTTGCTTGGTCTTTCAGAAGGCTTTCACTCATGTTCCCACCTAAGAGACCACAGCTGGAGTATTGTGTGCAGTTTTGGTCTCCCTACCTAAGGAAGGATTTTCTGGCTATGAAGGGAGTGCAGTAAATCTTTACCAGACTGGTTCTTGAGATGGCAGGACTGACATGAAGGTTAACTGGATCGGTTAGGACTATGGATGTAAGTTTGCTCGCTGAGCTGGAAGGTTCGTTTTCAGACATTTCGTCACCATTCTAGGTAACATCATCAGTGAGCCTCTGGTGAAGCGCTAGTGTTATGTCCAGCTTTCTATTTATCTGTTTAGGTTTCCTTGGGTCTGTGATGTCATTTCCTGTTCTTTTTCTCAGAGGGTGGTAGATGGTAGTTAGGACTATATTCACTGGGGTCTAGAAGAATTAAGTGGGATTTCATAGAAACGTATAAAATTCTAACAGAAATAGACAGGGTAAATGTTGGAAGGGTGTTTGTGATGATCAAGGAATCCAAAACCAAAGGTCACCACCTAAAGATACTGGGTGGTGTTTTAGGACTGAGACAAGGTGAAATTTGTTCACCCAGAGTGTGGTGAGCCTGTGGAATTCTCTGCTTCAGAAAGTACTTAAAGCCAAAACACACTTCAAGAAGGAGTTAGGTATAGTTCTTAGAGCTGAAAGGATCAAAGTATATGGTGAGAAAGTGGGAACAAGGTACGAGGTTGGATGATCAGGCTTGGAGGGTTGAACGGCTTACTCCTGTTTCATATTTCATTATTTCTGTCTTGAATGAATCCAGAGTGTGTTTAACTGGTTAACTGGTAAAAATGCAGATAGTGTTTAATCAGACACTTTGTTGTAAATATGGACAGTGTTTAATCCAGCAGCACACAGTAACTAGGATAAATATAGTGGTGCTTAATCCAGCACTACAGGGTAACTGGTATGTATTCAAAAATGTTTAACCAGTCTATAAAACACATCTTATTCATTCTGTGTTTGGGACCCATGGTCATGCATTAGAGCAGATAACTGAAATGTTATGAGTCTCCCACCCAGCGACACCTCCAAGCATATGTTTTGGCAGAAAGTTACTTCCTCTTGTAGCTCTTCATGATCTTACTTTATTTCTCACATAAACCACATCAATGATGAATCTGCCAGACCATTTTGTGGTTCCTGTCTTTGTCAAGGTTTCAGTTTTACATTTACTGATCGGGTCTTTGAACCTTGCTTAATGCATCATCCTGTGCACAGGCAGCTCAACATTTATTTGGCTGTGAAGGGCTTTGCAGTTGGGTCTGCTTGTGTCTTTTCTGGCCGTAATTACTTGTGAGGTTTTCAACAGTGGTCAGGTGTGAGAATCTATTATTTCACTGCTTACTTCACAGGGACTGTGGGATCCTACTGAGACGTTGAACTGACAAAAATTCCAGCCTCTCATATGAGGGCATTTCTTTCTCTTTTAGAGGAACTCCCAAAGAAAGTGGATAGCATTACCCCCTACACCATGGCACTCATTGCAAAGTACATTGCACGTCATCGACTGCGTGAAACCAGGCTTCTAGACACGATTGCAGAGTTCCTCATCAAAAAAGGTGAAAACCTGGACAGTAAGGTAATTGTTTATAGCTTCTTTAACATAACAGAAAACATCTTTAGGAATTCACAATGTTGGTGTTTGGGGTCAGCATCGATTGATGGGATTGAAAGGAAAATAAAACAACAGCATCTTGCATTTATATCGCACTTTAAAGTCCATTAATTGATCGAAGACACTCCATGGGAGACTTTTATGCAAAGTTTGGGACTGGGTATAAGGGAACTTTAGATCAAATGCTTGTTACAAAAGTCAGTTTAAAGGAATGTTTTAAATGAGAGCGAACCAGAAGAGCATAGAAATGAGAAACATGAGTAGGCCATTTGAGTATGCTCGGCCATTCGGCTGATCCTGTATCTCAATGCCATATTATGGCTTTCTTCCCATACCCCTTGATGTATTTAAAATCTAGAAAATTATTCTCTTTCATTTTTGAATGTATTCTGTGATTTGGCCTCCATCACCTTCTGTGATAGAGAATTCAACAGGTTCACTACCATTTGAGTGAAGAAATATTTCCTCATCTTTGTCCTAAGTGATCTACCTCACATATTAAGACTACATCCATGGCAGCTCACCAACAAGTGAAGGCATCCTCCCTGCACCTAGTCTGTTGAACCCTGTCTCAATCAGATCCCTCTCATCCTTCCAAGCTCTAGTGAAGCCCAGTCAAACCAATTTCCCCTAATAGGACAGACCTGCCATCCCTGATATCTGCCCGTTCCACTCTCTTTTCCTGTCTATCAACCAAGTCTTGACCCATGCCAGTGTATTATCCTCTATCCCGTGTGGTTTAACTTTGCCATGAACCTCTCATGAGGGACCGAATGAAAAGTTTCACAAAAGAGAGGTTTCAGGAGGGAGTTCAAGACCTCGGATTCCTGACAGCTGAAGGTGCAGATGCCAGTGATCAAATGGCCAGCAACATGTTTTATGGTCAAATATGATATCAAGATTGTGAATGGTCTGGTTAACCTCAACAGTTACCAGGGAAAGGGATGAAATTATGAGCTGTGGTATGGAGTTTGTAGCAAATTTGAAAATAGTAAGCTTTGACATTTTGTTGGAGGAGATTTCTACACATCCAGTTGAATAATAAGACAACTGAGAGATAGTGAAGGTAATGCTGGGTTAAGTAGTTACAGGGGATATGGGGGGTGTGCAGAATAATTAGAGGAGTCCCTGGCAGATGTGAATATCTAAAGGGGTGTCCGGAAGTGTGTGTCTATTTGCAGAGGATCCCTGGGAATCCCTGTGTATGATTATTTTCAGGAATTGAAGCTGCTGTCATCGATTAATAG
This sequence comes from Stegostoma tigrinum, assembly GCF_030684315.1. NCBI lineage: Eukaryota > Metazoa > Chordata > Chondrichthyes > Orectolobiformes > Stegostomatidae > Stegostoma > Stegostoma tigrinum. The sequence goes on along the minus strand of NC_081358.1, from coordinate 128,909,399 downwards.
CCTGATATGGTGACTGAACCTGGGACCTCCAGTTAATGTGTAGTTACAACTCATTCCTCCCAGCTGTGGACTGCTGGAAGTGATGCTTGTGCATTGCCCAAGCTGCATGTTTGAAACCACATGTAACAATGTTTGACTTTGAGTTGTTTTGTGTTGCAGGTAATTCAGAAGCTGGTCTTCCCGTTTAGTCGTATGAACTACAAACCTCCCAATGAAGCCAAGTTTTTTGCAAAGCTGGAGTCTGTGCTGGAGGTCAAAGCCATGAACTCACCCTTGGCCACAGTCAATATCTTTATGTCCATGTTCCAACTGGGACATTTTCCAGGAGCCATACTTGACAAAGTCTTCTCCACTGCTTTCATCAACAATGTGATGAGTATGATTTTCCTTCTTTTTCTTATTCATTCATGGGAGAAGGGCGTCGTTGGTTAGGTCAGCATTTATTGCCCAGAAGGCAGTTCAGAGTCAACCACATTGCTGTGGATCTGGAGTCACATGTAGACTAGCCCAGGTAAGGATGGCAGTTTCCTTCCCTGAAGGACCATAACCCCGTAGGATCAAGAAAAGGCTTTACCCAGTGGTGTTGGGTCAACTCCAGAGGAGGTGATCTTTTCGAGGTGGCATTAACTCAAGCACTGCAATATGGTTCGGTAAAACAATCTAAAAAAGCAAAAAGAATTTCACCCATGAGCGCCACTCCATTTGCTCCTTATTTGGCCACCCAATCACAGACTCTCCCCATCAGTACTATCTCAGTCGAAATATGCTTATTTGGTTATTCTGTCATGGACTCGACGATAGCTTCTCAGGGGCACTTAAGGTGGGCTAGACATGCTAAGCCAGTGATGCCCACCTCCATTTATAATTTCACAGAAACATCTGACTGACTGCCCTGGAGTTCTTACACTACCATCCTGTTGTGGACATCACATCATTGCCTCATGATCCGTAGAGTGAAGAATGCTGAAATTCGTCCCCGGTCCTGGGACCTTGTGAATATTTGTGCAAGTTCCTCACTTTGGAACTTGAGGAGGAAGATGGTACGGTGTTAATTGCATTGGATTATTAATCCCCGGTTAATGGTCTGGGGACAATGGTTCAAATCCCAGCATCGTAGCTGGTTGCAATTAAATTAATTTACTAATTCTGAAATTGAAAGCTAATCTCAGTCATAATGAAGGAAGGAACAAAGGAAATCTGCTATCATTGCCTTACCTGGCCTCCATGTGACTCCAGACCCACAGCAACATGGCTGACTCTTAACTGCCCTCTCAAATGGCCAAGCAAACCACTCAGTTCATGGAGGAATTGGCATTGGACAACAAATACTGGCCCTGCTGGTGATGCTCATGTCAGATGAACAAATAAAGAAAAAAATAATTTTGAGAATAATTGTGTGTAAATCCTTTCTCTGTGAGTCACTGTGCAAACTTTTTTTTATTGTGGGACTCTGAGAGTAACTGTGTGAATCCCAAGAGTAATTCGAGTTATTTGCAGTGTTTTCTTTGTTTTTTCAGACAGTCCATATGGGTTGATTGTTCGCCGGTATCTATCCCTACTTGATGCTGCAGTTGAGCTGGAGCACCATGATTACAAGGGGCCTCGACTGGAGGACAGATACAAAGTGATGATGTTTGACCGCGTACTGACTGCAGATGAGGTGAACAGGAAATATAGGTCAGTGGTCATTCAGAAACCCACCAGGAACATAAACCTTTTCCAAAATTTAATTATTAATGAATCATTATGTTGTCATAGACTCCCTCTGTGACAAACTGGCATGAAGGTAAAGTCTACTTTGTCATCTAAATGGATTTTCAAGTGAGTGACAAGTCAGTGTCAGCTTAGAGAAAAATTGATATAAGGACACAAAAATGGTGAGTGTTGGATATGGTCATTTTTCAGGTTGTAGGAACATAGGAACAGGAATAGACCTTTAGCCCTACAAGTCTGTTCCACCATTCAATTATGTCATGGCTGATCTGTGGCCTAATTCCATAACTGGCTTTTAGCCCATACCCCTAATTTAAGTGCTGAACAAAAATTTATCTCAGATTTAAAATTAACAACTGATCTGGTATTCATTGATGGAAGAGAATCCAAACGTCTCCCACCCTTTGTGTGTAGAAGTGCTTCCTAACATCTCGTCTGAACAGTCTGTCCCTAATTCTCAAACCGTGCTCCTTATTTTAGCATCCCCAACTAGTGGGAATAGTCTATATTTATCTACCCTGTCATTTCTTTGTTAATATCATGAAGATATTGGTTGGGTCACCCCTTAATCTTCTAAATTCCAGAGAAAACAGGCCTGACTTGCATAATCTCTCCTCATAATTAAAGTTCAGATTGGAAGATGGTAGACAGTGGTGTTCCGTGTGGGTCAGTGCTAGGGGGCCAGTTTTATTTCAAAATTTTCTGATGATACCACATTTGACGCCTGATGGACAGTGAGGATGATCTCAATTGACTGCAGCAGGATATAGATTGGTTAGCAGAATGGGCAGACAAGTGGTTGTTGGAATTTAATCCAGAAAATTGTGGAGTGATGCATTTTGAGAGCAGGATTAAGGATCAGCTCTATAGACTGAATGATACTTTTCTAAAGAATGTGCGGGGTTAGGAGTCCCAGAGGCATAGTGTTTTAAAGAATTAGGCAGTATTAAGAGAGGAAGGCTTATTGGACCTTGAACTTTATCAATAGAGTTATCTCCAGTTTTTAGGGATCGAGAATAACTATTTCTTCTCCAGTTAAATAGGCTCTGTAATGCTGATAAAGTCAGTGATGCCAACTCTGTCTCATGCAGGGCAGTGGTGTTTGAAGGGTCAGGCAAATGGAGCGTTTGGAGTTTTATGTGTTCCCTCTGAAGCTTCAACTTTGCTTCTGCACCTTCTGAATGAAGTCTCTTCCTGGAAGAACTTTCTCTCCATCTTGTTGACCAAATGGCAGGGTCTCCCATGAATCAGTAGATATGTTTGACTTCATCAGCGATGTTTTCAGGACAACCCTAAAGTGGGATGATTAGAAAATATCTAACTCTAGCATTGCCGTCAGGGATTAACCCTGTTTGTTCATTTGTGGGATGTGATCTCCATTGGCTAATTGCCTTTGGGGAGTTATCCCAGAAATACTGCAATGCATGTGGCGCAGGGACCCACACGGGGCTATTAGGAAGGGAATTCCGAGATTTGAATGCAGTGAGAATGAAGAAATGGAGAAGACAATGAAGACATTTCCAAGTCAGGATGCTGAGTATCTTGGAGGGAACACTTGAAGAGGCTGGTGCTCACATGTATTTTTTGATTCTTTTGTGGGATGTGGATATTTTTGGTTAGGCTAGCATTTACTGATCTTCCCAAGTCACTGGTGGAAGGAGTGAATGTTTAGGGGTGGTGCGGTGGATATGGTACAAATCAAGCAGCCTGCTTTGGAGAAGGTTGTTGTTGAGGTAGATGGTGGATGGCCTTTGGGAAGCCTGCTGCACTCTTCATTGAACCAGGGTTGATACCATGATTGAATGGGGGACATGCCGGTGCCAAACGCTGTATAGATTGTGGTTAGAGGAACTGTGCTGTTGCTGATGACCCACAGTGTTTCCTGGATGACCAGTTCTCAGTTGTCAGACCTGTTTGAAATCTATCCCATTTAGCATGGTGATAGTGGCATACATTTACCCTTCTGGCTGTTAAAAGTCATTAGTTTGGGAAGTCTTTCAAAGGAGCAAAAGAGCATTGGACTCCCAGAGTCATGCAGATTATACTCTTTCAATTTCTGCTTCTGTTTCCTATCTCTCTTAACCTCCCATAGCCATACAAGCTTTCCCAGAATTTGCAATTTCTTTAAATCTGGCCTCTATCCATTCTTCTAGCTGACTGGCTACACAGGGCTGTGTAGCCAATCTCCTATAAACCAGGTACTGGAAATTCCTGGTTGAAACCTTACTGCCTTTGGTTCATCCTTTTGATTCAGATCATTATCCAACATTTCCACCATCAGTGTTAAATTACAGAGTGTGGCTTGTGTTGTCACTGCCAAGATAGCTGCCTACGCAGGCACAGGTGGGTGTGGTAATTCCACACTGTCACAAAAGAAGCCCTTGACCATTCACTGGATGTCCAGCTAGTCCTTCTCCTCACCACTCCGCCCCCACTCCCTCATTCTGCTGCCCCTGTCAGCCCAGCCATCCAGCTTACCACTTTGCTGAGGGAGTGGTGAAGTTAATGAGGTGGTGGGTGAGGCACCAAGGGTTTTTTCCTGAGCTCATTGGTCTTGAAATGTATTTGAAAACCTTCAGGCTGCTACAAGAAACAAAATATGAAGTTACCACACAGGTCTTGTGTGGTCAAAGGGAGCAAAGCTGCCTCTCTACATCAAACAGCCTTTTATTTGTGACCCCTCTGTGAAAGGTTTTGATGGATTTCTCTCCGAAAGGTGTAATATAAATGTAGGTTGCTGTTGGTTTTCTGCTGAGCTGAAAATGCCTCTCACAATCTCACCTGTTGTGTTTTCTAGTTACAAAGGGTTGGTGGCAGAAGCTTTGAGACAGCTGATTGGGGATCAGTGTTACAAACAGGATGAGGTACTTCCCCCAGGGTATTATACAGGTAATGACCTTTCAATGAGCACTCATTGTTTTAATGTTTTCATGCACTGCATCACTAAAGAAATAACTTATGAATTCTGCTATCCCTGTATTGCAATGTGTAAATTGCATAGTTTAGACTGATTTAAAATTTGGTTCTTTTAAGTTTGGCATAGCAACACAGAGGTTTTCTGTGTGTCTGCTGTTACTAACTAAGTTGTATGTATTTCTGTAGCTTTAGAAATTTCTTCTTATACAGTTGGGTGAGATACTTTGGCAGCAGTAATGAGTTTTTCACTAACCAAGGAAACCATCTGCAAATGCTGGACGTGAAGCAAAAAACGATTTGCTGGAAAAACTCAGTGAGTCTGACAACATCTGTGGAGAAAAAGCAGAGTTAATATTTAGTGTCCAGTGACTCTCTTTGGTACATATGCTGACAATGGGGTAGGAGAGAGGAATAAAATAAGCAATAAGTGGAGATGGAGCCCAATGAGAGCGAGATAACAATTGGACAGACAAAGGAATGAGGAAAGGTCAGCCTGGGAGAATGCATAGCTGCTAATGGGGATCAGTAGTGGCTGACATTGGGTTGATCCTGGACAAAATTGATCACATGGACAGATTTCTAGGTGTATATCTGTACATATCATTAAAGGTGGCAGAACAGGTGGAGAGAGCAATTAATAAAGCATACAGTTCCCCTAGCTTTATTAATAGGGACATAAGAGTGCAAGAGGAGAGAGGTGAAATTAAACTTGTACAAGATCCTTGTTAGACTGCAGCTGCAGAATTGTGTACAGTTTTGGGTGCCACATCATAGGAAAGATGTGAATGTTTTGGAGACAGTACCGAAACAAATCAGAAGAATGGTTCTAGAAATTCGAGACTTCAGTTTTGAGAATAGATTTGAGAAATTGTGACTGTTAATTTTCTGTTCTACAAGAAAAAAGATGAGATTTGAAAGACTCATGAGTCTGGCCAGGTAGACAGGGAGAAACTCTTTCCATTGGTGAAAGGATAGGCAGTGGTGTAGTGTTAATGTCCCTGCACCAGTTCAGGGAATGTTGATTTGAGGGTGAAATTTGAATTCATTTCTGGAATTTTAGAAAAAGTGCTCATCTAGTGGCAACCATCTAACCAGTTCCAAAGAAGAGCCTTATTAGACACAAAATTATTTGCATTCATCTGGGGCGGCACGGTGGCTCAGTGATTAGCACTGCAGCCTCACAGCACCAGGGACGTCGGTTCGATTCCAGCGTTGGGCGACTATCTGTATGGAGTTTGCACATTCTCCCCGTGTCTGCGTGGGTTTCCTCCCACAGTCCAAAGATGTGCAGGCTAGGTGGATTGGCCGTGCTAAATTGCCCATAGTGTTCAGGGGTGTGTGGGTTATAGGGGGATGGGGCTGGGTGGGATTCTTCAAGGGGCGATGTGGACTTGTTGGGTCAAAGGGCCTGTAGGTAATCTAATCTAATCTAATCTGAACAAGGTGAGAAGAATGGGAGACAAGACCTTGATGTAAAATCTGAAAAGAGAGATAACCCCTCCAGCAGTGAGTTCTCACTTTGATCTCCAGTTGGCATTAAATGAATAGTTGAATCTTTGTTGAGCTTTGAAACAAGCAATGTTAAAGATGGCTCATTTCTGATTGCCACTGTGTGATTGTATGATCCCGCCACACAACAACCTCGTATGATTTGTCTGAAAATGAGATAGCATACGTTTGGATGCCATCCACAGTTGAATTGTTTGTGTCTGTAGAATATTGGGAAGACCACACCTTGAATACTGTGTGCAGTTTTGGTTTTCTTATTTAAAGAAAATCGTAAATGCGTTGGAGGCGGTTATAGGTTGGGGGTGGGTAGGAGCGAGCTGCTGGATTTCATAAATCCTGCCTTTCTCCTTTGTACACATCAGCAGTCAAATGTACAACCCAGCCCAGCATCTCTCTCTATCCCATCAGTCCCCTTCAGCATCTTATATGTTTCTAAGATCAGTCTGCTAGAACCCAGAGAATGTAGTTCCTGTTTACTCAATCTCTCATCATTGGTCAAACCTCTTATCCTAGGGACTAATTTAGTGACTGTCACTATACTATCTCCAATGCAGGCGCAACCTTGCTTAAATAGGAAAATCAAAACTGCACACAGCATTCCAGATGTGGTCTCACAACAGCCTTGTTGAATTGTAACAAGACTTCTGTATTCATCTACTCCAGTCCCCTTGCAATAGGACTCAATGTTCCATTTACTTTCCTCATTGCTTGCTGTAGCTGGATGCTAAAGTATTGTGTTCCTTGTGCACACCAACATTTACAAGTTTTTTGTTTGATCATACTGGGATTTTCTAAGAGATCAGCTAAGATTTTCTGTAAATTTGAACTAATAGTGTTTGGGTTCTCAGTCCAAGATCTGATCTGATCTGATCTGCTCTGCTACTGTCCAATTACTTCACATCCTCACAATCGTTCATACTGTTTGTGTAAAGTTCACACAGTAAGAGGATAGACCTAAATTTCTGGAACTGGAAATCTGAAATTTGATCATGGATTGCAATGTTCTTCCTCTGTCCCTCAACAGTGAAGTGCTTGTAGAGGGAGTGAAGATGTGGATTGACTGAGTTAGATGCTGTTATTTACATGTTCTTTGTTGCTTGGTTGCAGATTTCTTGCTGTGGATAAATGGTTCTGGCACTGTTCTCCATATTAATGGGACAATTCACAGTGCTGGCACTCCTTTGTGCCCCTCTGGTTCTAATTCAAAACCTACAGAGAACCCAACTTCCATCCACACTCAACCCGACATACCCTCACTCATCTCCAATTTCCAGAAATTCTCTCCCTTTGGACGTGATGAGGTGATAGTGAAAGAGAAGAGAGATGGTGATCTTCCAACAGACGTGGGTTTCCTCACACACATCCAGCCTGCAGTGAGCAGTGGACGTTCGGGCACGGCTTCCGTTTTAACCAACTCAACCATTGCGTATAACGCTTATTACCCTCCTTCGAACTACTACACTAGCCTGACCAAGGAGCAATCACTGGAGAGTCAGGACAGCTCCACACTGAGCAGTCCATCTGACTGTTTAAACCAGGCCCCTAACACCACTGGCTGCTCACCGGTCATTGGCTCCAGTTCCCTCTTTCAGTTCCCCATCGAAAAGATCCTTAATGAGGAAACAGAAACACCACCCCAGAACCAAGAGCATAATCTCTTTAGACCAGAACAGACAGCTCCAAATTTTTACAACAGCCCCCATTACGCGGAGAGCCAGGGCAGCGTTGGGCCGGAGGACATGGCGAACCCTGTGCAACCGTCTCTAAACCAGCCGTCGCTGATTGAGAAACAGAGACATCTGGACACGGAGCAAGTGAACAGGTAAACACGAAAGGGAAATGAACTTGGCATGTCACTCAATAGACGTGAGCTTGGCATGAGTTTGATTCTTATTTTGGATGGAATATAAAACCTAGGATTAAAGGACTTATGAGAGGAGTAAGATATTCGGGTCTGAGCAAATTGTAATTAGGATGGAAATATTCAATCAGATGGTAAAAGTTTCAAAGGCATTTAGCAAGGGAAAAGACTGAATATAGTGGGTCTTTGACAGAATGAGTCCAGACAGTTGAGAAGAAAATAAGGAAATGACAGAATCATTGATTAGATTGAGTCATGAAGTTTTTACAGGATGCAGAGAGGTCTTTTGGCCCATCATGTCCATGCCAATCATCAAACAACTATTTATCCCAGTCCCATTTCCCAGCATTTCGCCTGTTGACATGCATGCTATTTAAATATTACTGAAATGCCTTGTGGGTCCCTGACTCAAACACGCTTGTAGATAGTGAGTTCCAGATATCTATCATCATCTAATTTAAAAACAAAACTATCACTAAGCAACACTTATCAGCCTCCTGCTTCTTCACTTAAAACTGCGCCTCTGGTATTAGCCCCTCTACAAAGGGGAAAAGCTTCTCCCTATCTAATTTATGCCCTCTCATAATTTTGTACACCTCAATTGGATCCCCTTCCATCAGTCTCTGCTCAAGTGAAAACAACCACATCTTATCTAGTCTCTCTTCATGGCAGAATTACTGCAGCCAAGACCATAAGAAATGTGAACAGGAGGAGCATGTTTGGCTTTTCGAGCCTGCTCAGCCATTCAATAGAATCATGGCTGATCCAAGTTTTTCATGGGCAGTTTCCTATCTTTTCCCCATAACCCTTGATTCGTCTACTGACCGAGAATCTATCCATCTCAGCCTTGAATATACACAAAGACTCTGACTGCTTGGCTGCCTCTGGCAAGGAGTTACAAAGACACTCAACCATCCAAGAGGAGAAATTCCACCTCATCTCTGTCTTAAATTGGTGCCCCTTTGTTTTGGCAACATTCTGGTGAATCTCCTCTGTGACCTCACTAGTGCAATCATATCCTTCCTGTTGATATTTTGTTTCTGCCTTCAGTGTAGAAGACACAAATAACATACCATAAATAATTATAAATCAAGAGGTGAAAAGGAGGAAAGAACTCAAAGCAGTTTCAGTTACCATCATTGGGGAATGGTGAGGGATGTAAATTGGCTCATTTGATTGGACAGCCAACAGCATGGATTCAGTTCCCACTCAGCCAAAGTTACTATGAAGGATTTTTCTTCTCAAACTTACCCCTCACCTGAGGAGTGGTGACCATTGGGTTAATTGTGCTCTCTACTGAGAGGGCAGCCCAATTCTGTTAAGGCCACGGGTCACTTTACCTTTACTGGGAAAAGTATTAGAGTTAAAGGCTGATGATGGAGTTGAGAGTTGTTGGATCAGCCATCAACTCAATGAATGTTGGAACAGACTTAATGGACTGAATGGCCTAATTCTGCTTTTGTGTGCCTTCAGTCAAAACCACCTCCCCCAAATCCTGATGGACTTCATCCAAAGGATTTAAAGGAAGTGACTGTTAGGATGGTAGATAATTGGTTTTAGTTTTCCAAAATTCCTTAGATTTGGCATGTCCCATCACATTGGAAAAAAAATGAATGTAAGTCCTCTATTCAGGAAGGAGGGTGACTGAAAACAGGAAACCAAAGGCCAGTTAGCTTAACGCCTTAACATACAGAAAACACTAGAATTTATTGTTAAAGAAGTTATAATAGGATACTCAGAAAAAAAATTAATGTAATCAGACAAAGTCAACATTGTTTTGTTGAATTTAGTAGTGTTCCGTGAGGAAGTAACAAGCCATGTGGATAAAGGGGAATCTGTGGGTGCTCTTTAGTTAGAGTTCCAGATGGCATTTGACAAGGTGGGCCAGCAACAACCATAATATGGACAGTGTTTACAAGAAAAAATATTGGGCACTTGTGGTAAAAGGACAGCAATAATAATGGGTGACTTTAATCTATATAAACTGAATGAATCAGACTGCTTGTAATAGCCTGGCCAAGGATTTAATAAAATGCTTTTGTGATAGTTTCTGACACCAGTATGTTTTGGGTCAAGTTAGTGAGCGAGTTATGTTAGACTCAGTATGTGTAATATGACAGGATTAATTAATAACCTAGAGTAAGAACCCAAGAAAATAAAAAGAGGCCCAAGCCTCAACTCCTCTTGTGCCCGCTCCTCATGGCCCTTAAATACTTGATGTTTCCAAAATCTATTGACATCTTCTTTAAGTACGTTCAGTGACCTAACCTTCACCACTCTCTAGACATTCAACTGTCTTCTGGGAGAAGAAATTACTTTGTATTTCTGTTTTGAATGTGTCCCCTTTCATTGTGTAATTATGAACCCTAGTTCATGATTCCTCCATTTGTGGAAACACCTCAGAATCACTGAATTCTGTGGTGCAGAAGAAGCTCTTCAGCCAGTCAAATCTACACTGACAAAAACTGCTCCAAATCTACATTAGTCCTACTTTGCAGTACTTGCCCCATAGCTTTGCATGTTATAACATTTCAAAATGTTAGACTTGCCAAAATTCAGTCACATTTGTCAGACATGACCTCCCTCAGAAAAAGGTATACTGACATGTACCTGACCAGATCTTGCCTTTCCAAGTGGAGAATCTGCCCTTCAGAAATTAGTCCAATACTTATCTTACTATTGATGTGAGACTTGCTGATCTGCAATTCCCTATTTATCTCTACCTACTCTTGAAAAGTGGAACCACATCAGCTGTCCTTCAATCCTGTGATATGGCACCATTTTTTCCTGACAGTGTAATCACCAAGGATCCTTAGACTACTTTTTCCAAACCCACAATGACTTCCATCTCAAAGGACAAGGGCAACAGATGCATGGAAACACCAAGTTCCCCTTCAAGCTATCCAACATAATGACTTGGAAATATATTGTCATTCCTTCACTGTTGCTGGGTCAAAATCGTGGAATTTCCTCCCAAATGCCATAGTGGGTCAATCCACAGTAGGTGGACTGCAGCAATTCAAGGCAGCAGCTCAGTGCCACCTTCTCAAGGGCAACTAGGGATGGGTAATAAAATGCTGGCCAGTCAGCAATGTCCATGTTCCACAAGTGAATAAAAAAAGTTTAAAATTTCACCATTGTATTGGATTACATTTGTAAGACAGATGTTCTTAAATCAGAGACGTTCAATATAAAGAAATGTCCTACCATCCACAGTTAACTGAAGAACTTGGGGAAAGCATCAAATGTAAGGAAAAGCATACAATTGCACAAAGGTGTGTAGCAGGTCAGATGTTTGATCAGAATTAACATGCTCTCTAATCTGTTGATGTTCCTCACACACCACCTGTTGAACCAACACATTGACTTCAAGTTTTGAAAGTTGCCACCATGCATGGACCTCGGAGGATTGTACACCAAGAAAAAAATGTTTGAAGGCATCAGATTATAAAGAACAGCAAGGAATGGCTAAAAATAGTCAGGAGGAAGGAATTAAGAAATGTGCAAGAGACAGCTAGGAATGCAAAAGCAGAATAGCAAGAGTTTCTCCAGGCATTTAAAAAGGAAAAAAATGTAAAATGTGTTGAAAAACAAAAATTGCTGCAAAAGCTTAGCAGAACTGAGGAAGTGTCACTCAACCCGAAATGTTAGCTCTGATTTTTCTCCAAAATGTTGCCAGACCCACTGAGCTTTATCAGCAATTTGATTTTGTTTCTGATTTACTGCTACTGCAGTTCTTTCAGTTTTTATGTAAAATGTGTGTTGGTCCTCCAGTGAGTAAGAATGGGAAGGTAATAGTAATTAAAAAGGAAATGGCAGCTGAAATGAACAAATATTTTGCTTCATTCTTCACTTTCATTCTAGTAGTAATTGTACATCTGGGGGTGGAAGGGACAGAGGAAATCCACTAGGAATAGTGGTACTGAGCAAACTTAGGGTACTGAGGAGTTGCAAGCTGTTAGATCTCCAGCTCCTGATCAGTTTCATCTTAGGATCTAAAAAGAGATCACTAGTGAGGTATGGAATGTGTTGGTGTTAATTTTCCCAAAGTTCCCTGAATTCAGGAAATGTTCTATCAGCTGGAAAGTAGCAAATATAACCCATCTATTCTAGAAGGGAGGGAGGCCATAAACATGAAAATACAGGCTGGTTGGCTTGAAGTCTGTTGTATTGAAGTGTTGGAATTAATTATTAAAGAAGGTGTAACTGCACACTTCAAAATCTCAAGGTGGTCATAAAGACCCAGGGTGGTTTCTTCAAAGAAAAGTCATGTTGAACCAATTTATTGAAATACTTTTGAAGGAGTGATGTGCTGTGGATAATGGAGAGCCTGTAGAGATAATTTGGATTTTCAGAAGGCATTTAATAAGGTGTCGCATCAGGGAATACTGTGGAAAATAAAAGCTTGTGATGTATGGGTAACATATTAGCATGGATAGAAAATTAGTTGGCTGGCAGAAAACAAGAGTGTGTGTGTAGATGGGTCTTTGTCTGATTGGTAGGATGTGATATGTTGAGTCCTGCAGTGATCTGTGCTAGGGTCTGAACTTTTTTTGTCAATGAAGATGAATGGAGCAAAGGCATGGTGGCTACATTTGCAGATGTTTAAATGTATGGTTGATAAATGTGCCGACAACTCCAAGATAAGTAAGAAAATAGGTTGTGAAGAAGACGTGAAGATTATATGTATGGTCAGATAGAGATCTATAGATTTATTTTATCTGTGTATAGTTAGATTTGAGTGAACAGGCAAAAAGATTGGCAATAGAGTGTATAATGTGGGAAGAGTGAGTTTGTTCACTTTGGCAGGAAAAGTGGAGAAAAAAAGTATGGAGCAAGGCTGTGGAACTCCAAGATATCAAGGAGTTTAAATGTTCTAGTGCATGAGCGACAAAAAGTTAAGAATGTGGATATAGCATATTATCTGAAAGGCTAATGGAAAGCTGTCCTTTACTGCAAGGTCATCGATGAAACCACATCTTGAATACTGTGTGCAGTTTTGGCCTCCCTTTTTGAGGAATAGTATAAATGCATTGAAGGCAGTTCAGAGGAGGTTTACTAGAATGATTGCTGGAATGAGCCAGTTTTGTGAAGAAAGCTTAGACAGACTGGACTTGTTTCTACTGGAATTCATAAATGTGAGGGGTGGCTTTTTTTTAATTCACTCATGGGATGTGGCTGTCACTGGCTGGGCTAGCACTTATTATTTGTTAAAAATTGAAATAACTGCAGATGCTGGAAATCAGAAATGAAAACAGAACTTGTTGGAAAACCTCAGCAGATCTGGACAGGTCAACAGAAAGTCATTAAAAAAAGCTTTAAAGAAAAGTAAGATAGATTACGAGAGTAAATAGCTCAGAATTTAAAGACAGATAGCAGAAGTTTCTACAAATATATAAAACAAAAAAGAGTGGTTATGGTAAGCATTGGTCTTTTAGAGGATGAGAAGGGGAATTTAATAATGGAGAATGCTAAGGCATTGAACAGGTATTTTGTATTGGTCTTCACAGTGGCAGACGTGAATAACATGCCAGTAATTGATGACAACTAGACTGAGGTAGGTGAAGACCTAGAAACAATCATTATCATGAAAGAGATAGTGTTGGCAAACTAATGGGGCTAATGGTAGACAAGTCTCCTGACTGATGGAATGCATTGCAGGCTACTAAAAGAGATGGTGGGAGGAATAGCAAATGCATTCATGGTAATTTTCTGAAATTCACTGGACTCTAGGGCAGTTCGAGCAGATTGGAAGACAGCAAATGTGATCCCACTGTTTTAAAAAGGAGGTAGACAATAGATGGGGATTGAATAGACCGATTATCTTATTTTGTGTAGTGGGGAAAATACTTAAATCTGTCGTAAAGAAGGAAATAGCAAGACATCTGGATAGAAATTGTCCCATTGGGCGGACACGGCATAGGTTCATGAAAGGCAGGCCGTGCTTAACTAACTGAGTGGAATTCTATGAAGACCTTATGAGTGCGGTGGACAACACGGGCCTAGTAGATATGGTGCGTCCAGATTTCCAAAACAAGGTGCCACACAAAAGGCTGCCACATAAGATGAAAGTACACAGTGTTATGAGCGATGTATTGGCATGGATGAAAGATTTGTTAACTAACAGGAAGCAAAGGGTGGGGATAAATGAATACATTTCTGGTTGGCGATCAGTGACTAGTGATGTGCCTCAGAGATCAGTGTTGTGACTGCAGTTATTTACAATTTACATGGATGATTTGGAGATGGGGACCATGTTGTAGTATGGCAAAGTTTACGGATGACACTAAGGTGAGTGGTAGAGTAAAGTGAGCAGAAGACTCTGAAAGTTTGCAGAGGGATGTAGATAGTTTAACTGAGTGGACGAAGGTCTGGCAGATGGAATACAATGTTGATAAATGTGACGTCATCCGTTTTGGTAGGAATAACAGTAAAAAGGGCTATTATTTGAACAGTAAAAAATAGTAGCATGCTACTGTGCAGCGCGACCTGGGTGACCTTGTGCATGAGCTGGTTTGCTCGTGCAGAAGGTAACTAAGAAGGCAAATGGAATTTTGTCCTTCATTGCCAGAGGGATTGAGTTTAAAAGCACGTAGGTTTTGTTAAGGCTGTGCAGGATGCTGGTGAGGCAGCAGTAAGTGTTCTTATTTGAAAAAGGATGTAGTGGCACTGGAAGAGGGGTGCAGAGGAGGTTCACTAGGTTGATGCCAGAGTTGAGAGAGTTGACTTAGGAGGAGAGACTGAGTATACTGGGATTATATTCATTGGAATTTAGAAGAATGAGGGGGAGATCTTACAGAAACACCCAAAATTATGAAGGGAATAGACAAGATACTTACCAGGGGAACACAGTGGGGCACAGGTATCTGGCACAGAATCTGTCCCTGCTGCTCAGAAGGGAAGGGGGAAGAGGAGCAGAGCAGTAGTCCTTGGGGACTCCATAGTTAGGGGGACAGATAGGAGGTTCTGTGGGGACGAGAGAGACTCACGGTTGGTGTGTTGCTCCCAGGTGCCAGGGTGCGTGATGTCTCTGATCGTGTTTTTGGGATCCTTAAGGGGGAGGGGGAGCAGCCCCAAGTCGTGGTTCACCTAGGCACCAACGACATTGGTAGGAAGAGAGATGGGGATTTAAGGCAGTCATTCAGTGAGCTAGATGGAAGCTTAGAGCTAGGATGACCAGAGTTGTCTCTGGTTTGTTGCCCGTGTCACGTGCTAGTGAGGCATGGAATAGGGACAGAGAGGAGTTGAACACGTGGCTACAGGGATGGTGCAGGAGGGAGGATTTTGGATTCTTGGATAATTGGGGCTCTTTCTGGGTTAGGTGGGACCTCTACAAGCAGGATGGTCTTCACCTGAACCAGACAGGTACCAATATCCTGGGGGGGATATTCGCTAAGGCTATTTGGGTGGGTTTAAACTAATTCAGCAGGGGGATGGGAACCAAAATTGTAGTTCGAGTACAGAAAAGGTTGAGAGTAGGGAGGTCCGAAATAAAGTTTCAGGGACGCAAGATGGCACCGGCAAGCAAGAAGTTGGTTTGAAGTGTGTCTACTTCAATGCCAGGAGCTTCTGGATTAAGGTGGGTGAACTTGCAGCATGGGTTGGTACTTGGGACTTCGATGTTGTGGCCATTTCGGAGACATGGATAGAGCAGGGACAGGAATGGTTGTTGCAGGTTCCGGGATTTAGATGTTTCAGTAAGAACAGAGAAGATGGTAAAAGTGGGGGAGGTGTGGCATTGTTGGTCAAGGACAGTATGACAGTTGCAGAAAGGATGTTTGGAGACTCGTCAACTGAGGTAGTATGGGCTGAGGTTAGAAACAGGAAAGGAGAGGTCATCCTGTTGGGAGTTTTCTATAGGCCTCTGAATAGTTCCAGAGATGTAGAGGAAAGGATAGCAAAGATGATTCTGGATAGGAGTGACAGAGACAGGGTAGTTGTCATGGGGGACTTCAACTTTCCAAATATTGACTGGGAACACTATAGTTCGAGTACTATAGATGGGTCAATTTTTGTCCAGTGTGTCCAGGAGGGCTTCCTGACACAGTATGTAGATAGGCCAACAAGGGGCGAAGCCACATTCGATTTGGTACTGGGTAATGAGCCCGGCCAGGCGTTAAGATTTGGAAGTAAGTGAGCACTTTGGTGATAGCGATCACAATTCTGTTATGTTTACTTTAGTGATGGAAAGGGATAGGTGTATACCACTGGGCAAGAGTTATAGCTGGGGGAAAGGCAATTACGATGAGATTAGGCAAGATTTAGGGAGCATAGGATGGGGAAGGAAACTGCAGGGGATGGGCACATTAGAAATGTGGAGCTTATTCAAGGAAAAGTTCCTGTGTGTCTGAGATAAGTATGTACCTGTCAGGCAGGGAGGAAACTGTAGAGCACGGGAGCCGTGGCTTACGAAGGAAGTGGAACCTCTGGTCAAGAGGAAGAAGAAGGCTTATGTTCGGATGAGATGTGAAGGCTCAGTTAGGGCGCTTGAGCGTTACAAGGTAGCCAGGAAAGACCTAAAGAGAGAGTTCAGAAGAGCCAGGAGGGGACATGAGAAGTTGTTGGCGGATAGGATCAGGGTAAACCCTAAAGCTTTCTATAAGTATTTAAGGAATAAAAGAATGACGAGAGTAAGATTAGGGCCAATCAAGGATAGTAGTAGGAAGTTGTGTGTGGAGTCAGAGGAGATAGGGGAAGCATGAAATTAATATTTTTCTACAGTATTCACTGTAGAAAACGACAATGTTGTCGAGGAGAATACTGAGATACAGGCCACTAGACTAGGTGGGACTGAGGTTCACAAGGAAGAGGTATTAGAGATCCTACAGATTGTGAAAATCCCCTGGGCCGGATAGGATTTATCCCAGGATCCTCTGGGAAGCCAGGGAGGTGATTGCCGAGCCTTTGGCATTGATCTTTAACTTGTCATTGTCTACAGGAATAGTGCGAGAAGACTGGAGGATAGTAAATGTGGTTCCCCTGTTCAAGAAGGAGACAACCCTGGTAATTATAGCCTTACTTCAGTTGTTGGTAAAGTGTTGGAAAAGGTTATACGAGATAGGATTTATAATCATCTAGAAAAGAATAAATTGATTAGGGATAGTCAGCACGATTTTGTGAAGGGTAGGTCGTGCCTCACAAACCTTATTGAGTTCTTTGAGAAAGTGACCAAACAGGTAGATGAGAGTAAACCGGTTGATGTGGTGTATATGGATTTCAGCAAGGCGTTTGATAAGGTTCCCCACAGAAGGCTATTGTACAAAATGTGGAGGAATGGGATTGTGGGAGATATAGCAGTTTGGATCGGAAATTGGCTTGCTGAAAGAAGACAGAGGGTGGTAGTTGATGGGAAATGTTCATCCTGGAGACCAGTTACTAGTGGTGTACCGCAAGGGTCGGTGTTGGGTCCACTGCTGTTTGTCATTTTTATAAATGACCTGGATGAGGGCGTAGAAGGATGGGTTAGTAAATTTGCAGACGACACCAAGATCGGTGAAGTTGTGGATAGTGAAGAAGGATGTTGTAGGTTACAGAGAGACATAGATGAGCTGCAGAGCTGGGCTGAGAGGTGGCAAATGGAGTTTAATGCAGACAAGTGTGAGGTGATGCACTTTGGTAGGAGTAACCAGAAGGCAAAGTACTGGGCTAATGGTAAGATTCTTAGTAGTGTAGATGAGCAGAGAGATCTCGGTGTCTATGTATACAGATCCTTGAAAGTTGCCACCCCAGGTTGACAGGGTTGTTAAGAAGGCATACAGTGTTTTAGCTTTTATAAATAGAGGGATCAAGTTCCGGAACCAAGAGGTTATGCTGCAGCTGTACAAAACTCTGGTGCGGTCGCACTTGGAGTATTGCGTACAGTTCTGGTTTATAAGAAGGATGTGGAAGCTTTGGAAAGGGTGCAGAGGACATTTACTAGGATGTTACCTGGTATGGAGGGAAGGTCTTAGGAGGAAAGGCTGAGGGACTTGAGGCTGTTTTCATTAGAGAGAAGAAGGTTGAGAAGTGACTTAATTGAAACATATAAAATAATCAGAGGGTTAGATAGGGTGGATAGGGAGAGCCTTTTTCCTAGGATGGTGACGGCGAGCACGAGGGGGCATAGCTTTAAATTGAGGGGTCAAAGATATAGGACAGATGTCAGAGGTAGTTTCTTTACTCAGAGAGTAGTAAGGGAATGGAACGCTTTGCCTGCAACGGTAGTAGATTCGCCAACGTTAGGTACATTTAAGTTGTCATTGGATAAGCATATGGACGTACATGGAATAGTGTAGGTTAGATGGGCTTCAGATCGGTATGACGAGTCGGCACAACATTGAGGGCTGAAGGGCCTGTACTGTGCTGTAATGTTCCATGTTCTAAGATAGAAGCAGAGTGGTTGTTTTTACTGGCAGGCAAAACTAGAACAAGATGGTAAAGCCTCAAAATTAGGGGGAGTAGATTTAGGTCTGAATTGAGGGGAACCTCTTCATGCTGGGGAAGCAATGGTTTGGTGGTATTATTGCTGGACTGTTAAACCCAGATAACGTTCTTGAGACCCAGGTTCAAATCCTGCCATGGCAGATGGTGGAATTTGACTTCAATAAGTGTCTGGAATTAAGGATCTAATGATGACCATAAACCCATTGTCGATTGCCGGAAAAACCTATCTGGTTCTCTAATGTTCTTTAGGGAAGGAAACTACTATCCTTACCTGGTCTGGCTTCCTATGACTCCAGATCCACAGCAATATGGTTGACTTTAAACTGCCGTCTGGGCAATTAAGTGTGGGTAATACATGCTGCCTGGACAGCGACACCCTCATCCCGTGAACATATGTTCGAAAAACTCCAAGGAATGTGAATCCATGGAATTTTCTGCCAAGTGATGTAGTTGAGGCTTCCTCATTGAATGTTTATAAAGCTAAGATAGATAATTTTTTGAATAGTAAAAGAGTTACGGGTTATGGTGAGATGGTAGTAAGTGGAACTGAGGCCACAAAAAGAGCAGCCATGATCTTATTGAATAGCGGAGCGGGCTCAGAGGACCAGATGGCCTACTCCCGCTCCTGGTTCCTATGTTCACCTGTGGAGATAAGTCAGAAAAATCATTTCCAGTGACCTTTCCTCAGAACCCTTCATGTTTATTCCCTTCAGAAAGTGCTCGTGATTACTTTCTTGAACCACAGAGTCCATGTACTGTAGATAGATCCACAATGCCATGATGGAGAGAATTCCAGGATTTTGTCCCAGCAATGCCAAAGCAGATGTTGTCATCTTGATTGAGCGGTTTTTACAGATTGGACACGTAAAGCATATTTTAAAAATGTTTTTGGGGTCAGTCCAGAATTAGTGGGCACTGATTTAAAATTAGGGGCCAATCTTTCAGGATGCAAATGAGAAAATTTTTTTCATTGTAAGAGTGTACAACTTCAGAACTGTTTGTCTCAGGACCTCTTGGAAATGGGATAACTTAACATTTTAATCTTGTGAGGCACAGAGTTTATCTGGGATAAATGGAAATGTAGAATTGACAACACATGCACATCAGCCATGATCTTACTGCTTGGATGGGGCAGCACTGAGTGCCGGCGTGTTATGTTTCTGCTCCTACTTCAAATGTTTCTAAAGATTGCTACACAGAATAAGACCTCCTGGTGTGGAGATAACATCTTGTAATAGTTGAGGATTGGTTAGAGAACAGCAAACAGAATAGGCAGAAATGGGCTATTTTTGGGTTAGCATGATGTAACAAGTCAAAAATCACAGGATCTACTGGGGCTTAATAATTTACAAACTAATGTATGCTTATTAAATTTACTGAGAACACCAAGGTAAGTAAGTTGTGAAGAGGACAAAAAGACTGTACAACAGGACATGGATAGAAATAGTCATTTGCTATTAGAAGAAAGAAGGCACATTCTGTTGAAGTTTTTCATTTTCCAGACATTTTACAGGAAAAACCAATGTGAGGGAAATCCTGCCATGTACATTGTATGAAAGGACAATGCTGGTCGGTTGGCAAGTGGACTCTGATTGGTAGAAGCCTGTAGAGAATGGTTTTCACCTTGAATTTGTATTCTTGTGAATAATCCTGATGAGTATAAGACCAAAAGCTTTGACAAAATATTGCTTCTTTTCAGCAATACTCATTATGTAGATCGGTTAAGTGAGTGGCAGAAAACTTGGAAGATAGAATATCATATGGGAAAAAGCGAACTTTCCACTTTGGAAAGTGGTGTGTTATTTAACCAAAGAGAAATTGCACAACAGATGGATCTGGGTGCCCAGGTACATGAATGACAACATGTTTGTATTCAGGTACTGCAAGAAATTAGGAATGAACTGTTGTCAGTTATTGCAAGGGAAATCAAATATTTTTGTATGTGTTTGAGGGATGTGGGTGCTGCTGGGGAGGCCAGCATTTATTACCCATTGCCTAATTAGTCTAGAACCTGGAGGCTTGCTCAGCCATTTCAGAAGACAATTAAGAGTCAACCACATTGTAGTGGGTCTAGAGTTGCATGTAGGCCAGACCATGTCAGGATGGTATATTGACGGGATCATTGAACATTCCTAAGGTCAGGTGAGATTTGATTCTTGATTGACAAGGGAATCAAAGACTGTGGGAGACAGACAAGAAAAGTACTGTGATCAGAGATAATGGTAACTGCAGATGCTGGAGAATCCGAGATAACAAAGTGTGGGGCTGGATGAACACAGCAGGCCAAGCAGCATCTCAGGAGCACCAAAGCTGACGTTTCGGGCCTAGACCATTCATCAGTTCAGCTCTTGTCACTCGCTGAGGTAACACGCTGGAAGTCGGTTCCCACTTTTCTTGGAACTATCACAATGTGAAAATTTGATTAAAACTCCAAAGTGCCCAAATTTGCCTTTCAAATTTAGGTTAAAAAAGAATATGCATCATGTTTTTCGTAAACAGGACAATAATATTAGTTTTTAATCAGTGGCAAGAAAAGAAAATATAAATTGCTAGCTTTTAACTGCAAAACCCAAATTGTACCCATGTTTAAAATTCCTATACGCACAAACAGACAGAAAAGACACAAATGTTAGTGAAAGGGTGAAAAAGCACACTTTGGCACCAATAAGGATCACAGACGTCGATGTTCTGAAGAAGGGACATGGACCCAAGCGTTGGCTTTGCACTCTCTCCCTAGATGCTGTCAGACCTGCTTAGTTTTCCCAGAAATTTTTGTTTTTGTGACTGATGTCAATGAGTTGGTTTCTTTTGACTGCTAATGACAGGAGGTGGTGCACACACTGATTCTGAGACTTCCATTAACTGGTTAAGGATTCACCCTTTCGGTGTGTCTGAAGGTGATTTTTCTCCTTTCCTGTTCAGCAAAAGAATTTACAAAGAGATCAGTTTATATTGAGCGAGAACAGCTGCCAGATTTTCTGTTACTTGCCCACACAATAGGAGGAGAGAGAGAGAAAGAATTGGATGGATGCTTTCTCTTCACAGGCTGGATATTTCAGCTGTATTACACTCGAGACTGCAGTATATACCCACTAAACAGTTACATGTTTGTTATTATCCTGCGTCCACAATAGGATTGTTTCTGGATAAAACTGATTTCACATTCACGCCCACAACTACAACACACACCCGCTTTTCTCTCTCTCTTTTCTGCACTATTTCAATAAGAGAAAATTGTACAAACAACTCACAATGAGGTCTTTACACAGCCATGATGTCCTCAAGTGGGGTAACAGGCTTGAGGGGAGGTGATGGCCTAGTGGTATTATCACCGGACTGTTAGGCCTGAGATCCGATAACATTCTGGGGACCCGGGTTGAATCCTGCCATGGCAGATGGTAGAATTTGAATTCAATAAATATCTGGAATTAAGAATCTAATCATGACCATTGTTGATTGTTGGAAAAACCCATCTGGTTCACTAATGTCCTTTAGGGAAAGAAATTGCCACCCTTACCTGGTCTGGACTACATGTGACTCCAGACCCACAACAATGTGGATGACATGTTAGCTGCCTTCTCGGTAATCAAGAATGGGCAATAAATGCTGGTCTAGCCAGTAAACCCCACGTCCTGTGAATGCATTAAAAAAAAAGCCTACTCCAGCTTCTAATTCATATGCTCATGTATATGTACCTCACCCAACTGTTTAAACAGTTTTTTTTTTGGTCCTCAGAAAGAGGGCACAGATGTGTTGGGTGGAATAGTGTTGTGCTTTGTGGAGGAGCAAAGAGTGAGAGGTATTTTCATTTCATCTGCATCCTTAACAATTTCAGGCGACTTAGTGGTGCAGGCACATGGCTCCTTGAACGTGGTGTCACAGGGAGACAGAGTGGTGAAGAAGGTGTTTGGCAGACTAGCCTTCATCAGTCAGAGCCGAGAGTATAGGAGTTGAGATGTCATGTTACGGCTGTACAAGACATTGGTGAGAGATAATGGGAACTGCAGATGCTGGAGAATTCCAAGATAATAAGATGTGAGGCTGGATGAACACAGCAGGCCAAGCAGCATCTCAGGAGCACAAAAGCTGACGCTTCGGGCCTAGACCCTTCATCAGAGAGGGGGATGGGGAGAGGGAACTGGAATAAATAGGGAGAGAGGGGGAGGCGGACCGAAGATGGAGAGTAAAGAAGATAGGTGGAGAGAGTATAGATGGGGAGGTAGGGAGGGGATAGGTCAGTCCAGGGAAGACGGACAGGTCAAGGAGGTGGGATGAGGTTAGTAGGTAGATGGGGCTGCGGCTTGGGGTGGGAGGAAGGGATGGGTGAGAGGAAGAACCGGTTAGGGAGGCAGAGACAGTTTGGACTGGTTTTGGGATGCAGTGGGTGGGGGGGAAGAGCTGGGCTGGTTGTGTGGTGCAGTGGGGGGAGGGGACGAACTGGGCTGGTTTAGGGATGCAGTAGGGGAAGGGGAGATTTTGAAACTGGTGAAGTCCACATTGATACCATATGGCTGCAGGGTTCCCAGGCGGAATATGAGTTGCTGTTCCTGCAACCTTCGGGTGGCATCATTGTGGCAGTGCAGGAGGCCCATGATGGACATGTCATCTAGAGAATGGGAGGGGGAGTGGAAATGGTTTGCGACTGGGAGGTGCAGTTGTTTGTTGCGAACTGAGCGGAGGTGTTCTGCAAAGCGGTCCCCAAGCCTCCGCTTGGTTTCCCCAATGTAGAGGAAGCCACACCGGGTACAGTGGATGCAGTATACCACATTGGCAGTTGTGCAGGTGAACCTCTGCTTAATGTGGAATGTCATCTTGGGGCCTGGGATAGGGGTGAGGGAGGAGGTGCGGGGACAAGTGTAGCATTTCCTGCGGTTGCAGGGGAAGGTGCCGGGTGTGGTGGGGTTGGAGGGCAGTGTGGAGCGAACAAGGGAGTCACGGAGAGAGTGGTCTCTCCGGAAAGCAGACAGGGGTGGGGATGGAAAAATGTCTTGGGTGGTGGGGTCGGATTGTAAATGGCGGAAGTGTTGGAGGATGATGCGTTGTATCCGGAGGTTGGTAGGGTGGTGTGTGAGAACGAGGGGGATCCTCTTAGGGCGGTTGTGGCTGGGGCGGGGTGTGAGGGATGTGTTGCGGGAAATACGGGAGACGCGGTCAAGGGCGTTCTCAATCACTGTGGGGGGAAAGTTGCGGTCCTTAAAGAACTTGGACATCTGGGATGTGCGGGAGTGGAATGTCTTATCGTGGGAGCAGATGCGGCGGAGGCGGAGGAATTGGGAATAGGGGATGGAATTTTTGCAGGAGGGTGGGTGGGAAGAGGTGTATTCTAGGTAGCTGTGGGAGTCGGTGGGCTTGAAATGGACATCAGTTACAAGCTGGTTGCCTGAGATGGAGACTGAGAGGTCCAGGAAGGTGAGGGATGTGCTGGAGATGGCCCAGGTGAACTGAAGGTTGGGGTGGAAGGTGTTGTGAAGTGGATGAACTGTTCGAGCTCCTCTGGGGAGCAAGAGGTGGCGCCGATACAGTCATCAATGTACCGGAGGAAGAGGTGGGGTTTGGGGCCTGTGTAGGTGCGGAAGAGGGACTGTTCCACGTAACCTACAAAGAGGCAGGCATAGCTGGGGCCCATGCGGGTGCCCATGGCCACCCCCTTAGTCTGTAGGAAGTGGGAGGAGTCAAAAAAGAAGTTGTTGAGTGTGAGGACGAGTTCAGCTAGGCGGATGAGAGTGTCGGTGGAGGGGGACTGGTTGGGCCTGCGGGACAGGAAGAAGCGGAGGCCATCTCCATGCGGAATGCAGGTGTACAGGGACTGGACGTCCATGGTGAATATGAGGTGTTGGGGGCCAGGGAATTGGAAGTCCTGGAGGAGGTGGAGGGCGTGGGTGGTGTCACGGACGTAGGTGGGGAGTTCCTGGACCAAAGGGGAGAAAATGGAGTCCAGGTAGGTGGAGATGAGTTCGGTGGGGCAGGAGCAGGCTGAGACGATGGGTTGACCAGGGCAGGCAGGTTTGTGGATTTTGGGAAGACATTGGTGAGGCCACTTTTGAAATACTGTGTATGATTCTGGTTGCCCTGCTACAGGAAGGATGTTATTAAACTGGAAAGGATGCAAATAAGATTTAGACTATAAGACCATAAGACATAGGAGTGGAAGTAAGGCCATTCGGCCCATCAAGTCACTCCACCATTTAAATCATGGCTGATGGGGCATTTCAACACCAGTAACACAAGGTTGTTACTGAGACTGGAAGGTTTGAGTTGTAGGATAGGCTGGGACTTATTCCTGGAGCGTAGGAGGCTGAGAGGTGACTGACAGAGATTGTAAAATCATGGGGGCACAGATAAGGTGAATAACCAAGCTCTTTCTGTTTTAATGATTAATAGCCAAGGAGAGTCCAAAAGTAGACGGCATAGATTTAAGGTGAGTTCAGAAAGATTTAAAAGGGACCCAAGGGACAACTTTTCACACAGAGGATGGTGTGTATATGGAATAAGCTGCCAGACAGAGGGGTAGAGGCAGGTACACTTTAAAACATTTGGACAGGTGCATGAATAGGAAAGGTTCAGAGGGAAAGGAACAAAATGTAGGCAAATGGGACTAGTTCAGATTAGGAAACTTGGTTGCCAGTACCTGGATGAACTGGGTCGAAGGCTCTGTTTCTGTGCTATGTGATTCTATAACTATCCCACAATGACGGATGTAACAAACTGCGTAATTTGTGGTGATGGCTTTGATCGGTAAAATCTTGGCAAGTGTGGTATTTAATCTGAACCAGTCCGGCAGCTGAGGTGCATGTTTTCATCAGTAACAGGCTCTCCTTCCTACAGGATTGTGATGTCGGTGAATGACAAATGGCATTACTGCCACAACTCGGATGTGTTGGTGGGATCTCGAGCAATGCGGGATCGACACCTGCGACTACTAGGATATACCATTCTGCAGGTAGAGTTCTTCCCTTCTTGAAGCCATTCAATGATAGAGGGTTACAGCACAGGAGAAGACCATTCAGCCTTTCGTGTCAGTACGCTGTTTGCTGGAGCAATCCCAAATTAAAATACTGCATTTAAGTTGGTGCTTAAATTAGTATTTAAGATTCCATATGCGATGCTAATCATACTCTCAATATGTCCTGCCACTTCTGAAGATTGATGCAAAAGGCTTTATGCCATTTAGTCTGTATTGCCTCACATTACCTCAAAATGTATCGCACCTCAAAGAAAGTTGAGGAACTGTAAAGGAAAAAAGACCCCGATGGGAGTTGTGTACAGGCCACTCAGTGGTAGTCAAGATGTGGGGCAGAAAATAAATCAGGAGATAGAAAGGGCATGATAGACAGGCACTATTACAATAATCATAAGGATTTCAATATGCAGCTGGACTGGGAAAATCAGCTTGATAGCAGATTTCAAGAAAAGGAATTTGTGGAATGTCTACGAAATGGGTTTTTGGAGCAGCTTGTGGTAGAACCCAATAGATAACAGGCAGTTCTGGATTTAGTGATGTGTAATGAGAAAGACTTGATTAGGGAGTTTAAGGTGAAAGAACCCCTTCGGGGCAATGACCATAATAACAGTAGAATTCACCCTGCAGTTTGAGAGAGTGAAGCTTGAATCAGACGTAATGGTATTACAGTTGAATAAAGGTAACTACCAAGACATGAGGGAGGAGCTGCCCAGAATTGATTGGAAGGAGAGCCTAGCAGGGAAGGTGGTGGAGCAGCAATGATGGGTGTTCCTGGGGGTAATTTGGGACACACAACAGAAATGCATCCCAAAGAAGAAGAAACATATTAAGAGAAGGACGAGGCAGCTATGGCTGACAAGGTAAGTCAGGGACAGCACAAAAGCAAAAGCATTCAATGTGGTGAAGATTAGGAGGAAACATTTAAAAAACAGCCGAGGACATCTTAAAAAGAAACAATAAGGGGAAAAAAGATGAAATATAAGAGCCAGCCAGCTGGTAGGGGCTGGAGAAGTATTAATGGACAACAGTGAAATGGTAGAGGATCTGAATTAAAACAGTCTTTGCATCAGTTTTCACAGAGGAAGACACCAGCAGCATTTGGGCAGAGGTGGGTGTAGTGACCATCTCTAATAAAAAAGAGCTGGGAAAGCTGAAGGTGGATGAATCACGTGGCCCATGTGGGCTACACCCCAAGGCTCTGAAGGAGATAGTTGAGGAGATTGTGGAAGCATTGGTGGTGACCTGTAGGAACCACTGGAGTCAGGGAAGATTCCAAGGGATGGGAAAATGGCTGAACCAACACCCCTGTTTAACAAGGGAGGGAGGATGAGACTGTGGAGTACTTGGAACTGCATGGTAATGTAGGACAGGATCAGCATGGCTTCATCAAGGGGAGCTCGTGTCTGACAAATCTGTTAGAATTCTTTGAGGAGGTAACAAGCAAGTTAGACAAAGGAGAGTCAGTGGATGTGATATATTTCAATTTCCAGAAGGCCTTTGACAAGGTGCCACACAGGAGGCTGCTAAATATTAACATTCATTTCAAGAGGGCTAGAAAGCAAGAGCAGAGATGTACTCCTGAGGCTGTATAAGGCTCTGGCCAGACCACATTTGGAATATTGTGAACAGTTTTGGGCCCCGTATTTTAGGAAGGATCTCCTGGTATTGGATGGGGTCCAGAAGTGTACAAAAATGATCTCGGGCTGAAGAGCGGTTGACGACTCTGGATCTGTTCTTGATGGAGTTTAGAGGGATGAGGGGGTTCTGATTGAAATTTATGGAATACTGAGAAGCTTGGATGTGGAGATGATATTTTCACTAGTAGGAGTGACTGGGACTTATTAGTGAAGGAATGACCCTTCAGAACAGAAATAAGGAGGAATTTCTTCAGCCAGAGGGTGGTGAATCTGTGGAAGCCACGTCATTCACTGTATTTAAGACAGAGATAGATAGTTTCTTGATTGGTATGGGGATCATGGGTTACAGGGAAAGGCAGGAGAATGGGATTGAGAGATATATCAGCCATGATCAAATGGCAGATCAAACTCAATGGGCTGAATGGCCTAATTCTGCTATGTTATGGTCTTTTCCAGTTGATTGTTATCTTCCTTGCTGTTCACATTCCACCAAGTTTCACATCGAAAAGGTTTGAAATTTTATTCTGAATGATTTGGATATTGAAATAAATATGCCACTAAAATCAATGAACCTAGTAGTGACTCCTGAGGAACACCACTATCTGTGAACCACCCTCCAGTCCAGAAAAAGCCATCCACCATCACTCACTGCTTTCTGTCCTTAAGCCAATTTGCTTTTCTAAGTGGACCCTGACCTTCCTAAGCCATGAATTTAAATTTTTTAAACCAATGTTTTTAACCAACCTTGCCAAAAATATGTAGACAACAGTCACCATGCCCTCCTCATGAATTTTCTCAGATACTTTGTCTAAAAGTTCAGTTGATGAGGTAAGCATGATTTTCCTTTTACAACTTGGTGGCAGATCTCCAAATTTGTCTGCTTCAGGAGATTCTGGTGCTGGAGGCAAAGCAATGAAGAGACACCGGATTGATCCCAAGGATCACAGTTTGAGTTCTTGGGAAACCTGAAATATAGTAAGGAAGCACCACAGAGATCACCTTACATAGGGTGAGAAGGTTCAGAAATTTACTTACTATTCTAGGCACAGTGGCTCAGTAGTTAGCACTGAAGCCTCACAGCGCCAGGCATCCGGGTTCGATTCCAGCCTCAGGTAACTGTGCGGAGTTTGCACGTTCTCCCCGTGTCTGCGTGGGTTTCCTCCGGGTGCTCCAGTTTCCTCCCACAGTCCAATGATGTGCAGGCTAGGTGGATCGGCCATGCTAAATTGCCTGTAGTGTACAAGGGTGTGTGGGTTATAGGGGGATGGGTCTGGGTGGGATGCTCCAAAGTGGGGTGTGGACTTGTTGGGCTGAAGGCCCTGTTTCCACACTGTAGGGAATCTAATCAAATTAATTAAACAACAAGAATCGAACAAGGGACTCACATGGATTTGAAAACTCAGATGCCAGTTTAAGTTGAGGATTGTTTAACTGGGATCCCAGTGCACATGGGTGATGTGTGTCCAGGATTTGCTGACAGTTTAGGGTATGGTGGTAGAGTTTTGACTGAGAAGTTAACTAAGAGTGGAAAGTAGGAGACCAGTTAAGAGTGTTCAGTCATTCATTATGACTTTGCTCAAATGGCAGTTGGAGTCTAATGTACCGACTCAAATAAATCTGGTTGGCATCCAGAGAAATATTGTCCCCGCTTTCTGTGCATGCTGCAAAGCAATTTGCCCTCGTCTAGAACATTGTCCTGAAGTTGTCAAAAGCTTTTCTTTGTGCCTGACAGTCTCAGCTACCTCAAGACCATGCAGCTGTTAGGATAAACCGTATCTTCAATCTCTATTGAAGCAAACTTTGACAATTATATCATAGAATCAAATAGCAGTCCAGCAGAAAACTCTGTGCTGGTGTTTGAGGAATTTAGTCAGCCCCATTCCCCTGCATTGTTTTCTCTTTCAAGTACTTTTCCAGTTTCTTTATGAAGATTATGATGAATTTGTATTCGCCAGTCAAACAAGAAAAGGACTTCATATACCGACCACTCATACGAAAAGATTTTTCAATGTAACCCTTCTATGATCCATGCTATCTTTCTTCAATTTCAGAGTTTGTTTTGTGATTTTTTTTGTTTGTTTTCAGCAATCCATCAGCATTAAGATCAGTTTAATCCAGACCATTTTTTATTTCCACATTTCTTACTAAACTTAGGATCGCTGTCATAGGCCATAACAACAGAAGCAGCCAGTGGCTCAGTTGATAACAAGGTGTGGAGCTGGATGAACACAGCAGGCCAAGCAGCATTTAGGAGCAGGCCCAGTTAGTCGGGTCCTGGATGACAAATTCAGGGATTATCAGCTCAAACCCCATCAGCAAAGGCTGCAAAATTAAATTGAGTCAATCAGATAACTTATTATTTGACACCAGGAAAGAATACCATGAAAGCTGCCAGCTTGTCGGAAAAGAGATAACAAGGTGAAGAGCTGGATGAACACAGCAGGTCAAGCAGCATCAGAGGAGCAGGAAAGCTGACCCTTCTTTTTGGAAAAACCCACTGAGTCACTTGTATCCTTCAGGGAGGGGAACCTGCTGCCTTCAGGTCTGGATATCAGTGTAATTCTGGTTTCTGACTATGTGATTGTCTTTTAAATCTTCCCTGATGTAAGCACTCATCTTTGACAAGGTTTCAGTGACATCACTGCCTGAACAGCATCACGCACATCCCTGCTCCTCCTCTGAGGCACTAGGCACTGATTCCAGATCTGGTCTGTGTGAGCAGTCCTTGAACTGACTGTTGGGAGGGATATATGTCTTGTTAAAAAAAACCTTGCATTTTAAACATTGTCTTGCATGTACTGCAAAGCTACAGCTTAAATGTTTCCACCTAACTGTGTTTCTTTGTCCTCTGCTCTGACCTACAGCTGCCTTACCATGAGCTCGAAAAACTGAATGGGATCGAGGAAGTTAAGCATTATTTACGGAAAAGACTCCTGGATGTGCAGTTATGACGATCAAAGAGTTGATTTTTTTTTTGTACCCTGCTCCTGTTTCAATTTAGGTGAAATGGAACCACCCGCCCTTCAGCAGTCAGAATGCCTGGAAACTGCAGCAGCAAACAGTTGGAATTCCAGCAATGCTGTTTCTCTCTCTGTCATCACTACTTCTGTTTTTTTCAGAGTGGAGTGAGAATTTTTCCTGTGGTTTTTCTGCTTTAGTGTGTTCAGATGCTAACTACTGCCACATGTTTTATACCGCCCTTGGAGATGACAAGCTTTTAAATGAAAAGCCTAGGGGTGTGAATAATGCTTTTGTTCGGTTCGGAACTTGCAGGGAGGTTTCATTATTTTGATCAATGTTCACTGACCCTCTTCTGCTGCGGTTATCTTCTGTCCCTTCATTTGCCTCTCATCACCTCTGCAACCTTTTCCACTGGCAGGACGATGTTGTACCGTCCAAGCACTGGGAAGCAGATTCTGAGTGGCTGTACGTGGAGGTACCTCCCAGCTTCAGCTTCTTTAGCAATTTGGTTCTCTGGCTGAAGAATGGAGAAAGCAGACACAGGATGCTAACCAGCAAAGTTGGGAAAGAATTTCAGATTTCTGATGTGATTTTGTGATACCAGTGCACTGCCCAAAGGGGATTTATTGTGACCAGTTCTGAACTCCTTGAGCAGTTCTGTAGGAGATTGTTTTATAGCTGCTGCCTTTTGTCCTTCCTGGTGTTATGGGCTTGGATTGTCTGCTGTGCATCTTGTAAGTGGTACATACTGCAGTGACTGAGCATCATTGTGGAGGGAGTGAATATTGGAGCTGATGAATGAGGTGTTGGGCTGCTTTGTCCTGGGTTGTATTGAAATTTTTGAATGTTTTTGGATCTCCACCCACTAATCAAGGGAGTCGGTTGATGCTTTGATATAGAACAAAAGCTCTGGTGATAATGATGAAAATGAGTGAAGATCTTCCATATCCCAGACTACTCTCAGTTGTAGGGCTACTGGCCACTCTGAAAATTGATGGAGATGATGGTAGCTAGAGGAGCGGACGCTATTTGACTCAGTTGCTAGGGCAGGGGGTTTGGTGATGGTAGTTACAATGGGAGGGGAATTGGTAACAGTGGTTGCTAGTGGAGTGTATGTTGGCGATGGTAGTTGTTTTGGGAGATGTTATAGGTGGCAGTGATTGCTGTGGGAGAAGGTGTTGGCAGTAGTTGCTGGGAGGGATTGTTGATGACACTGGTTTCTGGAGATAGAGCTTTCATTCCAGTGGATTCATTGGGAGAAGGTGTTGGTCTGGTGGTTGCTATGGGAGACCATATTGGTGGATTCTGTGTTGGTATCAGTGCTTGTGAAGGGAAGAGGGTATTGGTGATGGTCGTTGCTGTGGAAAGGGTGTCGGAGAGTAATATTGGACACCTAAAAATGGTGTTGACTGGAGGCTGTCCTGTGGCAAGGTAGGAGATAAAGACAGTTGTGAAATGCTTCTGCTGAGAAGCCAGTCTGGAGCAGCCTTCCTTTTCCTGGTGGATATGTGACATAGTGCCATCTGTAGACCCACTGACTGATAAACATGACTGGGTGAGTTTGCCTGACCTGGATTATAGTAGTTAACTGATGCTCAGATGTTAATTGTGTGGGTTGTAGGTAGTCACTGGAACGCCAAATGTGAGTGAATTTTAATTCCAGCTGGTTTGGGCAGAGGGTGCGCTTGGTGATGTCCCTGGTTGGGGCAAGGGTTGGCAGGGATGGGCGGGGAGTCTGAGCTAAATGCAGTGTTTAAAATTGGGTAAATATTTGGGTGGTGGGTTTTGAGGTTTTAACGGGATCTTCTGTTTGAAGATATGGCATGGATTTAAAAAGAAATTTGAATGTGAATAGAATGAAAAAATGGTGAAAATACAAAACAGGTCCACCAGTTTCGAAACAGAGTATTGAAGTCACATTTTTCAATGTAAGCTGTGTTTGGAGCATTGCAAAGAAGGGGTAAGGTTTCAAATGTGTTTGTGTTAGAACGGATCCACTGGTGTGCTGGCCTTTCTTTTTAGTTTTAAGTTGTTTGTATCACTGCAACTAAGGGATGATCCAGTGTAACCCACTGAGATTAAAAAATACTCTGGAATAAACACAAAGATGATGTCAACTTTCTTCTCTCTCAAACCATCTTAGACACTGAACATTCCTTGAGTATCAAAAGTACTGACAATTATGACATTGTCCAAGTCTTGCAATACCCTGGTAAAGATACACTCTCTGCAGAATAAAGAGAATCACAAAATGTCAAGTGAGCATTATCTCTTTAAATGAGCAATTTTCCCAGTGCCACCCATCTTCTCCCTGTAACCCTGCACACTCTTCCTTTTCAGATAATAATCCAGTTCCCTCTTAAGCATTGATCTAAGCTTTCAGGAAACACATTCCACTTCAACTTAAATGTATTGCCTCACGTCATTTGTTTTTTCTTTGAAAATCGCCTCAAATCTGTGCCTGTGATAATGGGAACTGCAGATCCTGGAGAATCCAAGATAGTAAAGTGTGAAGCTGGATGAACACAGCAGGCCAAGCAGCATCTCAGGAGCACAAAAGCTGACGTTTCAGGCCTAGACCCTTCTTCAGAGAGGGGGATGGGGAGAGGGTTCTGGAATAAATAGGGAGAGAGGGGGATGCGGACCGAAGATGGAGAGAAAAGAAGATAGGTGGGGAGGGGATAGGTCAGTCCAGGGAAGCTGGACAGGTCAAGGAGGTGGGATGAGGTTAGTAGGTAGGAGATGGAGGTGCGGCTTGGGGTGGGAGGAAGGGATGGGTGAGAGGAAGAACAGGTTAGGAAGGCAGAGACAGGCTGGACTGGTTTTGGGATGCAGTGGGTGGAGGGGAAGAGCTGGGCTGGTTGTGTGGTGCAGTGGGGGGAGGGGACAAACTGGGCTGGTTTTGGGATGCGGTGGGGGAAGGGGAGATTTTGAAGCTGGTGAAGTCCACATTGATACCATTGGGCTGCAGGGTTCCCAAGCGGAATATGAGTTGCTGTTCCTGCAACCTTTGGGTAGCATCATTGTGGCACTGCAGGAGGCCCATGGTGGACATGTCATCTAAAGAATGGGAGGGGGAGCGGAAATGGTTTGCGACTGGGAGGTGCAGTTGTTTATTGCGAACCGAGCAGGGGTGTTCTGCAAAGCGGTCCCCACCCAAGCCTCCGCTTGGTTTCCCCAATGTAGAGGAAGCCACACCAGGTACAATGGATACAGTATACCACATTGGCAGATGAATCACTTCACACTTCAGTGCTTTGAACTTCATCCACCATGTTCAACTTTTTACAATGTATATCAATGACAGATGAGATGAGCAAAGGCATTAATTTACAGATGATGTAAACAAGAAAGAATGTTGTGAAGAAAACAGGAGTCTACAGGCAGATATAGATTGATTGAGTGAGAACCAAAAGAAGTGGTAGGTTGAGTATAATGTGGGAAAATTGAAATTGTTGACTTTGGCAGGATGAATGAAGATGCTGGGAATGACCCAAATGAAGAATGACTTTGACTTTGAATTTGAGATGCAAAGGTATCTAGTCACAAAAATTGATGTGGAGGTACAGTAGATAATCAAGAACTTGATGGGATATTTTACAAGAGGATTTAACATGAAAGTAAAGATGTTAAACAGAGCAATAATAATGAGACCTCATCTCAAATACAGTGCAGTTTTGGTCTCCTTTTGGAAGAATGTAAGTGCATTGGGGGAGGTTTGCTAGATTGAAATCTGGAACGAGAGCATGTGTCTTGTGAGGATCTTTTGAATCACTGTGGTAATGCACTGAAAATTAAGTACCATTATTTCCTGAATTGTTACAGACGTGAAAGTTCTTACTGAAACTATCAAAAGTATTCAACTTACCGAATGATGAACTTGAATTAAAAGAAACCCTCACTGGTTTTCTGTACTTAAAAAAAAACTTTTAAACAGACAAATTGTCTTTAGCCAATTGCAATCAGGAATTATAGATTGCTAACTTATAACTCTACAACTTTATTCTATCCCCCTTAAATTCCTCTCTTCCCAAGCAGACACACACACAGGAACAGACAAGACATGGATATTATGGGTGGAAAAAGAAAAGTCATGGAAACATAGTTGGTTAGCGCCAATCTGGAGCACAGGATTTGCTGTATCAGTGATAATGGGAACTGCAGATGCTGGTGAGGTGATGCTGGGCCTGCTGTGTTCATCCAGCCTCACATTTCATTATCACAGGATTTGTTGCATTGTTTTACGCTTCATTCAATTCCTTTCTGTTGACAAATGGTTGTTTTACACACTGGTGTGTTCTCCATTCATTGGCTGAGAATTAGTCCTTTCGCTGTCTTGAAAGGCATTCATAGGAGACGGAGAGAGAAACAGGGAGTTTTTTTGATGCTTTCTCTTAGCAGCTTTATTGATTCTGTGCTATGCTGTTTCTTATGGTAACCTTGTCAGGAGCCAATCAGAAAGCTGTTACCAAGCGGTATTCTTCTAGTTCAAAAGCCAACATTTCTGTGGCATCTGCTTCTGCTCTCATTGCTCCAGGAAGTACATGATAGTGAATATAATTCAGTGCATTGCACTAAACGTGATTTTCTAAAAATTGCAGTCAACTCCTTGCACAGTCCCTTTGGTTTAAATAAATATCTTGCATTGTTTACTGGGGAAGCATGATGCACAGTGGTGCATTGCTGCCTCACAGCGCCAGTGACCCAGATTTGGTTCCAGCACCAGGCATCTCTTTTCAACTGCATAATTCTAAGTTTGAATCACTTTTCTGTCTCTGTATCATATCTACAGTTTCAACCTCCTAAATTCACTTTCTCATTCCTCTTTATCAAACTCCAATCTTTTAAGACTAATCTTTTTTTAATGAAATTCCTAAACTATCCACAGCTTTTTAATTTCTTTTTCATTTCAAGCTCTCTTAACTCTAACTCAATATGAACTGATTTTCATGTCTCACGCCTTGGGAGTACCTGATCTCTGTTTTGTATTTGCATTAAAACCAAATGTCTTGCTAGTCTTTCAAATTTTTTTGCTGCCTTAGTCCTTGCAGGCAATTCTACTTCTCATGTGCTGGGACCCCAGGTATTCACAATATAAATAATGATTTAGATGAACTAAATAAAATACCTACAAATTTGCACATGACAAAGCTGGGTGGGAGACTGAGCTGTGTGGAGGATGCAAAGTTGTTCCAGTCTGATTTGGAAAGGCTGAGTGAATGGAAAAATGTATGGTAGATGCAGTATAATGTGGATAAATGTGAGGTTATCCCTTTGTTCGCAAATATATCAAGGCAGATTATTATCTGAATGGCTATAGATTGGGAAAGGGAGAAATAAAATGAGACCAGGGTATCTTCATCCACTAGTCACTGAAAGTAAGCATTCAAGTGCAAAAGAGACTGAAAAAGGCTGTTCTGGGAGTGTCTACCAGGGACTGTGAAAAGGGATCTTCACTCTGTATCTGACCCCATACTGTATCTGTCCTGGGAGTGTTTGATTGAGACGGTCATGGAGGCTTTCAGTGTAAAGGGAGCTTCGCTCTGTATGCGAAAAGACAGGTGTATAAGAGAAATGTTAAATGTACGTGGAATATGCGATTAATTAGGTTGCTGGCTCCAAGTGGCACAGGCACAATGACCTTGATGGACTCTTTTAAAATTCCTTCATTCTATGACTTGCCACCTTGAGCTTGCATCCCCTTTTTCATCACAGATTCTGTTCCTGAATGTTCTCCTTGTTTTGCTGCAGGGAGGTTTTTTTGTGTGTGTGTGTGTCTCATCTAAACCTTTAATAACAGGAAAACGACATTGAATCTCTCCTTAAACTTATCTCTTTGAAGGCAGTAACTTCAGTCTCTCAGATTTAACTATGCAATCTTTTGTTCTGTTCTTGTATATCGGAATTGTCAAGAGTAAGGAAGTCCATAGGACAGTCATGGCAAAGCCCCAAGAATTGTTAAGGATACCCCAAACAATGGCATGGAGGGCAGAACAGTTACTGCGATTAAGGGTGATGGGACTTGGAGCATTCCAAATGCAGCTCCTCAGCCTCACCTGGTGGGAGTGCAGGGAATAACATAGAAATTGTTGTCTCCAGTGCTTCCTTGTATTCATTCGTGGAAAATGGGCAACTCTGGTTAAGAGTCAACCATGTTGCTGTGGTAGCACTTGGGTCGGCGTCTCTCTCTCTCTCTCTCTCTCTCTCTCTCTCTCTCTCTCTCTCTCTCTCTCTCTCTCCCTCCCCCCCCTCTCTCTCACTCACTCACAGAAACACAAACTGGTAAGATTTTAAAGTATTATTAAGGATGAGATTGTGGAGTACATGAAAGTAAAACAGTGATGAGTCAGCATGGCTTTAGAACAAAAGAACAGTACAGCACAGGAACAAGTCCTTCAGCCTTCCAAGAGGAAGCTTTCCCCTTCCACACCGAAACTGCCTTCACTGACAGGACCCATATCCCTCGATTCCCTTCCTGTTCATGTACTCGTCCAGGAGCTTCTTGAATGTTGCTACTGTGTGTGCTTCTATTACCACCTCTGGCAGCGCGTTCCAGGCGCTCACCGTCCTTTTATGTGAAAACCTTGTCTTGCACCTCTCTTTTAAACAATCTCGCCACCCACACCTTGAACCTTTGCCGTCTCATAATTGACCCCCTCTCCTCCCAATACTGGGAAGAAGCTTCATTTCCACTTCATCCATGGCGTTCACAATTTTATAAACTTGTATCAGGTCACACCTCAACTCCGGCATTCCGGTGAAAAAAAAACCCAGTCTATTCAACCTTTCTTCATAGCTAAAATCCCCCATATCAGGCAATTTGAAGAAGGGTCTAGTCCCGAAACGTCAGCTTTCCTCTTCCTCTGATGCTGCTTGGCCTGCTGCGTTCATCCAGCTCTACACCTTGTTATCTAACGTTGCGGTAAATGTTTTCTGTACCCTCTCCAAAGCATTGACAGCCTTCTGGTAGTGTGGTGAAATGTTCTACAAAAGCTGCAGCATAACTTGCCTATCCTTGTACTCAATGTCCCTTCCAATGAAGGCAAGCATGTCATAAGCCTTTTTTACTATCTTATCTACCACTGCCACCTTCAGTGATCTGAAAAACCCAATCAAGCTAGTGAGGCATGACCTCCCCTGCGCAACCATGCTGTCTATCGCTAACAAGTCCATTTTACTTATAAATGCCCTGAGAATCTTGTTCAAACAGTTTCCCTACCACCAACATCAGGCTCACAGGTCTGTAATTTCCTGGATTATCCCTGCTACCCTTCTTAAACAACAGGACAATATTGGCTATTCTCCAGTTGTATGGGACCTCACCTGTGGCCAAAGAGGGTACAAAATGTCTGTCAATGCTCCAGAAATTTGTTTTGTTGCCTCTCTCAACATTCTGAGGTAGATCCCATCAGGACCTGGAGACTTTTCTACCTTAATACTTTCTGAGGTGCACACATCCTCTTCCTTTTGGTATGGAGGGAAGGTCTTACGAGGAAAGGCTGAGGGACTTGAGACTGTTTTCGTTAGAGAGAAGAAGGTTGAGAGGTGACTTAATTGAAACATATAAAATAATCAGAGGGTTAGATAGGGTGGATAGGGAGAGCCTTTTTCCTAGGATGGTGACGGCGAGCACGAGGGGGCATAGCTTTAAATTGAGGGGTGAAAGATATAGGACAGATGTCAGAGGTAGTTTCTTTACTCAGAGAGTAGTAAGGGAATGAAACGCTTTGCCTGCAACGGTAGTAGATTCGCCAACTTTAGGTACATTTAAGTCGTCATTGGATAAGCATATGGACGTACATGGAATAGTGTAGGTTAGATGGGCTTGCGATCGGTATGACAGGTCAGCACAACATCGAGGGCCGAAGGGCCTGTACTGTGCTGTAATGTTCTATATTCTATGTAATTCATTTGGTGAATGTGATACAAAATATTCATTTAGGACCTCACTTACCACTTCTAGCTCCACACATTCATTCCCTCTTACTTTGAATGGGCCAATCCTACCCCTGGCTACCCTCTTCTTTTATATTTATGTATAAAAAGCCCTGGGGTTCTCCCTCGCCTTGTTTGCTAACAACTTTTCATGACCCTTTTAGCCCTTATAATTTCTTGTTTAAGTTATATACTTATTTCCTTTATATACTTCAAGGGCTTCATCAGTTCCCATCCTCTTAGACCTTCCGGCTGCTTCCTTTTTCTTCTTGACCAAGGTCATAACATCTCTGGTTATCCAAGGTTCACATAACTTTCCATACCTGTCCTTCGTTCTCGTAGGAATGTGCCTCTCTTGAACTCTTACCAATTGTCGTTTTGAAATACTCCAACATGTCTGACAAAAATTTACCCTCAAACAGCTGCCTCCAATCCAGTTCCTACCCAGTATTGTTGTAGTTCGCCTTCCCTCAATCCTAACACTTTTCACCCAAGAACTCCTGTTACCCCTATCAGTGATTATTCAAAACTCTCAGTATTATGCCCCGTACTCCCAAAATGCTCCCCCATCGAAACTTCACTCCACTGGCTGGGATCATCTCCCAAAACAAGGTCTAATATACCCTCTTCCCTGTTTACATATCGTGTCAAGAATCCCTCCTGCATGGCCCTTACAAATTCTGCACCATCCAAGCCCCTAGTAGTACGTAGTGAATCCCAATCAATAGAGGGGGAAGTTAAAATCCCACACCACAACAACCCTGCTGTTTTTACATCTTTATAAAATCTGCATATTGTCAAGGGAGTGTATGCCTGACAAATCTGTTAGAATTCTTTGGGGAGGTAACAAAAGCAGGAAAACCAGTGGATGTTATCTGTTTGGATTTCCAGATGGCTTTTGACAGACTTCTAAATAAGGTAGTAGCCATGGTGTTTGGGGTAAGGTACTGGCATGGTTAGACGATTGGCTGGCAAAAGGCAGACCGTAAGAATAAAGCAATCTCTTTCAGGATGGCAGCCGGTGACTAGTGGAGTTCCACAAGGACCAGTGTTGGGACCACAACTAGCCGCATTATACATTAATGATTGAAGGAACTGAGGGCATTGTTGCTTAGTTTGCAGATGACACAAAGATATGCAGGTAGTATTGAGGAAGTGGAGAAGCTGCAGTAGGATTTGGACGGGCTAGGAGAGTGTGCAAAGAAGTGGCAGACAGAGGAAAACTGAAGTTATGCACTTTGGACAGAAGAATAGAGACGCAGACTAATTTCTAAACAGGGAAAGGCTTTGGAAATCTGAAGTGCAAAGGGACTTTGGAGTCCTAGTTCAGGGTTCTCTTAAGGCTAACATGCAGGTTCAGTGGCAGTTAGGAAGGCAAATGTAATGCTAGCATTTATTTCAAGAGGGCTAGAATACAAGAGCAGCAATGTACTGCTGAGGCTGCGTCAGGCTCTGGTCAGACCGCTTTTAGAATATTGAGTAAAAACCAACAGAACTGTGGATGCTGTAAATCAGGAGCAAAAACAAAAGTTGCTGGAAAAGCTCAGCAGGTCTGGCAGCATCTGTGGAGGAGAAAACAGAGTTAACGTTTCAGGTCCGGTGTCGCTTCCTCAGAACTCAGAAGGGTCACCGGACCTGAAACGTTAACTCTGTTTTCTCCTCCACACATGCTGCCAGACCTGCTGAGCTTTTCCAGCAACTTTTGTTTTTATTTGGAAATATTGAGGGCAGTTTTGGACTCTATATCTAAGGAAGGATTTGCTAGTGTTGGAGGGGGTACAGAGGAGGTTTACGAGAATGATCCCAGCGATGAAGGGCTTGTCATATGAGGAGTGGTTTAGTCTGTACTCAGGCTTTGGGAGGATGAGGGGGGAGTCTGATTGATTGAAACTTACAGAATGAGACCTGGATGGAATGGAAATGGAGAAAATGGTTCCACAAGAGATGTGAATCCGAGGGCACAGCCTCAGAGTGAAGGGATTACCCCTACAAACTATGATGAGGAGGAATTTCTTCAGCCAGAGAGTGGTGACTCAGTGGAATTCCTTGCCACAGAGGGCTGAGGAGACCAAGTCATTCAGTGTATTTAAGACAGAGATATAGAAAAATATTAGCCACGATCAAATGGTGCAGCAGGTTCAATTGGCTGAAAACCTAATTCTGCTCCTATATCTTATATTATTGGGTACGGGGTCCCACACACACACACACACACACACACACACACACTCTGACTTTCTCAGGGTACACAGCCCCACACACACTGACTCTCACTGGGATCCAGATCCCCCCACACACTGACTTTCTGTGGAGTATATGGGAGGTGGAAGAGGAGGAGGTTGTCAAACTGGTTTTTCTAAATGCCCCAAGTAATTGAAGCATAACTCATTTCTCACATAGTAATAGAGTTCCATTTGCTATATTTTCTTACACTATTTGCATACTAACATATTGTAATCTATTAACTAATATCTCCGAAACGTGGAATTCCACAGTTGCTCTCTGTTTAAGTGATAATCTTTTAAAATTCTCCCTAAACAACAGATTGACTTCAGACTTTCCCTTTGTTTTCACTCCATTTGCCAGACCTCTGCCCGTTCAATCTACCTATTCCCTTATTTTTCATTCATTCATGGGATGTGGACATCACTGCCTGAATCAACGTTTATTGCCCATCCCTAGTTTCCCTTCAGTGGCTTACTAGGCCATTTCAGAGGGTGGCTAAGAATCAAACACATTGCTGTGGGTCTGGAGTCACCTGTCGGCTAGACCTGGTAAGAATACCAGATTTAATTTCCTAAAAGGCACCAGTGAACTAAATGGGTTCTTCTGACTTTTGACAGATGTTTCATGGTCACCTTTAGATTCTAAGTTCAGATTTTGATTGAGTTCAAATTTGAACATGTGCCACAGCTGGATTCAAACCTGGGCTCCCAGAACATTACCTGGTCTCTAGATTAATGGTCTAGTGAAAGTACCTGTAGGACATCACCTCAAGAGAGCTCTTACAACAATTGATATTAGTTACATTGTCACTATTAGACTAGATTTTGAATTCCAGATTTTTATTGAATTCAAATTTCACCATTGCTGTGGGAGAATACAAACCCATGTCCTCAGAACATTAGATAATAAAATGTGAAGCTGGATGAACACAGCAGGCCAAGCAGCATCTCAGGAGCACAAAAGCTGACGTTTCGGGCCTAGACCCTTCATCAGAGAGGGGGATGGGGTGAGGGTTCTGGAATAAATAGGGAGAGAGGGGAGGCGGACCGAAGATGGAGAGAAAAGAAGATAGGTGGAGAGGAGAGTATAGGTGGGGAGGAGGGGAGGGGATAGATCAGACCAGGGAAGATGGACAGGTCAAGGAGGTGGGATGAACTTAGTAGGTAGGAGATGGAGGTGCGGCTTGGGGTGGGAGGAAGGGATGGGTGAGAGGAAGAACAGGTTAGGGAGGCAGAGACAGGCTGGACTGGTTTTGGGATGCAGTGGGTGGAGGGGAACAGCTGGGCTGGTTGTGTGATGCAGTGGGGAGAGGAGATGAACTGGGCTGGTTGTGGGATGTGGTGGGGGAAGGGGAGATTTTGAAGCTGGTGAAGTCCACATTGATACCATTGGGCTGCAGCGTTCCCAAGTGGAATATGAGTTGCTGTTCCTGCAACCTTCGGGTGGCATCATTGTGGCACTGCAGGAGGCCTATGATGGACATGTCATCTAAAGAATGGGAGGGGGAGTGGAAATGGTTTGCGACTGGGAGGTGCAGTTGTTTATTGCGAACTGAGCGGAGGTGTTCTGCAAAGCGGTCCCCAAGCCTCCGCTTGGTTTCCCCAATGTAGAGGAAGCCACACCGGGTACAATGGATGCAGTATACCACATTGGCAGATGTGCAGGTGAACCTCTGCTTAATACGGAAAGTCATCTTGGGGCCTAGGATGGGGGTGAGGGAGGTGGTGTGGGGGGCAAGTGTAGCATTTCCTGCGGTTGCAGGGGAAAGTGCCAGGTGTGGTGGGGTTGGAGGGCAGTGTGGAGTGAACAAGGGAGTCACGGAGAGAGTAGTCTCTCCAGAAAGCAGACAAGGGTGGGGATGGAAAAACGTCTTGGGTGGTGGGGTCGGATTGTAGATGGCGGAAGTGTCGGAGGATGATGCGTTGTATCCGGAGGTTGGTGGGATGGTGTGTGAGAACAAGGGGGATCCTCTTAGGGCGGTTGTGGTGGGGGCGTGGTGTGAGGGATGTGTTGCGGGAAATGCAGGAGACCATCCAGCTTCACACTTTATTATCTTGGATTCTCCAGCATCTGCAGTTCCCATTATCTCCTCAGAACATTAGTCTGGGATTCTGGATTACTAGTTCAGTGACATTGTCATTATACTGCTGCCTGCAACCGCTCTATGACTTCTTCACAATATACTTCCTATTGATCTGTTCTTGTCTGAGAATTTATTTCCTTTGTCTTTGATGTCTTCTCTCATCATTAATATAAATTCCCAAAAAAAACCAGTACAGGTCCCTGTCTGATTCCACTCACCATATCCTGCCAATCGAAACAATGACCAGCATATGCTACTGTATATCCCATTTTTAATCCCTACTCTCTTCCTTACCATTTATAGGTATACGGAGGACTCTGGAATTCCTTTTTCCTATTTGATATTTGCCTCATTCCGTACTATCTCTTTGCAGAGCGCTGTAGCATGGTGTTCATGTCCAGAAGGCCCTGTCAAAATCATGTCCCAGCTGCACCAGAAGTGTGTACGAACATCTCTGAACAGTTTGATTATAAAATATGTACTGTTCTGTTGTTTCAAATCTTCAGCATCCACAGTTCTTCGTTTTATGTTGGAAAGTATCTACTCCTTCTTTGCTTCTGTACTTCCCCTGAACCTTTTGGCAGCCTTATTATGTGGAAAATACGGTGGAGAGCATCAGTCATAAGCACTTCTTCACTTCAGTCTTTTTATGACTTCCATGGAACTCTAGGTTTATTTGCCCTACTGTTCCCCTTTGATGTCATATACCTCAACTGTGCCCAAACCATCTCTTCTCTGGTCAACTTGAAAAGCAACAAATGCAACCTAGATCCTTTCTTTACACCAATGTAAGTGACATCCCCAATTTTTTTTCTATTCATGCATGGGATGAGGGCAACACTAGGCATGTCAGTATGTATTGACCATCCCTAATTGCCCAGAGGGCATTTGAGAGCCAACCACATTGTTGTGGGTCTGAAGTGACATGTAGGCTAAACCTAGTAAGGATGACATATTTCCCTCCCTAAAGGACATTAGTTAACCAGATGGGTTTTTCCGACAATCAACAATGGTTTTATGCTGATCATTAAAATTAATTCCACATTTTTTTTTAACTGAATTCAAATACCACCATCTGCCATTTGAACCCGGGTCCCAGAATATTATTTGGGTCCCTGGATTGACAGTCCAGCAATAAAACCATGAGGCCACCATCTCCCCTGCATTACTCTTTCTCCTTTCCCATAGCATCCTAGACACT
The DNA here is from genome assembly GCF_030684315.1 of Stegostoma tigrinum. Taxonomy (NCBI): domain Eukaryota; kingdom Metazoa; phylum Chordata; class Chondrichthyes; order Orectolobiformes; family Stegostomatidae; genus Stegostoma; species Stegostoma tigrinum. The sequence goes on along the minus strand of NC_081358.1, from coordinate 128,865,974 downwards.
GATGCAATGTACAAGTCCACAAGCAGTGATTCTCAGCTTGTATGGCCATCAGCTCTCACTGGGATCTCCTCGCAATTTCCAGTCCTGGTTGCTACAGTTATTGGGTATGGGAACACTGGTAGAACACTCTACGAATTCTGAGAATCAGCCTTCTACTAGGTGCTATGTCCCATCACCAGAATTCTCAATTTGACTAATGATGCTTTGCCATTCCTTTATAAACCAAAGAAACTAGCAGTAGGAGTGTCTGTTGAAAATAGAAGCAGGCACAAGATAAATATTTAGAGTTGACATTTATTATGAAGTCCATTACTGCTTTCAGTAAGAACAGAATCTCTGCAATGGAATTTCCTAAACACTCAACTCCACCATGAGTTTAAAAATGTTTCGGACTGAATGGGACATATTTGTCTCTTCCACAGCACATTCAAGGTGAGCTTTGCTTGAACATTACAAATATTTCCCATAAATTCTCCCTGTAGCTTTTCCCACAACCTTAGGATTCAGGTACTGTAACGTACGACATTTATAAAACTGCGAAAAAAATCATCTAAGCTATCAAATACAAGACTATCACAGATATCCCAAGCTGTCAACCCATGATGTTCTGCACAGTCTCCCAGGCTGGGATCTAGATAAAGAACAGTATAGTTCTCAACACAAAAAAAGTGTTAGTTTTCTTTTGAGCGATTTGGGCATCCCTGGCAAGACTAGCATTAATTGTCCATTCTAACTGCCCTTCAACTGAGTGTCTTGCTTGGCCATTTCAGAGGGCAGCTGAGACTGAACCACATTGCTGTGGGTCTGGAGTCACATGTAGGCCAGACAAGGTGAGGATGGCAGACTTCTTTCCCCAAAAGACATTAGTGAACCAAATTGGCTTTTTACAATAACTGGTGATAGTTTCATGGTCACAGGTGAAATTACCTTTCAATTCCATGTTAATTAACTGATTATTTAAATTTCACCAGGTGCTGTACCCAAGTTCCCAGAGCATTGGCCTGGGGTTCTAAATGTTTTGTCCAGTGACATTACCACATTGGCACTCTCTATCCCAAAAACACCTAACACAATTCAGTTATTAAATATTTGGTAATACACATCATTCACCAGCACCCTCAGAATAATCACACTGAGGTTAGGGTTAATGCTGATGTTCCTTTGTACTGACAAGTGTCAGTCAGACTCTTCTATCCACTGCAACAGGTGCATCAGTGCAGGGCCTGATGAGCAATGTTCACTCAGAAGCTTCTGGAACTCTACCTCCACCTCACTACACTTTCATTTACAACAAACTAATTCTGTGGGGACAAAAACCCATTGATCACTTTCAACATTCACTCCCCCACCCACCAACACTCAGTCCCCGCAGTGTGTACCATCTACAAGACACACTGCAGAAATTCACCAAAGACCCTCAGGCAGCACCTTCTAAACCCACAAACACTTCCATCCAGAAGGACAAGGGCAGCAGATACATGGGAACACCAGCCCCTGCAAGTTCCCCTCCGAGCCAATCACCATCCTGACCTGGAAATATATCGCCGTTCCTTCAGTATAGTCTGGTCAAAATCCTGGAATTCTCTCACCAAAGGCATTTACTACCGCACATGGACTGCAACAGTGTAAGAAGCCTTTAACTGGAGTCAGAGGGCATGGAGGGGTCATGCCCGAGACAGCTGGCAATGATCATTTGAGAAACAGAAGGTGAAATGAGGGAAACCAGTTAAGCCTGACTAAGATTCTGCTGTTCTCATGGGATTTCTGCCAGTTTTTCAATCATGGTCTCTGAGGAGCAGTAACTCGTTTCAAGATGGTCCAGTAACCAAGGAATATCACAAATAGCAGAAACAGAAATCCAGAAACTTCAGTGATTGATTAGAGATTAAAATGAACCTATTAAAACTATACCACTTTGACTGGTCACTTTCTACTTCTAAATATAAAATACTGCATTGATGATCACATCAACAAACAAGTTTATTTACAGCAGATCAAGACAGCTGGTGCTGGAGCAGACAAGCTGATCTAGAGTGACTGCAGGGATAAGGCGGTGGATCATGGAGAGCTGTCTCTCTGACTGGGAGAGAACACTGGTGCAGTCTATGTGGCAGTGAGTACAGGGCAACGGCCTGCCCAAATACTGTCATTCATTCAGCTCCCCCCACCCTCCATAATGATAAAGTAACTGGACTCCAGGTTAAGGAGTTCTCTTAATCCTTCCAGCAACACTCCACAATGGCTGGCCTCAGGAGATAGGGAAGGGGAGTCAGTCAGAATCAGAATCAGAATCAGAATCATCATCTTGTGAGGAGGAAGAGGACGAGGAGGAGCTGGCATTGACCTGGCTCCCATCGTCGTCGTCGTCGTCATCATCGTCGTCGTCATCATCATCATCATCATCGTCGTCGTTGTCGTCATCATCGTCGTCATTCTAAAATTAAAGACAAGATCAAAGCTCAAAGACTTGACTACTTCTGCCCAATACCGTTCCTCTCTAGCTCTCTCATCCCGTTCCTCTAAGATTCTTGCACTCTCACACCCCTGTTCCCTCCTTCTCGGAGTGTCTCTGCTTTTCTCCCATCTTTGTTCTGCCACACACCTCCCTCTGCCCTGATGCTTTATCCCACCACATGGTTCCAGGTTGACCTCCTTCTCCTCTTCCAGGACTTGCAGTGAATTCCAACTCTCGCATCTGGTTCCTGTGGGATGGTGCTACATGAGGGAAATCTTGGTTAGGATTTCTCTTCGGTCAGCATTGCTCAGGATACAGTTAATGATCATGAAGAATCCAGGCATGCCTGGATCCATTGACGTCACCTTCTACCATCCTGACAATTGCATTTAAACACCAACACCATGAGGTTCCCATCCCGTCATCCTGTCTTGGAAACATTTATTAAGAAATAAAAGGGACGTTAAGAAATGTTTCTTAGTGTCACTGGGTCAAAATCCTGAAACTCTCTTCCTAAGGACATTGTGGGTCAATCCACAGCACACAGACTCCAGTGGTTCAAGAAGGCAGCTCGTTACAACCTTCTCAAGGGGCAATTAGGGATGGGCAGTAGGGTCAACTGTCCTGCGACTGGGACATGTATGGATTGAGTGTGGGCAGGAGTGGCATCGTGGAGAGCATGATTCCACTGGCACTCAAATAGCCAGCATGGGTCACTAGGCAAGCAACCTCAGGCCAGCTGGTGGAAGTGGATGAGTAACATGTGGGACACTGCAGTGAGACACGGTGTCAGATGAGCAATTTTGGTCAACTCACCTCTCCATCCTCACCCTCATCAGTGTTTGCTTCGCTATCAGATGAGGCTGAGGAGCCATCACCATCATCATCAGAATCAGATGAATCGCTCCCCTCGGGATCTTCATCATCATCATCCTCATCTTCACCATCCTCTTCAGATGATTCCTAAAGACAGTAAGACAATAGGTTCAGAGTAGCGAGAGACAGTCCATCCAAAATTAGGCAGGACTGAGGTGACAGTGCATGTAAAAGCAGGTGACAGAGTGTGAAAAGGTGGTGAGGAGCATGAAGATGGGTGGGAAAGTATACAAAGGCAGGGAGAAAGTGCACAAAAGTCGGTGAAAGAGAACACAAAAGCACGAGACAGCATAAAGGTGTGTGCAAGTACAAATGCATGCATTAAAGGGGAAACATGAACTAGACAGACAAAGAAACAGATATAGTGTGAGACACTATGCAAGCATGAACATAAGACAGCACAACAGATTAGATTCCATACAGTGTTGGAACAGGCCCTTCGGCCCAACAAGTCCACACTGCCCCTTGGAACGTCCCACCCAGACCCATCCCCTTATAATCCACACACCCCCGAGCAATTTAGCATGGCCAATCCACCTTGCCTGTACATCTTTGGACTGTGGGAGGAAATCGGAGCACCCAGAGGAAACCCGTGCAGACACAGGGAGAATGTGCAAATTCCACACAGACAGATGCCCGAGGCTGGAATTGAACCAGTGCTAACCACTGAGCCACCGTGCCGCCCAGATGGAGAGAGAGGGAGACTGGAAGATAAAGAAAGCACAGAAAGAGGGTGTGTGTGTAAGAGACAGAACAAGAGGTTGAGCAGTTTAGGTTTATACTCTCTGAAATTTAGAAGAATTACGTGGGGATTCTAATCGAAGTAGCTAAGACATCAAAGAGGATTAACAAAGTAAAGAGGATGTTTCTTCATGTGGAGCTATTTAGAACGAGCAGTCATTGTTTTAGGATAAGGAGTGGCAGATTTATAACATAGGTGAGGAGAAATGACAGATTTTTAAATAGTAATGGCTTGAAGGCAGGAAAGTGGAGTTGAAGCTGAGATGAAATCAGCCATGATTGTATTAAATAGCTGAGCAGGCTCAAGGGGGTGAATTGTCAGCTCTCAGGTTTACGTTGAAAGAGAGATGAGGAGTGTCAACTTTTCATAAGGTAACATGCCCATTGCAGGTATTAGTCTAGTTAACCTTATCCGAATAGCTTCTAATATCCTTCCTTAAGTAATGAGACCAAGTACACATTATGTAGTTTCACCCTTGTCCCATAGAATTTGTAATAAAAGATAACATTATATTTGCTTTCCTGGTTTGCTGTACCTGCATACTAACCTTTATTGATTCATGCACCAGGGCATCTGGACCTCTCTGCAGCTCAGAGCTGTGCAATTCTCATCATTTTGATAATGTGACTTTCTTTTATTCTTCGTTGACCCAAAATGGACACTTTCTCACATTATTGTCCATTTGCTAAATCTTTCTCCACTCATTTAATCTATCTACATACCTTTCTATACTCCTATGTTGTTTCCAAACATCTTTGCGTTATTGGCAAATTTAGCTCCTCTACCTTCAGTCTCTCCATCCAAATCATTGATAGAAATTATAAAAGCAGTTAAGGCAGTGCAGTTCCACCACCGGTTACAACTTGCCAAGCAGAAAATGACACATTTACATTGATGTTGCTTCCTGCAGCCAGCCAATTTTCTATTTATGTCAATATGCCACCATTGGATCAACAGCTTTTATTTCACACAATGACCTTTGATGTGGCACCTTATCCAATGCCTTTCGCAAATCCAAGCAAAGTACACACAAAGCCAGCAACCCTCAATAATCAGGGCACAAAAGCACAGCAGACAGGCAAGGGATAGGTCAATAAATATTCAGTGGCAAACATTTAAGGGAATATTTCAGAATACATTTCAACAAGAAAGAAAATTCCAAAGGAGCAACTCAACATTCACAGTTAATTAGAAAAGTTAAAGAACAGTGTCAAAGTTAAAGAAAGAAAATACAGATTTGTGTAAAGGTGGGTGACAGATCAGAAGGTTGGGTGGAATATGAAAAATTCACAGTCTCAGAGAAAGCTGACTACAAATATAAAAACAGATGTTAAGAGTATCTATAGATATTTTTAAAAAGTTAACAAAATGAATGTCGGTCGTTTAGAAAGTGAGACTGGTGAATTAATCCTGGAAATTACGTGAACGCAGGTGAACTGAGCAGGTATTTTGCACCAGTCTTCGCTACAGAGGATACAAGTTACATCTTAGAAATACCTGTAAGCCAGGAAATGGGAGGGAGAAAAGAACATAAGAAAATAACAAAGTACCAAGGTAGTGGAGCTGTAGGTTAATGGCTGGCCAGGTCGTAATGGACATCTTAAAAAGATTAGTGAGATAGTTGACATAAAGGCAAATAGTAAACGATATAAAGAATGCTGAAAATCTGAAACAAACACAAAAAACGCTGGAGAAACTCAGTAGGACTAGCTGTATCCATGGAGACAGAAACAGAGTTAATGTTTCAGGTGTGACTTCTTCAGATGTTGTTGGATCTGCCGAATTCCTTTAGCATGCTGTGTTTGTTTCACAGAGTTGCTCTGTTGATTTTCATTTTTCAAAATTCCCTAGATTTGGGAAGGTTTCACTAAATTGGGGGTGAAAAACACACAAAACAGGAAACTACAGGCCAGTTAGCTTAGATGGTGGTAGGGAAAATGTTAAATACTATTATTATACTAATTAATACCATTAAAGAAGTTATAATGGCACGGTTAGAAAATTTCAAGGTATTGGAGCAAAGTCACTATGGTTTTGTGAAAAAGAAAACATGTTTAGCTAATTCATTGGAGTTGGATGAGATACGGCAGAAAGAATTAAAAATATTTTCTAAATATAGAGAGATTGCAGAGCTTGGAGCTGCGAGGGATCTGGGTACCTCAAAAGCATGAATCAAAGAAAGTTGGTTTGCAACTACAGCAAGTAACCAGGAAAGTTCACAGAATGGTAGGATTTACTGAAAAGGATAAGTGAATGCAACAGTAGAGAAGTTATACTTCAGTTATACAGGGCATTGGTGAGACTGCTTCTAAAGCACTGTGTACAACATTGGTCACTGTACTCACAGAAGGATGTTAATGCGTTGGAAGCAGCTCAGAGAAGGATGACCAGACTAATCGCTAGAATGAGCGGCTTGCCTTATGAAGTAAGGCTAGACATGCTAGGCCTGTTTCCTCTGGAGTTTAGAAAAATCAGAAGTCACTTAACAGAAAGATCTCAAGAGGAAGAGACTATGTGGATGTGGAAAGGATTGTCTTCTTTTGGGAAAATCTAGAACTAGAGGCCATTAACAGGTTACCCATTTAAAACAGAGATGAGGAAACTTTCGTTTCTCTCTGAAGGGTGAGCATCTTTGAATTTCCTTCCTCAAAAAGCAGTGATTGCAGAATTTATAAATATTTTTAAGGCTGTGGGAGACAGATTATTGATTGCCAAGGAGATAAAAGATAAGAGGGATATGCAGGAATAAGTCAAGGTACAATCAGATTGGCTATGATCTTATCAAATGCTACACTCGGCGTGGAGGGTCGAGTGGCCTACTCTTGTTCCTTCTTTCTATGTTCCCCTGACCAGGACCAAATCAGATGACTTCAACCACCTCCTAGATTCAAGTGCCCCAATAACTTTACCTCTCCCTGACATGTCAGTGTCTGCAGCTCCACCTCCAGCTCAAAATCTGAGCCGAAGCTGATTGAGCTGCAAAAATGTGTTTATCTTGTATCCCACTGTCAACCAATCACCAGCTCTGCCATCTTTATTGAAGGAGAAACAGTGGGAATGAGAGTGAGAGACAGAGGGAGTAAGAGAGTGGAAGGAAGGCGACTCACCGATGTGAGGTTCGATGTCATTCTTGCTTTGGCTGCAGGGCCCCCTGGCTTTCCCTGGCCTTTTCGCTTCTGGAAACACAAGAAATTAAGGCATTGTTTCATAGGAACGCCACCTCTGGGTGGTACAAGGAGTATGCAGGCACAGAAACTCCACCCAGCAGTGTGATGTTGCTGCCTCCCGACTGGAAGTACAGTCAATTAAGCCAGCCTTCAGGGCTCAGTGATATGGCAACTGCTGAGTGCCAGTTGCTGCCAGTCCCCAGATAGTACACAAGCCTCTCCAACACATCAAAGTGGTGATCCATAGAGTGCACAGCGTGGCATTATAGATCCACAGGAAGGTCTGAAATGGTCTCAGCTTTACAAGGGACTAGAGGTGGCCGTTCAGCCCCTCAAGCATATTACACTGGTCCAGAAACTGGCCATTCAGGCCCATTAACACTTTCACATTAAAAATCTTACACATACTGTTACAAAATGCCAGTTAATTTGAATAATGCAGCATAGCTCTGTGCTAAATGTGCCAATCTAGGCCAGTTCACAGAACAGATTTCAGAAAAGTGCACTGCTGGTTTCAAGATTGGATTCAGGGTAGAAATTCACTAAGGCTCCTTTGACTGAACCTTCAAAATTAATGACCACTTCCATCTCAAAGGACAAGGGCAGCAGATACATGGGAACACTTTCCCCTGAACATTCCCCTCTAAATTCCTTACCATCCTGGCTTAGAAATATATTGGCATTCCGTCAGTGTTACTAGGTCAAAATCCTGGAATTCTCTCCCTGAGGGCATTGAGAGTCAAACTTCAACACATGAACTACAGAGGTTCAAGAAAGCAGTTCACCACCACCTTCTCGGTCAACTAGGGCTGGGCAATAAATGTTGACCTAGTCAGCAATGCCCACATCTCATCAGTGAATGATTTTTAAAAAAAGGGCTTCTTCTGTTGTGCTCACTCTGAGATACTTACTGCTGTCGTATATTCCTCATACACACTCCGTTCTTCAGGTGATAGAGACTGAAACACATGAAAAGGGGACAAATAACAAATTATTCCTTTACAATAATCAACACAGGCTGTCCAAAAGCTGGTCACTGCATAACACTGGGGTAAGGTACTGTGGGGACAGGTCAGTGATGGTTTAACACTGGGGTACAGTGTTGTGGGGACAGGTATGTCATTGTATAATACTGGGGTACAGTACAGGTTTACTCACTTTAAGCCAGGCCTCCAGCTCCACTCTGTATTCCTGCTGTTGCTCTTCTACAAGTTTCTTGTAGCCATCCTTCTGGGCCTGGCTCTGCTTCTGCCACCTCTTTCCAATCTCCACCATTCTTTCTTTCAACCCAAAGTGGTTTAGCTCCCCACTAGTCAGCAACTCCTGGGAGAACATCTGGTAGCCACTCCTGGAGATGAGAGGAGTGATAAGGTCAAGGTTGAGCAAGGCAGGGCAAGGACAGGGAATATACAGTTGCTGGGCAAGAGACAGGATGCACACAGGGTGCTGGGCGAGGGACAGGATGCACACAAGGTGCTAGGTGAGAGACAGGGTGTATTACAGGCTTCTGGGTGAGAGACAGGGTGTATTACAAGCTTCTGGATGAGAGACAGGGTGTATTACAGTGTGCTGGGCGTATACAGGGTGCTGGGTGAGAGACAGGGAGGATACAGGGTGCTGGGTGAGAGACAGGGAGGTTACAGGGTGCTGGGTGAGGGACAGGGAGGATACAGGGTGCTGGGTGAGGGACAGGGAGGATACAGGGTGCTGGGTGAGGAACAGGGAGGATACAGGGTGCTAGGTGAGGAACAGGGAGGATACAGGGTGCTGGGTGAGGAACAGGGAGGATACAGGGTGCTGGGTGAGGGGTAGTTTGTACTACAGAGTGGTGGGGGAGGTACAGAGTGTAACAGGGTGATTGGGGGAGTGGAAAAAGGAGTATACAGGGTGCTGGGTGAGGTACAGTGAGCAGATCAGTGATCAGTTGGTGTGTGGTCAGGGAGATGGGGATGTGTAATTTGGAGCTGGGGAGGAGTCGACAGGAAGCGGGTAGAGGACAGGAAGCGGGTAGAGGACAGGGAGCGGGTAGAGGACAGGGAGCGGGTAGAGGACAGGGAGCGGGTACTGGACAGGGAGCGGGTACTGGACAGGGAGCGGGTAGAGGACAGGGAGCGGGTAGAGGACAGGAAGCGGGTAGAGGGCAGGGAGCGGGTAGAGGGCAGGGAGCGGGTAGAGGGCAGGGAGCGGGTAGAGGACAGGGAGCGGGTAGAGGACAGGAAGCGGGTAGAGGACAGGAAGCGGGTAGAGGACAGGAAGCGGGTAGAGGACAGGGAGCGGGTAGAGGACAGGGAGCGGGTAGAGGACAGGGAGCGGGTAGAGGACAGGGAGCGGGTAGAGGACAGGGAGCGGGTAGAGGACAGGGAGCGGGTAGAGGACAGGAAGCGGGTAGAGGACAGGGAGCGGGTAGAGGACAGGGAGCGGGTAGAGGACAGGGAGCGGGTAGAGGACAGGGAGCGGGTAGAGGACAGGGAGCGGGTAGAGGACAGGGAGCGGGTAGAGGACAGGGAGCGGGTAGAGGACAGGGAGCGGGTAGAGGACAGGGAGCGGGTAGAGGACAGGAAGCGGGTAGAGGACAGGGAGCGGGTAGAGCTCAGGGAGCGGGTAGAGGACAGGGAGCGGGTAGAGGACAGGGAGCGGGTAGAGGACAGGGAGCGGGTAGAGGACAGGGAGCGGGTAGAGGACAGGGAGCGGGTAGAGGACAGGGAGCGGGTACTGGACAGTGGTAGCTGGGGAAGCAATGGTCACTTACATTGGTGGTTTCTTTGGTTCGCCAACAAACTTCAGCTTCTTGGAGTTCTGTGCTGAGACCCGGGCCCATCGACTCTCTGACAGCTCCCTCTACAACAAAATGGGAGCTGCTGTTACAACAAAAACCATGTCCACTCAGCTGCTGCCTGCTGGGGTTATGGACACTGGGCAGGTACAGCCTCAGTTTAACATCTCAATCTTAGTGGGAAGTACTGCAGTGAATTATTTCCTGTCTGGAAAGTACATATCCCCAACATTTCTTTTCCCTTGGTTGTACGCGATTTGTCACAGTAGGCCGTGGTCATATCTTTACTGTCTAAGGGAGCGCCGCAGTGTCGGAGGCTCGACGCTGGGGGAGCGCCGCACTGTTGGAGGGTCAGTGCTGAGGGAGTGCCGCACTGTTGGAGGGTCAGTGCTGAGGGAGTGCCGCACTGTTGGAGGGTCAGTGCTGAGGGAGTGCCGCACTGTTGGAGGCTCAGTGCTGAGGGAGCGCCGCACTGTTGGAGGCTCAGTGCTGAGGGAGCGCCGCACTGTCAGAGGCTCGGCGCTGGGGGAGCGCTGCACTGTCGGAGGGTCAGCGCTGAGGGAGCGGGCACTGTCGGAGGGAGGGTCAGTGCTGAGGGAGCGCCACACTGTCGGAGGGTCAGCGCTGAGGGAGCGGGCACTGTCGGAGGGAGGGTCAGTGCTGAGGGAGGACCACAGTGTCAATACTGAGGGACTGCTGCACTGTTTTCAGATGTTGTCTTTCAGATGAGATATTAAACTGAAACTCCATCTGCTCATGTTGACAGATGTAAAAGATCCTGCAGCACCATTTTGAAAAGGAGCAGAGCAAGTACTCCTCAGTGTTCTGACTGATATCCATCCCTGAACATCACAAAGTGTGGATTAACTGCTTTATTGCCACATTACTGTCTCATTCATTAAAGTTATTAGTGAAATACAGGAACATGCCCATGGTCCTGGCACAAAGCTGAAGCTTTGATTGAGGAGGCACAGGGAGTGGAAACTGTGAAAGTTGCTATATAAATACAAGTTGGTCGTTCTGATGTAGATTGCTTGGACCTCAATATAGTGAGGAACCTCGAGGGAGATCAGTGCCAAGGACCTATCCAGCAGCAACATCTGAGCACTTTTGGGACTCGACAGGCAGGAGCTCATGGGAGGGGTCAGGAATCAAATAAATGCAGCACACCTCATATCTCCTCTGGTCATCTGCGGCTTTCTTAATCCAAGGAATCTTCTCCTTCTTTTCCATTGCCTTCCAAGCAGCCTCCATTGCTGATTGAGCTTGTTTGCGGTCATTCTGTGAGCATGAGACATAATCAGCGAAAAGGACTAAAACAGCAAGATTGAACTCACAATACACTGTGAGTCTTCAGAATCCAGGAATGAGAGAGACAGAGACAGCTAGAGAGAGAGGAGTGCATCAGTGAGGAACATGTGGCTGCTCAGGGAATTCCCTGCCTATTCCCAATGCAGACAGGAGGGACACACTGCCAGTGTGTATCTATCAGTGAATGTACATGTACCTGCATGTGTTCATACACATACCTGTGACTATGTGCGCACGTCTGTTTTCATCCTCATTCTTTGGTGGGATGTGGACATCGCAAGAAAGCTCACAGCATTTATTCCCCTTCTCTAACTGCCCTCAGACTGAATGACTAACTGGAACATTTCAGAGGGCAAATAATTGTCAACCACATTGCTGTGGGCCTACACTCACATGTAGACCAGACCAGGTAAAGATAGGATATTTACTTTTTTGGAAGACATAAGTGAACCAAATTACAGAATCACAGAATTGATATGGTACAGGAGGAGGCCATTCAGCCCATCCTGCCTTCCCTGGCTTTCAAAATGAGCATCATCACTTTGTGCCATTCTCATGCCCATTTCCTTATAACTTGTAGATTGTTTTTATTTAAATAATCATCCAATGATGCAACTGAACCTGCCTCCACCACCATTCCAGACAATGATTTCATTTCTCACAACAGACTTGCTTCTTTTCTTAAATCAGTATCCATTCATTCTTGATCATTTCATGAGCAGAAATAGTTTCTCTCCATCTGTTCTATCCGGACTCCTCATAACATGAAAATTTTTACAAGATCTCCTCTTAGACCTCTCCTCTCCAGGGAAAACACACTTCTCAAGAAGCAGCAAGAGTTGAGTGGATGAGAGATAATGGGAACTGCAGATGTTGGAGTATCGGAGATAACAAAGTGTGAAGCTGGATGAACACAACAGGCCAAGCAGCATCTTAGGAGCACAAAAGCTGACATTTCGGGCCTAGACACTTCATCAGAAAAGGGGGATGGGGAGAGGATTCTGAAATAAATAGTGAGAGAGGGGAGGGCAGACCGAAGATGGATGGAGGAGAAGATAGGTGGAAAGGAGAGTATGGGTGGGGAGGTAGAGAGGGGATAGGTCAGTCCGGGGAGGACGGACAGGTCAAGGGGGCGGGATGAGGTTAGTAGGTAGGAAATGGAGGTGCGGCTTGGAGTGGGAGGAGAGGATAGGTGAGAGGAAGAACAGGTTAGGGAGGTGGGGACGAGCTGGGCTGGTTTTGGGATGCAGTAGGGGGAGGGGAGATTTTGAAGCTGGTGAAGTCCACATTGATACCATTGGGCTGCAGGGTTCCCAAGCGGAAAATGAGTTGCCATTCTTGCAACCTACGGATGGCATCATTATAGCACTGCAGGAGGCCCAGGATGGACACGTCCGCTAAGGAATGGGAGGGGAGGTTAAAATGGTCTGTAGGTGTTCTGCACAGTGGTCCCCAAGCCTCCAATTGGTTTCCCCAATGTTGAGGAAGCCACAACGGGTACAGCAGATGCAGTATATCACATTGGCAGATGTGCAGGTGAACATGTGCTTCATGTGGAAAGTCATCTTGGGGCCTGGGATGGGGGTGAGGGAGGAGGTGTACGGGGAAAGTGTAGCACTTCCTGCAGTTGCAGGGGAAAGTGCCGGGTGTGGTGGGGTAGGAGGGGAGTGTGGGGCGGACAAGGGAGTCACAGAGACAGTGGTCTCTTCGGAAGGCAGATAAGGGTGGGGATAGAAAAATGTCTTTGGTGGTGGGGTTGGATTGCAGATGGCGGAAGTGTCAGAGGATGATGTGCTAGATCTGGAGGTTATTGGGGTGGTATGTGAGGACTAGGGGCATTCTCTGTTGGCGGTTATTGCCAGGGCGGGGTGTGAGGGATGAGTTGCGGGAAATGCGGTCGAGGGCGTTCTCGACCACCGCCGGGGGGGGCGCAGTTGTGGTCCTTGAGGACGAGAATGTCTGGGACGTACGGGAGTGGAATGCCTCAACCTGGGACCAGATGCGGTGGAGGCGAAGGAATTGGGAATAGGGATAGGGGATGGCATTTTTGCAGGAAGGTGGATGGGAAGAAGTGTATTCCAGGTAGCTGTGGGAGTCAGTGGGCTTGAAATGGATATCAGTTTCAAGGTGGTTGCCTGAGATGGTGACAGAGAGGTCCAGGAATGTGAGAGATGTGTTGGAGATGGTCCAGGTGAACTTGAGGTTGGGCTGGAAGGTGTTGGTGCAGTGGATGAACTGTTCGAGCTCCTCTTGGGAGCACGAGGCGGCGCCAATACAGTCATCAATGTAACGGAGGAAGAGGTGGGGTTTAGGGCCAGTGTAGGTGCGCAAGAGGGACTGTTCCACGTAACCTACAAAGAGGCAGGCACAGCTTGGGCCCATGCGGGTGCCCATGGCCACCCCCTTGTCTGTAGGAAGTGGGAGGAATTGAAAGAGAAGTTGTTGAGGGTGAGGATGAGTTTGACTAGGAGGATGAGGGTGTCGGTACAGCGGGTCTGGGGGACAGGAAGAAGTGGAGGGCCTTGAGACCACCTGAATGAGGAATACAGGTGTATAGGTACTGGACGTCCACGGTGAAAATGAGGTACTGGGGACCGGGGAATTGGAAGTTCTAGAGGAGGTGGAGGGCATGGGTGGTGACGCAGACGTAGGTATGGAGTTCCTGGACCAAGGGGGAGAAAATGGAGTCCTGATAGGTGGAGATAAGTTCGGTGGGGCAGGAACAGGCGGAGACAATGGGTTGACCAGAGCAGGCAGATTTGTGGACTTTGGGAAGGAGATAGAAGTGGGCCATGCAGTTTTGGGGAACAATGAGGTTGGAGGCTGTGGGTGGGAGGTCACCTGAGGTGATGAGATTGTGGATGGTCTGGGAGATGATCTTTTGGTGCTCAGGGGTGGGGTCATGATCTAGAGGGCGGTAGGAGGTGGTGTCGGAGAGTTGGTGTCTGGCCTCAGCAATGAAAAGGTCAGTGTGCCATACTACAACAGCGCCTCCCTTGTCTGCAGGTGTGATGGTGAGTGGATGAGATTTCACTTTGGTAATTGGGCCTTTACATGAAAGGGAAGAATGCCCAGGGTGGCTCCTTCTGCGCTATATCAGATCTGTGCTTCTGCCCTGTGTTTGTATGTTTATGAATGTCTGTGTTTCATACTTGCTGTATCTCTCGCTTTCCGTGGCAACATGTTTACAATGTGTTCAAGTTCATATCCTTTACAGAAGGAAATTTGAAATCCTTATCTGGTTTGCCCTACATGTGACTCTAGACAAACAGCAATGTGGCAGACTCTCAACAATTAGGGATGGACACATCCCATGAATTAATTGTGAAAAATCTTGTGCTGCAGGCTTTAGAATATACTCTTTACTTAGATATAGATGTGAAGAAATCCAGACACAGCACTTTGTGCAGGTCAGCTTAGGTGATACAAAACAGAAGTCAGAATGCACCACTGAAAATTAGGTCCTGAAACAGCACCTTCCAAACTCATGACCACTTCCATCTAGAAGGACAAGGCCTGCAGATAAATGGGAACACCACCCTCTGCAAGCTCTCCTCCAAATCACTCATTATCCTGGCTTGTAAAGGCAGTTTGGTCCCACTGGACACATACCCGGTGCTTTGCTGTGTAATCATTGATCACTGTCTGCTCCCAGATCTTCTCAGCAGTTTTGGGGCTCTCAGGCCACTTTCCTTTCCTTGTAGACCCAGCTTCCTTCTTCTCTTTCAGGAAGTTCTGCATCCTTTGCTCGTATTCTGCTTTCAAGGTTCTTTCCATCCTCTTGTACTTCTCCTGATGCACGGTAAAACAAAGAGATCAAATAAATAATGACCAGAACTTGAAATATACTACATGGCCGTCACAACAGTACTTGTTGCCCCTGTGTCCAGGCACTCACACCACAACCGTTCTCATGTTCACATGGCCTCCCACTCATCTTCCCCTCTCCATGTGCTCATTCTTCTGATTGTCCCCACACTTAACCTCTCCTCTCCCCGAAATCAATCCCCCGTCTCTCCAACTCTTCTCTCTTGACAACATTCCTCTTCAAACTAATGCACTCCTGAATGATAACAAAGCCGATGAGATGTGTGGGGAGGAGCCTGGGACTTAAAGTGACCAGTTGTCCAACTGGATTTAGCCGCTAGAGATACCACAGTGCGGAGCTGAAGGAACACAGCAGCCAGGCAGCATCAGAGAAGCAGAAAAGTTAATGTTTTAGGTCAGAAGGGTCCTGACCCAATTCGTCAACTTTCCTGATGCTGCCTGGCTTGCTGTGTTCCTCCAGCTCCACACTGTGTTGTCTCTGATTCCAGCACCTGCAGTTCTTGCTTATCTCTGGATTTAGCCACAAGGTTTTTATCCATACGGATGTCAGCATGTTAGAGAGGGAACTAAACTGCTGGGAGGAGACAGCCAGAATTAGCAGTAAAAACCACTTGGTGCTCTGACCTGACTGACACTCACTACAGGCTAAATAACAGAGAGGAAGAACAAGAATCCAAACAAGGCAATTAACAAAATGAAAATCTGCTGCTGAAACTTTTTATTATCGATCAGGGTAAAGTAAAATCACAAACATCACTTCCAAACTCCCTGATCTCAATCGGACAAAGGCAACGTATTTATTTAGTCTTGAAAAGTTTGCTTTGCTTCTCTGTTCACAGATGCTGCCAGTTTCTCCAGCATTGTGTATTTTTTAACTCAAACGCTTCCTTCAGCACTGGGTTAATATCCTCACCCTCTTTCTCTCTGACAACTCATTCCACATCCTGGCCAGCTGCCGAGTAAGCTCGCTCTCTGTTAGATTGGGATTGTCCTTTCGTTTCTCTTGGAAGAAAAGGAACATGGCAGAGATGGGCTGCTGTGGACGCTCAGGAACACTCTGAAAAAAAGAGAAAAACAATTGCTGAAAAGGATAAGATTGCATGACCCATCATGTGCGGCTTTCAAAATGCAAGGTAGGCAGCTAATAATAAGACTGAACTCAATGGGGCCAGATTGGCCTGCTCCTGCCAACAAACTCTCTGATGGAAAGAACAAAAATAGGCAGCATCACTTCACATTTAGAATTTCTACTCCCTTAATCAGTCTCACTCCATTTTCTCCACAAACACAGAATCATCAAAAATAGAAGCAGGAGTTGGCCACTCAGCCCATCAAACCCACTGCACCATTCAATACGATCATGCCTGATCAGCCAACTCAGCACGCTATTCCCACTTTCACCTCATACCTTTTGATTCCTTTAGCTCTAAGAACTATCATTAAATCCTCTTTAAAACATTCAATGTCTTAGCCTGAACCAATTCCTATGGCAGAGAACTGGGGAGATGGTAAAATCACTGGGCTCATAATCCAGAAGCCCAAGTTAATGCTCTGGGCCATGAGGTTGAATGCCATCACAGAAGATGGTGAAAATCTGAATTCAATAAAAATCTTGGAATAAGAAGCTAAATTGAATGGTCACTGTGGAACAATCTGGCACCTTTAGGGAAGGAAATCTGCCATTCTTAGCCAATCTAGTCTACACGTGAGTCCAGATCCACAGCAATGTGGTTGACTCTTATCAGTTAGGGATGGACAATAAATGCTGGCCTAACCAGCTACACATAGGCGGCCTGAATGAATAACGCACTAAAAAAAATCCCACAGCTCACCACTCCCTGGGTGAAGAAATTGCTCCTCACTTCAGTCTTAAATGGCCCAAGCTGGTATCCCTAGTGGAGATCATGGGATTGGCAGAACTCTTGTTCTATCTTTACAGAAGAATGTGCAAAATAGCTTCCCAAAAATGCTAGAAAAGCAACAATGTTTTGGGAACGAGGAACTGAAGGAGATTAGTATCAGTGGAAAACGAAAAGTGTTAAAAAAAATTAATGGGCTTACTTTGTCCCACATTCAGTAGTGTTTGCAGGGTGTAAAGTGTGGTGCTCGCTCATCGGCAGACAGAAACAACATGCACAATACTGTTTCAACTCAACAAACTAGGTAGCAGCCAGTGACTAGTTCATATCTCAGGACAATGTCCTGATCAATCAAAGTTAACCTGCTGGATTTAAATTTTAAACAAAGCCCGACAGTTAACTGTCAATCAGCACATTCTC
Organism: Stegostoma tigrinum; assembly: GCF_030684315.1. NCBI lineage: Eukaryota > Metazoa > Chordata > Chondrichthyes > Orectolobiformes > Stegostomatidae > Stegostoma > Stegostoma tigrinum. The sequence continues at coordinate 128,848,543 of NC_081358.1, read as the reverse complement.
CAAGGCAACACCTCTAACAATCAAAGGCCACTTGTCAACCAATCAGCATTCTCCTCTCATGCAGTATGTACGTTGGTTTTCCTCTTGAATGGGTTTGTTTTTGTGAACTGTCCTGATGAATGCTAATGAAATCTTCAACAAGACATGCTGTTTTTAAGCAACATAAAAGTATGGGAACAAACAGAAAGAACTCCAGCTGCTGTGAATCAAGAACAAAAACAGAACTTGCTGGAAAAGCACTGCGAGTCTGGCAGCATCTGTGAAGAAAAGTCAGAGTTAATGCTTAGGGTCCTGTGACCCCTCCTCAGAACTGTTCAACTTCTGTTTTTGTTCTATCAAGGTAAAGAAGTCATGCTTCAGTTACACAGGACATTTTCAAAACCACATCTTAAGTCCTGCAGGCAGGTTTGGTCTCCTTAGTTAAGTACACAAATGCAATGTAGGCAGTTCACAGGAGGTTTACGAGATACCTGAAATGAGTGGGTTTTTTTAAATGAAAGGCTGGCAATTTAGACGGGGCAGTTGGTGGGGCGGGGGGGGGGGGGAGGGAGGGTGTAAGAGTGGAGATCATAACATCTTTAAATGGTACGCTAGGTATGGAAAGGATGGATCCTGTTTGGCTCAGTCCAGAATTAGAGGACACTTAACACTTGCTTCACCTTTGTAAGATCTCCAAAATATTCTTATACAAACTGATAGAAGTAATGGCTATTGAGAACCTTTGTCAAAGAGCCAAACTGCAGGAACCTCTGACAAATTAGATTCCATTGCCTAACAAGAATCTAACTACTCAAAAATATTGTATGTTTCCCTCTGCCAGCTTCTGAGGCAATGTTCCATAACTGCAAAATTCTCAGAGAATACTTCCAGGTTCAATTGTGCACATCACACCTCAGAATCAACTTGGAGAGGGTGCAGTGCAGATTCATCAGAATAGGACAGCGTTTAATAGGTTAACTTATGAGAACTGTCTTAATAAACATTGCTTTCATTTAATTTAGAATGCAGGCAGGTAATCTAATGTAGATCAATCAATAAAGAGTTGAAAGGGTGCACTGGGGAATTAAAGTCCAGGACAAGGTGGTATAGACTCAAAAGTCAAGCCAGGTTGTTTAGTGCTGATATCACAAAGCCCTTCCTCAAGCAAAGGGAATAAAAGCCTGGAACACTCTGCTGTCACCACCCTGAACCACAAACTGGAAAAGTTGTGGATGATGAAGATAGATACTTGGTAAGGAAATGGTAAAAGATTATTGGGGAAGGCAGCAATGTGGAGTCAAGGTTACAATCAGATCTGCCACTATCTCACTAAACGTTGGAGCATGCTCGATGGGCAAAGTATGTTTGTATGCTGGGGGTTGATCAGAAACAGAAATTTATAGTACAGAAGGAGGCCATTTGACTCATTGTGCCTTAACCAGCTCCCGAACAAGCTACCCAGCTAGTTCCATCCTCTAGCCCTATCTCTATAGCCTAAATTCATCACTTTCAGATATATATCCAGCTCTTTTGAAATCTCCTATAGAATCTGCCTCCACCACTCTCCTAGGCAGCACATTCACAAACCTAACAACTCTGAGTAAAGAAGTTTTTTCTCATCGCACTCTTAGCTCTCTTGCTGACTGCTTTGAAATTGTGATCCCTAGTTACTGACATACCAATTAGTGGAAACAGAATATTCTTCTTTAGCCTGTCAAAACTGTTCAGAATTTTGAGCACCTCAATAAGGTTCCTCTTAATCTCTGCTCCAAGGAGAATAAACCCAATCTCTCTAATCTCACTTTGTATCTAAAAACATTCATTCCTGGTATCATTCCAGTAAATCTCCTTTGCACTTCTTCAGGTCTTTAACCACGTTCCTTAAATAAGGTGCCCAGAACCAAACACAATTCTCCAAATGTGGTTGAAACTTTTGGGACTGGGACTGGGACTAATGGAGGTTTTGTCGTGTACGGACCAAAGGATATTTGATGAGTTGGTCAACGATTGGCCACAATGTGACTGAAGAGCGAATAGCTGTTTGGCCCTTCATGCTCCCACCTGTGCCATCTGGGACTGACCTTGCTGGTTGGTGAGGCTGGTGAAGTGGGGCTGCCAGGTTTTGTTCGCTGAGGGCCATTATTCTGTGCGTTTGTTGTTACATTGCTTGTTATTTTGCTGCCTCCAATCTTCTCCTCCTGTAACACCCTCTCCCGCTCTTCATCTGGGAGACTCTGAAATAGTAACATTTCAGCATGAATATTAATTTACCAAACAAAACATAAACTCTAGAGGGGGCGCGTAGCTGGAAGCTGACAATGCATGAAAAGATGCTGAATAATAGAGTGACACACATACCATACAAACACATGAGTAAATCTCCCCACGCTGTCCCCCATCAAAGAAGGTCGACACAACAGTCACAAATACAGAGTAAAGATCCCTCCACACAGTCCCGATTAAATACTCCCAGGTCAGGTACAGCACAGTTTAGAATGCAGATGCCAACATCACAGGAAACACCATTTACTCACTTCAAGAAATCGCTGCATCTCTGTCTCGTAAAGCTTTTTTTTCTGTGGAAGAATCATAAATGAGAAGGATCAATTTATGAAATTATGTCAATGTTATAGTGTCACTGGATGGTAATTGAGAGACAAGAGGTCATGCTTTTGGGTTAAATCCCTCCATGGCATTGGTGTAATTGAAATTCAATTCACAAATTTGAAATTCTAAGTATAGCCTTGGTTCACAATGACTGTGAATTGATTGTCATGAAAACCCATGTGGTTCACTCACGTCCTTGACAGAAGAAAATTTGCTGAACTTACCTGGTCTGGCCTATGTAAAGGTGGTGGTGGTGGGAGTAAGGGGGAAGAGAATACCTCCTGGAAAATATTTAAGATTTTAACAGGACATGACAGGATATAGGTAGATGCAGGAAGGATGCTCCTGATGACCCGGGAGTGCAGAGCCAGGGGTCACAGTCCGAGGATAGGACTTTCAGACAGAGTTGGGGTGGAACCTCTTCACCCTGACAGTGGTGCGCCAGTTGAGGCCAAAACAGTGATGGCATTCAAGAAAGATGTAGATGTTGTTCTTAGGGCTTGAGGTAGCAACAGATCTGGGAAAGTGGGAACAGGGTAATGAATTGGATGAGGAGCCATAGTCATACTGAATAGCGAAGCAGGCTCAAAGTGCTGGACCTATATTCAACATTTCTATGTTTCTAATTGGGGGGTGGGCAAGCAATAAACACTGGCCTTACCAACGATGCCATCAATCCATGATCAAATTTTTAAAATAGTAAAAGGTTATTGGGAACAGGAGAGATACCAATTATTTCCATGATAACCGACAGGATATATTTACCAGAAAGAATGAATACGTTGGGACTCTCTGTTAAAAAAACCAGAAGAATCAGCTAACAGAAATCTTTAAAATTATGAAACAATTCAATAGGACAGACACAATCAGCTTCACTTGCAGCTAAGAGCAAAGCCAAGGCCATAAATCACAGAATCCCTGCAGTGTGGAAGCCGACCATTCAGTACCTCATGTCCACAATGACCCTCAAAGAGCATCCCACCCAGACCCACCCCTCTACTCTATCCCTGTAGCCCTGCATATCCCATGGCTAAATGCACCCAGCCTGCACATCCTTGGACACTATGGGCAATTTAGCACACCAAATCCATGTAACCTGCATATCTTTGGTCTGAAAATCTAAAACATTCATTATCAAGTTCCACGTGAATTCCAGAAAATACTTTTTCTCCAGAGCGTAGTGAGAGGCAGAACTCACAAAGACAATGTGAGGTGGAGTTCAAAATTTTAGGAGCCTTGCTGAGCTACTGAATGCATCTTGCAGGTGGTAAACATTGCTGCTACTGAGTGTGGGTGTGGAGGAATGGATGCTTGCGGATGTGACGCCAATCAAGTGGATTGCTTGACCCGGATGGTGTAAAGCCTTGACTGTTGTTGCAGCTGCGTTTATCTAACAAATGGAGAGTATTCCATCGTGCACTTGACTTGTGCTTTATAGATGGTTGACAGGTTTTGGGGAGTCAGGAGGTGAATTACTTGCTATAGTGTTCCTAGCTTCTGAGCTGATCATTTAGCCACTGTTTTTATATGTATGTGTAGGATGAGTCCGATTCAGTTTCTGGTCATTGGCAACTCTGAGGATATTGACAGCATTGGATTCAGTGACGATGATGCCATTGAATGTCAAAAGACAAAGCATTCTCACTTGTTGGAAATAGTCATTGACTGGCTTTTGTTGGCATGAATGTTACTTCCACTTAGATCAAAACTGATCAAAGCTCAAACTTAAGTTCTGGGTATTATCCAGATCTTGATGCATAGACTGTTTCAATATCTGAGGAAGTGTCACTCTCTCTCTAACTCTGAGGTGTAATCCAGTTTGGGTTCAAGACACTGGGTGTCAGACCTAATTATGGGAACACACAACTGATTTCACAGACCTTGGATTCTGGATATTATCCAGATTTGATGACTTGGATATGGACTGTTGCGGTATCTGTGCAGTTGCAAATGGTGCTGAACACTCTGCAATCATTGGCGGCCATCCCCACTTCTGGTCTTAAGATGGAGGGAAAGTAATTGAGAGATGTCCTGGAGTTGAGATGACTGACCTCCAGCCACAACCATCTTCCTTTCTGCTAAGTTCTGGTAAAAGGTCACACAATCTAAAATGTTAACTCTGATTTCTCTCCACAAATGCTGTCAGACCTGCTGAGCTTTTCCAGCAATTTCTGTTTCTGACTTCTGCAGTTTTATTGGTATTTTCCTTTCTGCTCTGTTTGACTCCAGTAGTTGTTCTGTTCTAATGATAACAGAACACAGTACCTGAATTATTGAGTGAAATAGCAAATCACTTTGATCTCTAAACTATTTCCTTAAGTTGGTTCTTAAGCTATGTGTAATAATGGCAGCATGGTATTCATTTCCCCATCTAGTTGAACACATAATACAGGATTGGGCTGACAGTGAGACTTTGAGACACAGTCTATGAAGGGATGGATCAAGGAGAGGCATTAAAAGAAGGAAGTTAAAGTCAACAGTGAACATCAGTCCATTAGAGAATGCGGGTGGGGAAATAATAATGGAAGCCAGGAAATGATAAGGAGTTGAACACATATTTTACATTGGTCTTCACAGGAGAAGACACTATAACATTCCAAAATTACTAAATATTCAAGGGGCTAAGTATCAACCACAAGAAGTGCCAAGGAAACTAATGGGGCTAAAGGCTAAGAAGTCCTCCAAACTGAAGGTTACTTTCTAGGATTTTAGTGGGAGTAGCTATAGAGATAATGAATGCACTGGTGGTAATCCTCAGATTCTGGAAATTCCTCAGAAGGATTGGAAAATTGCCAACTCCCTCATTCAAAAAGGATAGAGATCACAAAAAAGGTTACAAAAGGCCTAACATGTTTCATTGGAAAAACATCAGAGTCTGTCATAAAGTATACAGTAGCAGAGCATTTAGAAATACATAATACAATCCAGCAGAGTCAGCTTGGCTTCATGAACAGGAGATCACGTCTAACAAATTTTATTACAGTTCTTTGAGGAGGTAACAGACAGGATAAAGGGTATCAGTAGATACAATATATGTGGATCTCCAAAAGACGTTCATTGAGGTACTACACATAAAGTTACTTAAGATAAGAGTATGGGGTAATACATTAGCATGGATAGAAGATAGACAGCAGGCATAAAGGGACCATTTTCAGGTAATATGTTTACTAGTGGAGTGCCACAGGGATCAGTCCTGGGGTTACAATTATGTACAATATATATTCATGACTTTGGATGAGGCAAGTGAATCTACTGTAGCCAAGTTTATAGATGCCCCAAAATAGATGGGAAGGCAAGTGATGAGGATGACAAAGAGTCTGCAGAGGGATATAGTCAGGTTAAGTCCAAAAGAAGGGCAATCCGTCTTCCCTGGACTGACCTATCCCCTCCCTACCTCCCCACCTACACTCTCTCCACCTATCTTCTTTACTCTCCATCTTCGGTCCGCCTCCCCCTCTCTCCCTATTTATTCCAGTTCCCTCTCCCCATCCCCCTCTCTGATGAAGGGTCTAGGCCCGAAACGTCAGCTTTTGTGCTCCTGAGATGCTGCTTGGCCTGCTGTGTTCATCCAGCCTCACATTTTATTATCTTGCAATACCCGAAACGTTGACTGCTCCCTCCCGTTTGTCTATCTTGGGTTCCAACATCTACAGTTTTTTTTGACTCTAAGGACTGGTCATAACTCGGAATGGATTTTATTGTAGGGAAATATGAGCTAGGCAAACAGAAGAGCTAAATATTATTTAAATGTGTAAAGAATGCAAAGCACTGCAGTTGACAGAGATCTGGGGTTCCAGTGCATAAATCACAAAAACGTTAGCATCCAAATTCACCAGACAGCAAATGGAATGCTGGCCCTTATTTCAAAGCGAATGGAGTATAGAAGTAGGGATTTTGATAAAACTATACAAGACATTAATCAGGCAACAGCTGGAATGCTGTGTATAGTTTTAGTTCCTTACTAAAGGAAAGATATACTGGTATTGGGACAGTCCAGAGAAGATTCATTCAGTTGATCCCGGTAATGGAGGGATTTACTCTGAGGAGAGTTAGTTAGGCCTGTACTCATTACAGTTTGGAAAAATGAGAGGCAGCCTTATTGAAATAAGTTTTACAGGATATGGCAGGCTAGGTGTAGGAATGTTTTCCAGTTGAGGGAGTCTAGGACCAGAAGACCCAAACTCAAAATAATGAGTTACCCATTTAAGACAGGGTTGAAGATTTCTTTTATCAGATGGTAGTCAATTTATGGAATTCTTTACTGCAGATGGCGGTCAATGCAAGGATTGACAGATTTCAAAACATTAAAGGAATCAAGTATTATGGGGATAAGGCAAGAAAGTGGGAGTTGAGGATTATCAGATCAGCCATGATCTAATGTTGTGGAGCAGCTGACTTGATGGGGTGAATGGCCTACTTTGCTCCTATGTTTTACTATCTATGATCATACAATCTCAGAATAAATGGCAAACTACTCAAAACTCTGATGAGGAGAAAACCTTTCACTCAGAAGGTGGTGAATCTTTGAAATTCTGGTCATAGCTCAATCATTGAATACATTCACAAAAGACAGTAATAGATTTCTCAATATTCATGATATTAAAGGGTATGGGAGAGTGCAGGAACTTGGCACTGAGGGAGATGATCCTGTATAATTTTATTGAATGGTGCAGAAGGTTCAATATGCTGAATGTCCTACTCCTGCTGCTATTTCCTATGTTATGTTCATTAGCCTGTGCTTTAGTTATGAAAAGCCAGTTTGCTGGTCCAATGACATTCCTGTGTGCCACTGTCTGAACTGCCAAACTGTTGAATTCAGAAAACTGTGAAGGAGTTTGTCTCTCACCTGTTCACAGCGTTTCTGGTAAGTATCCTTCTCTTTCTGTGACATGACCTTCCACTGCTTGCTGCATAGCACCATACGCTCAGTGCTGGGAACATCTTTCATGTTAACCATCAGTTCTGCACAGTACAACGAGTACCCATTCCTGCAGTAAGAACAAGATTCAGATCTTCAGCCTGAGAGCAGCACAGCACTTCAGATTTTACTCTGTGTCTAACCCCATGCTGTCCCTGTCCTGGGACTGTTCGGTGGAAGCCGTGTAGAGGGTGCTTTACACTTATATCTAACCCTATGTTGTATCTGTCTGGGAACTAGTTGATGGGAAGAGTATAGACAGAGGTTTACTCTGTACCTAACTCTATGTTGCATTTGTTCTAGAAATGTTTAATGGGTGACAATACAGAGAGAGCTTTACTCTCTATCTAACCCCTTGGTGTTGCTGTCCTGGAGTGTTTGACGGGGACAGTGTAGAGATCGCTTTACTCTCTCTCTAACCCTGACCTGTAATTCAGTTTGGATTCCCGACACTAGGTGCCAGCTGTAACTAAAGGAATACTAAAGTACTTCATACAGCTTGGGTTCTGGATTCGGAAAACTTAATAAAATGACAAATCAACAAGACTCCCTGCTCCTGATCACCAACTGCTGACTATACGGAGCTGTAGCCAAGGACAATTAGTGGGCCTGTAAAGCCCAGTGAGAACTGGAGCGAGTGAGGAGTAAAGAATACGCACGGTGGTGGCTTTGTAGGACGTCCATCAAATTTATCTTTCAGCTGTCTCTCAGCTTTGGTTAGAATCGACTTGACAGGCTCTTCAAAGTTCAGTTCTGGGTGAGCTTCCACGTAAACCCTCATTGATGCCTAAAAAAAATTCAGAATAAAGTCTCATGAACTGTCTGTTAAAATTATTGTGCTTATAAACTTATTTAATGTATAAATGTTGGTCAGGAGAACAGGGAGATTTCCCATGATGGTCTTCCAAATACTGGCCAAAGATATTTTATGTCAGGTTGGGAGAAATCAGAGATCCTTGGTTTAACATTTAATTTGGAATATTCCACGTCAAAAACTGCAGCTCTCCATCAATAAATCTGTCAACACTGGTCCTCTGATAGTGCATAGTGCAGTAGTCCCTCTGCACTGATCCTCCAAAGGTTCTGTTGTTGTTTTTCTCTGCATCTCACATTTAACAATGATGTATTTCGACAATAGTCGCCTGGTGATTAGTATCATTACCTCGTACTCTTTCTGCAGCTCCAGGGCTTTGCTGATCCACTTCAGCCTCTTTTTATCAGATAGCTGTGACCACTGTCTGCGAAGGGCATCCTTTAGCTCCTTTGGGCTCACCTGAAAACGGAAACACAGCAATAAATGAGTGTCATCCTTTGAATTTGAATCCGAACTCAGATCATACAGGGTCAAAGGTACCGGAAGACAGTTGGCGATTCAGCCAATTCAATCACTCCACCTGCTATCACTGGACACTACAAGGACTTTAGGCTAACAACGTTCCAGCAATTGTACTGAAGACTTATGCTTTAGAATTAGCCCATATCCAGATTATCCTACTGCATCTAGCCAGCATGTAGAATGGTGGTACAAAAACAGCAGTAGCTGGAAAAGCTCAGCAGGTCTGGCAGTAGCTGTGAAGAAAAAATTCAGAGTTAATGTTTCAGGTCTGGTGACCCTTCCTCAGAACTCAAACGTTTTACAGCATCCACAGTTCTTTTGGTTTTTATGCAGAATGACAGCCTAGGTATGGCCTGTTTGTGAAAAGCAGGGCGAATACAACCAGACTAACTTTCACGTTATCAATCTAATCTTCATCATTATTGACAGTGCTACCTTAAGGCAGTCACTCAGACATAATATGCTCTTTTGGTTTTGATTTATTCTAGAGGGTTGGAGTGAAGATGTCCTGCTGCGCTTGTTAGAATAGGTGAATAGGTGGTTGCTTTGAAACCTACAGAATTCTTACAGGATAAATTGCAGGAGAGGGGTTGAGGGAGGAAAACAAAAAGGAGAAGGGATCCAAAGATGGGGAAGCAATCAGAGTCCAAATGTGGTAAGACTTGGACAATATTCAGGCTTGGGCTGATAAAGTGGCAAGTAACGCTTGCACCACACAAATATCAGGCATAAGCCATCTCCAGCAAGAAGCTAACGTTCAATGGCATTACCATCACCAAATCTCTCACTATAATCTTCCTGGGGGTTGACCAGAAACTGAACTGGACTAGCTATGTAAATACAGGGACTACGAGAATAGGTCGAAGGCTCGGAATTCTTCAGCAAACAATGAAAGTTCTGATTGCTCAATGCCTCTCCATCAACAAGGTACAAGTTAGCAGTGAAGCTCCAATCAACATTCAAGTTTCCACGCAGAACTAAGTGGCCCGCTTGATTGGCACCCATCCACAAACACTCGCCGCCTCCACCGCTGACGCTCAGTAGCAGCAATGTGTACAATCTACAAGGTTGAATGTAGAAATTTGCCAAGGCTCCTTAGTCAGCACCTTCCAAATCCCAGACTGAGTTCGATCATTCTGGGATAGCAGGAATAGCATATGACAAGAGACTGAAGCAGTTAGGATTTTATTCCCTGAAATATAGAAGGGGGGATAATTGCATAGAAACCTATAAAATTCTAACAGGACTAGGCAGGTGTGACATTATAGACTTCAGAATTTTAATTACTATTCATGGATTGGATGAATCAACAATAGACAAGCTATTGCACACAGCACTAACTCTGTCTGGAATTAGCTGTCAAGAAACAAAGAAAAGCTGTTACACAGAGACTCAAATAATTAGCCACATCTTACTGAGATTTCATAATCAAAGTGCTTTGACACCTGCCTGGCAAATTGGCTGCTTTATGCCACATGGATAACTGATTACTCTGCAGAAGAATTTAAGGTGTGAACTACAGGAAAGCTGTGTCTTCAAACAGACAGTTAAGGCCAAATGTAACAAGAAATAAAGAAATTACTTTTGAAAAGGAAGCCAGCTGCAGTCTTGCAGTAACTCGAGGAAAGACTTAAAAGAAATCAACACATCAAGCGACTGAAGGAGAAAAATCTACATAAGAATCGAACACCAGAATAACTCAACAGCAGAACTTTAAAGAACAACACTGCAGAAGGTCCGAACATTGGAAACTTCCAGAGACAGATCCCCATTGGCTGAAGTCCTGGTCACATTTCACAATTAATCGGATAACAGCTAAATTGGGTTGCAGGCTTATTCTTGCTTACTTGAGGGGTCTTGTTCTGGTTGCTACATGCAATAAAGTTTGAATTATTGTTTCAGTACTTGATTGTCAGATTTCCTAACAAGGAGCTGAATTAGACAGTAATTTGTGGTGAATTACCCTCAACAAAGAGGAAATGCAGGAAGGATGTTCCTGATGACAGGCGAGTCCAGACTGGGGGTCACAGTTTAAGGATAAGGATGAGCCATTTACGACTCAGATGAGGAGAAATTTCTTCACCACGTGAGTAATAAATTGTGGAATTCTCTTCAACAGAAAGCAGTTGTGACCAAAAGAAATGAATGTTTTAAAGATTTAGAACTAGTTTTTAAGGCTGAAATGATCATAGGGTACAGGGAGAAAGTAAGAACAGGGTTGAATGAAAGATAACAAGGTGTAGAGCTGGATGAACACAGCAGGCCAAGCAGCAGCACAGGAGCAGGAAGACTGACATTTCGGGTCTAGACCCTTCCTCAGAAATGGGGGAGGGGACCAGGATTCTGAAATAAATAGGGAGATAGGGGGAGGTGGATAGGAGATGGATACAGGAGGAGATAGGTGGAGAGGAGACAGACATGTTAAAGAGGTGGGGATGGAGCCAGTAAAGGTGAGTGTAGGTGGGGAGGTAGGGAGGAGATAAGTCAGTCTAGGGAGGACAGACAGGTCAAGGAGGTGGGGTGAGGTTTGTAGGTAGGAGATGGGGGTGGGGCTTGAGGTGGGAGGAGGGGATAGGTGGGAGGAAGGACAAGTTAGGGAGGCAGGGATGAGCTGGGCTGGTTTTGGGATGCGGTGGGGGGAGGGGAGATTTTGAAGCTGGTGAAGTCCACATTGATACCATTGGGCTGCAGGGCTCCCAAGCGGAATATGAGTTGCTGTTCCTGCAACCTTCGGGTGGCATCATTGTGGCACTGCAGGAGGCCCAGGATGGACATGTCATCTGAGGAACGGGAGGGGAAGTTGAAATGGTTCACGACTGGGAGGTGCAGTTGTTTAGTACGAACCGAGCGCAGGTGTTCTGCAAAGTGGTGCCCAAGCCTCTGCTTGGTTTTCCCCATGTAGAGGAAGCCACAACAGGAACAGAAGATCCAATATACCACATTAGCAGATGTGCAGGTGAACATCTGCTTGATGTGGAACGTCTTGGGGCCGGGGATGGGGGTGATGGGGGAGGTGTGGCGGCAGGTGTGGCATTTCCTGCGGTTGCAGGGGAAAGTGCCGGGTGTGGTGGGGTTAGAGGGCAGTGTGGAGCGAACAAGGGAGCTCCGGAGTGAGTGGTCTCTCCGGAAAGCAGATAAGGGTGGGGAGGGAAAAATGTCTTCGGTGGTGGGGTCAGATTGCAGATGGCTGATGCGTTGGATCCGGAGGTTGGTGGGGTGGTGTGTGAGAACGAGGGGGATTCTGTTTTGGTTTTTATTGCGGGGGTGGGGTGTGAGGGATGAGTTGCAGGAAATGCAGGAGACACGGTCGAGGGCGTTCTCAACCACTGAGGAGGAGAAGCTGAGGTCCTTGAAAAATGAGGACATTTGAGATGTACGGAAGTGGAGTGCCTCATCCTGGGAGCAGATGCGAATAGGGATAGGGGATGGCATTTTTGCAGGAGATTGGGTGGGAGGAGGTGTATTCTAGGTAGCTGTGGGAGTCGGTGGGCTTGAAATGGATATTGGTTTCTAAATGGTTGCCAGAGATGAAGACAGAGAGGTCCAGGAAGGAGAGAGAGGTATTAGAGATGGTGCACGTGAACTTAAGGCTAGGGTGGAAGGTGTTGGTGAAGTGGATGAACTGTTCGAGCTCCTCTTGGGAGCAAGAGGCGGTGCCGATACAGTCATCAACGTAATGGAGGAAGAGGTGGGGTTTGGGGCCAGTGTAGGTGCAGAAGAGGGACTGTTCCACATAACCTACAAAGAGGTAGGCATAGCTTGGTCCCATGCGGGAACCCATGGCCACCCACTTTGTCTGTAGGAAGTGGGAGGAATTGAAAGAGAAGTTGTTGAGGGTGAGGACGAGTTCGGCTAAGCAGATGACGGTGTCAGTGGAGGGAGACTGGTTGGGTCTGCGGGACAGGAAGAAGATGAGGCCTTCAGGCCATCTGGGGAATGCAGGTGTATAGGGACTGGACGTCCATGGTGAAGATGAGGTGTTGGGGACCGGGGAATGGGAAATGGGAAGTTCTGGAGGCGGTGGAGGGTGTGGGTGGTGTCACGGACGTAGGTAGGGAGTTCCTGGACCAAGGGGGAGAAAATGGAGTCCAGATAGGTGGAGATGAGTTCGGTGGGGCAGGAGCAGGCAGAGACAATGGGTCAACAGGCAGGCAGGTTTGTGGATTTTGGGAAGGAGATAGAAGTGGGCAGTGTGGGGTTGGGGAACGATGAGTTTGGAGGCTGTGGATGGGAGGTCACCTGACATGATGAGGTTCTGGACGGTTTGGGAGATATTGGTTTGGTGCTCGGAGGTGGGGTCATGATCAAGGGGGTGGAAGAAGGTGGTGTCGGAGAGTTGGTGTCTGGCCTCGGCGATGTAGAGTTCAGTGCGCCATACAACTGTGCATCCCTTGTCTGTGGGTTTGATGATGAGGTTGGGATTGGAGTGGAGGGAGCAGAGGGCTGCCCGTTCTGCAGGGGAGAGGTTGGAGTGGGTGAGAGGGGTGGAGAGGCTGAGGCGATTGATGTCACAATGACAATTGGAGATGAAGAGGTCGAAGGAGGGTAGGAGGCCTTGCGGTGGTGTCCAGGAGGAGGGGGTACGTTGAAGGTGGGAGAATGATCAATCATGATCATACTGAATGATGGAGCAAGCATGAAGGGCTGAATGGTCTGCTCCTAATTTCTATGTTTCTGTGTAAGGCAGCTTCCTTTTTTAAAATGTTTCTATGTAGAAGGACAAGGACAGCAGATACATGGGAATGTCACCACTTCCAAGCCACTCACCATCCTGACTTGGAAATATATCGTTGTTCCTTTGCTGTCACTAGGTCAAAGTCCTGGAACTCCTGCCTAAGGGCATTGAGGGTGAACCTACAGCACATGGACTGCAGCAGATCAGGTCACCATCACCTTTTTAAGTGCAAACAGGAATGGGCAGTGAATGCTGGCATTGTACGTTAAGCAACTAAGAACAGTAATTTGTGACCCGGCAAGAGGAAGAAACACTATGATGACAGCTGATTTTCAAACAAAATGTACTGGGTCACGATAACCTGCAGTAAAGGGAATGTCTTAAATCCACCAGGTCTGCATTCAATACAACTCCAATCCACATGACATTATTGATATAACTCATGTAGATCTGAAATGTAACTGCAAGGTGACTAAGGAAGAAGCAATCCAACATTCAGGGAGCACATTAAGATGGCTAAATTTATCAAGTTCACCTATACAAGTGAATTGTGTCCTTTACCTCAGGGTGAGCTTTCAGGAATGCCTTTTTCTCATGATTATACCATAACTGCTGGGGTGTCTTTGGCTTTTCAGGAATATCTGATTTTCTCTGTTCTTCAATGAGATCAGGATGTTCATCCCTAGGAACACAAATAATTTAAAGAAATTAATATAATTGCCGCTACCCTACCTCATCAGTTTCCCATTTTATTTCAGTGATATAGATAAATTGAAATCCAAAGACATACAGGTTAGGTGGATTGGTCATACTCAATTACCCATATACTGTTCAGGATTGTGTAAATTGGGTGGGTTAGCTCTTGGAAATGCTGGGTTACAGGGATAGAGTAGGGGGAGAGATCTGGGTAGAAAGGTCTTCAGAGAGTTGGTGTGGACTTGTTGAGCCAAATGGCCTGTTTCCACATTGTAGAGATTCTACGTTAGGACTGTTCTCCCTGGAGAGAAGGCAGCGGAGAAGCAATTTGATAGGGTTTTTTTTAAAATCATGAGTGGGCTGGTTTGAGTTGATCGGGAGAAGCTGCTCCTACTTGTTTAAAAAGAAAGAGACACAGATTAAAATGATGCATATATGGAGCAAGGGTAATGTGAGAAACAACTTTTTCACACAGCATATAGACAGGGGATGGAATCGAGTGCCTGGAAACGCAGGTTCAAGTATTGAACGATTATTTGCACAGAAATGGTGAGCAGCGATATGGAGAAAAGGCAGGATATTGGCCCAAGACAATAGAAACAGTGCGTACATGTTCAGCCAAGCAGCCCCCCTCCACGAATCGGAAACTGAACCCTCACATTAAGCCCAACAAGTCCACACCGACCCTCGGGAGAGCTTTGTTTTTCTTTTATTCATTCATGGAATGAGGGCGTTGCTGGCTGGGCAGCATTTATTGCCCATCCCTAATTGCCCAGAGGGCAGTTAAGAGTCAACCACATTGCAGTGGAGTCACATGTAGGCCAGACCAGGTAAGGATGGCAGTTTCCTTCCCTAACGGACATTAGTGACACAGATGGGTTGTTCCGACAGTCAACAATGGATTCACAGTCATCATTTTAGCTTCTTAATTCCAGATATTTATTGAATTCAAATTTCACCATCTGCCATGGAGGAATTTGAATCCAGGTCCCCAAAACATTATCTAGGTCTCTGGATTAACAGTCCAGAAATACTACGATGAGGCCACTGCCTCCCTCTGTGAGCAAATCACCCAGACCCATCTGCCTATCCTACCACTGTAATCCTGCATTTTCCATGGCTAATACACCTAACCTACACATCCCTGAACATTATGGGCAATTTAGCATGGCCAATCCACCTAACTTGCACATCTTTAGACTGTGGGAGGAAACCAATGCACCCAGAGGAAACCCACGCAGACACAGGGAGAATATGCAAACTCCACACAGACAGTTGCCCAAGGTTGGAACCCAGTCTCGGTCCCTGATGCTGAGGCAGCAGTGCTAACTACTCAGCCACCGTGCTGCCTTCTGCACAGTAACAATTCTATGATTCTCCCTTATACTGAAAGCAAATCTCATTGGGGTACAGGACCGCACACATACTGACTCTCACTCCAGTACATAATCACCACACCCAGCCACTGCCACACACACTGACTTGTACTGGGATATGGGTCACACTGACGTACACATGCACACAGAGTCTCATTGGGTTGTGGTTTAGATCAACAGATTATCTCCTTCAGTATGATATAACATCAATTCCACATAAAGCCTAGCTGTTTGGTGTTTTGTTGACGTTAGTACTGTTCTCTTTTTTTTGTTTATTCTTGGACAGTGTGCTTTTATTAAAATTCACTCATGAGATATAGATCCATTTTGGAACTAAGGCTGTATTGAGGTAAGGAGCTGAGCTTGCTTGAGCAGGTGCTGCTTGATAGCACTGTTACTAACTCCTTCCATCACTTTACTGATGATCGAGAGTAGATTGAAGGGACAGTAACTGGACGGGTTGGACGGTCCTGTTTTTTGTGTACAGGATATCCCTTGACAAGGTGGAAAATTGCCAAGATAATACATGATGAACAATATGACCTTGGGCAGCACCAAGGTACAGAGGGATCTTCGTCTATTTGTCCACCAGTCCCTTAAGATACTGGGAAAGGTGGATAAAGTGGTTAAGAAGGCATTATAGGATACTTGCTTTTATTAGCCATAAAGTTTTAAGAGCAGGGAGGTTATGCTGGAACTGTATAAAATATTGGTTAGGTAACAGCTAGAGTACTGTGTTCAGTTCTGGAATCCACATTATTGGAGGAATGTGATAGCACTGGAGAGGGTGCAGGGGAAATTTACCAGGGTGTTGCCTGGGCTAGTGAGTTTCAGTGATGAGAGATTGGACAGACTGGGACGGACTTGGAGCATAAACTATTGACAGGGACACGACTGAAATGTATAAAATTATGAGGGGCATGCATAGGCTAGACAGGAAGAAACATTTCCCCATGATGGTGGGATCACCAGAGGCATAGATTGAAGGTAAGGGGCAGAGGTTTAGAGGAGATGTGAGGAGAAGCTTTTTCACTCAGAAGGTGGTAGGAATCTGGAATCCATAATCCATAAGGCAGAAACCCTCACAACATTTCGGAAGTATTTAGATGTGTACTTGCAATGCCGAGGCATACAAGGGTACAAGGCAAGTGCTGGGAAATAGAACTAGAATTGCTCAGTGGTTGCTTTTGACCAGCACACACTTGATGGGACAAACAGCCTTTTGTCTGTGCTGTAGGTTTCAAGCCGCTATATCTGCTCGGCGTCAGCGTGGTAGCTATAGTGGAACAACTTGGCTAGTTTTGGAGGTCATGTCTTCAGTACTATTGCTGGAATACTGACAGGGCCCATAGCCTTTGCAGTATCACGTGGAGTGAATTGAATTGGCTGAAGACTGATATTTGTGATGCTGGGGACCTTTGGAGGAGGCCCAGGTGGATCATCCACTCGGCACTTATGGCTGAAGATTGCTGAGAATGAGTCAGCCTTATCATTTGCACAAGTAGATTCGCCAACTTTAAGTACACTTAAGTCGTCATTGGACAAGCATATGGACGTACATGGAATAGTGTAGGTTAGATGGGCTTGAGATCGGTATGACAGGTCGGCACAACATCGAGGGCTGAAGGGCCTGTACTGTGCTGTAATGTTCTATGTTCTAAGTGTGCTGTGTTCCTCCATCATTGCGAATATGGATATTGTGGAGCCTCCTCTTCTTCCAGTGAGCTATTTAATTGCCCACCACCATTCATAACTGGATGTGGCAGGACTAAAGATCTTAAATCTGATGGTTAAAGAATCGCTTCGCTCAATTTATCACTTACTGCTTATGCTGTTTGGCATCCGAGTATGGATCTCAGTAGTCCTGTTCTGTAGCTTCACCAGGTTGCCATCTCAAGTTTAGATATGTCTGGTGCAGCTCGTGGCAAGCCCACCTGCACTCTTCTTTGAATCAGTGTTGATCCCCTGGCCTGATGGTAATGGTTGAAATACGGGACTATGACATGCCACATGGTTACAGATCATGTCAGTGTACAATTCTGCTTCTGCTGCTGATGACCCACAGCACAAGGCTGCCCATTCTTGACAAGGCTGGTCATTATTACCTGTGCATTCAGTCATGCAGGGAAATGGTATTGGAAGTAATCCAAAATAATCCTGGAATGCTCTTCACTAATGTGCAGTTGATCAAGTACCAGATGATGAAGACAATGTGCAGGATACTTGACCATGGAGACAATCTGATTGAGGGCATTGAAGAGAGACAAACAGACAGACATTTGAGAACAGTTGTCAACGGAACAGTGGATAGTACCTGAATTTGGCCATTGCCTGCCCAAAATTCCCTTTTTCCTGCTGGAAGTCCTGAATGTACTTGAGCTGTAGGAAGGGAATAGAAACACAGTTAAGTTGGGGAGAGACAACTGACACCAGCATCATTAGGTTTTGTTTTATCAGATACAAAGTGTTTCCTTGTCATACATCATTAACTCAGGGAGGAGGTCTCTCTTGTCCTAAAAAGTATTTATGACTCAACCAATATCACTAAAACACATGATCATAACCTATTTTGGTTACTAAGATCTTGCTGGGCACAGTTTGGCTGCATTTCCTTTTCAGAACCATGACAGTATAATGGTGAAAGCGGCAATGTAGGATCATGGCACTTGTAATCCAGAGACTCAGGCTACCATTATGGGGATAACAAGGTGCAGAGCTGGATGAACACAGCAGGCCAAGGAGCACCAGAGGAGCAGGAAAACTTACGTTTCGGGTCTAGATCCTTCTTCAGAAAATGAATCTTCTGGATGAACAACAATGTTAGTGAGACCCGCAGCCCATGAAAGAATAATTTGATAATTACTTCCCTCATTGAAAAACCCGTCGTGATTAAATGATTTTGGCAAAGATCTGTAGCTCAGGTTACGGGTAAGGTTGTTGACTTGCTCACTGAGCTGGCTTGTTCTTGTTCAGACGTTTCGTCAACATACTAGGTAACATCATCAGTGCAGCCTCCGTTGAAGCCAAGTTATCTTACTCCGCTTGGAATTTATACTGTCTGGTCCGTTACAGTGAGTACTCTCGTTTCCAGTTTGATCTGTATGGGTTTGCAGATGGGGGGCAATTCTATATGTTTGTTGATTGCATTACGGGTGGAAAACCATGGTTCATAACAGGCCAGACAGTATAAATTCTAAGTGGAGTAGAATAACATTGTTTATCGGAGGCTCCACTGATGATGTCACTCAACATGGTGACGAAACATCTGAATGAGAACAATCCGGCTTGGCAAGCAAGTCAACAACCTAAGCTGTTTTTGATGTTTAATGGCCACAAAAATTGCATTTGAAACGCAAGGCTGTATTTCTTTACAATGATCACTTGCACCTTCTTTTTCTCTGGCAACTCCTTGTACTTCTTGGAAAGAATTTTTGTCAGGTCCAGGTTACTCATTTCTGGATGAATCTTGGCATATTTGGCTCTTTTTTCCATGAAGAACCGAAAGTATGGAGTCAATGGTTTCTTTGGAAAATCCGGATGAGTCTGAAATAAAAATGCATATTTTAACATTTAACCCATAGCTGACTGTGTTGTTGTGTTGATGATTCTTTCTCACACACACACATCACACAGTCAGTTCCACAGTGACAAACACCCACAGTCAATTTCCCACACTTACACTGAGATGATCATGTTCAACCACATGCACACAGACAGAGATTCACATGAATACCCTCACAGACAGACACATCTACCACTAGACTTGTCTCCATCCGTCATTCATCACCAGCCCAGTATCAGGGATACCCAACTGAACACCCCAAGTCTACCTTCAGCTTCTTGCCCTTGTATGGATTTTTCACAAACTCCACAGCGTCTGTGAGCAGCTCACTCAGAGTGCGATATTTTCTGATCTAAGGAAATGAGAAAGTTGGATATGAATTGAAAAACACCTAGCTCTTTAAAAATAAAGAACAATATCAATCGGCAGTAGGGGAGGAGAATAATACTTTTGTCGCCACAGAATGTCCAAAATACTTGATAGACAATGAAGCAGAGTAAAATCTGGAAAAACCAGCTTGCAGAGGACCTGCTGACATGTTTGTGTCAAGCAGAGCTTTGAGCTAGCTGAGGAAACCCAAACTAGAACCTTGAGGTCAACAAATATTTTCTATCTTTAACAAAAAAAGCAATGTTGTAGGAAATATGCAAGAAATGATTATTTTTCAATTTGTTCACAACTTACAGTAAAAGGAGCTAAGAAACACTGGAAGTTAGCTCTGAAAATTCAGCAATCTTTCTCAGTTATCAGACAAGCAATAACCAGTCTCCAGATCAGAAGAGCAGTCAAACAAGCATCCATGCTGCACTGCAAAATCCTGGAACATTTCAGCCAGAAATACAGGCGGGTGATTAGGTGGGTATTCTTCACACTCTTCAGGGTCACCAAGATGAAAGACTTTCCTATTCCAAGAAGCAGTAGCTTTTTTTTGGTCCCATCTACATTGGCACAGAGACCTTATGTTCCTTGATAATGGGAACTGCAGATGTTGGAGTATCGGAGATAACAAAGTGTGAGGCTGGATGAACACAGCAAGCCAAGCAGCATCTTAGGAGCACAAAAGCTGACGTTTCGGGCACAGACCCTTCATCAGAAAAAAATCATCTGATGAAGGGTGTAGGCCTGAAAAGGCAGCTTTTGTGCTCCTAAGATGCTGCTTGGACTGCTGTGTTCATCCAGCGCCACACTTTGTTATCCCATGCAAGTGTTCCTTGCTTAGCTTTCCACCATTAATTTTTAAAGAAGAAACTTATCAAGAGTGATCTGGTAAAACAGTCTAGTTTCATTCACATAATAAATATCTGTTGGAACATACTCTCGTTCAGGATGTGGATGAGTCCAATTTATAGCTTTCACTGCTGGCTTGCCTGTGATTTTGCACTTTAGTATGATCTAACTCTGCTCCTATTTACGGTCGATTCCTAAATACTGTGGAGAAGATGCCAATAAAGAGGTCCGAGATGCCCACAATAGTGTCGGGTTTGTTCAGTGTAGTCTGTGGTGGGAGGAGGGTTTGAGGAACCTGGGGCGGTAAGTTTTCTGTCACAAAGACAATAACGTTTCAGTCACTACTAACCTCAGAGGCCAGTTTCAGCCACTTGAGCCGACACATTTCCCCAGTGAAGGGTCCAAATGCCACTTTCTCCCAGTTGAAATGGGATTCTGTAGTTTTGTACTTCATGCAGTCTCCTTCTGGGATCAGGCTCTTTATCCGATCCAACAAACATTGGACGTCATCTTTACTCCATAGATCTGAAAGAAAATCCCCACACCAATTACCAGCTTGATCTGACAGACACAGTTTATAGGAAGAGGATGTAGCCATTCAGCCCCTCATACCTGTTCTGCTATTCAATACCATCATGGCTGACCTATATCCTTTGTCCAGCTTGATTCTGTCACCCCCAACACCTTCACAGAAAAAAAGTGTCAATCTCCAACTTCCAACAGACTCCCAGGCTCAACTGTTTTACCAGGGAGAAAGTTCCAGATTTCCACTCTCCTTTCTGTGAAGGGTGTCCTGACATCAATTGTAAATGATTCCAATTTTTAAGTTTCTGCTCCCTTAAATCAACCTCTTCCATAAGGAAATGGTTTCTCCATGGATTTCAGGTCAGTCCTAAAGGAACAGTAAGCGGAAAGTTTGGGCCGAATACCATCAGGTCAGTGATTAACATCAGAGTTACTCAAAAGGACAGAATCTGAGAATTCTGCTACTGCACCTGACCCAAGGCCAAGTGAACAAGTCTTTCTCAAGAGCAGACAACCTGCCATTGCTCTTGGAAGGGAAATGGATGGAGGAATAAAAGCTTAAAAGAGAACAAACCAAATAGGCAAAGAGCAGGGAACTGGGATTGGGGGAGAATTCATTCAGAGAGACAGGACACAGGGTAATGGGTGAGGTTAGATTTGAAAGGGTGGTGTCTGAATTACTATTCACTGCCCAACTCCTTGAAATCATTTCTGGAAACAAGACTAACTGCCAACTTACATACCACCTCCACCTTCTTGCTCCCTCTTTGCAGACTGGAGGTGTGAATCTTACCAGCCTCTTCCTTAATGGAGATGGTCTGGACAGATGTGGAAACCACCGAGGTTCCATTCATGGTGTCAACTGCTCCGGCCAACAGTACTGCTCCGACACGTTCTACCTAAAGGCTGAAAGGAAGTGGGAGGAATTGAAAGAGAAGTTGTTAAGAGTGAGGACGAGCTCGGTTAAGCTTGTATACAGGATTATTTAACACCCTGTCTTTCCCGCTCTTGATCCAGGGCTCTGTTGTAGCCACATTTCAAATTTTCACCTTGCAATCTGCACTTGCAAGTCACCAATCTTATTTACCACATGCATAGAACTCCTGATTTAGACTTTATTACTTTTACTCTTACACTGAAACTACTTTAAACGTTACTATTTCTTCCTTGGTTGCTGGCTGACTCTCCCAGTATACTGTGCACCATAGTCTTCCTCTGTAGCATATTACAGCATAATAACTAATGCCAAGTTAGTTTAAATCCTCCCAAATAACATGAGCAAAATACTGTCAGGAAATTTGTTGAATTGTTGTAATATTAGTATGTACTGTGAGTTTTTGTGGAAAGGATTCACCAGCTGCTGACAGTTGGTGATAAAAAGCTGGGCTGTGCAAGCACATGCTTTGGAAGGCTCCTGACACCAGTGCTGAACTCACATCACGCTGCCTCCCTGATTCTTTCCAGTTGGTTGCCAAAGATGGAAACAGAGGGGTCCCGGAAGGGGACGGAGATATCAGAGATGATGCAGATGAACTTAAGGTTGGGGTGGAAGGTGTTGGTGAAGTGGATGAACTGTTTGAGCTCCTTGTGGGAGCACGAGGTGGCTCCAATATAGCCATCAATGTAACGGAGGAAGAGGTGGGGTTTAGGGCCGGTGTAGGTGTAGAAGAGGGGCTGCTCCAGGTAATCTGCAAAGAGGCAGGCATAGCTTGGGCCGCTGCGGGTACCCATCATCTCTGATATCTCCATCCCCTTCCGGGACCTCTCTGTTTCCATCTTTGGCAACCACCTGGAAACTGATATCCATTTCAAGCCCACCGACTCCCACAGCTACCTAAAATACACCTCCTCCCACCCACCTTCCTGCAAAAATTCCATACCATAATTCCCAATTACTTCACGTCTTGCCGCATCTGCTCCCAGGATGAGGCAATCCACTCCTGAACATCTCAGATGTCGTTTTTCAAGGACCGCAACTTCCCCCCGACAGTGGTCGAGAATGCCCTCAACTGTGTCTCCCGCATTTCCTGCAACTCATCCCTCACACCCACTCCCCGCAATAACAACCAAAACAGAATCCCCCTCGTCCTCACGTACCAGCCCACCAGACTCCGAATTCAACATATCATCTTCCGACACTTCCACCATCTGCAATCCGACCCCACTACCAAAGACATTTTCCCTCCCCATCCTTTATCTGCTTTCTGGAGGGATCACTCTCTCCGTGACTCCCTTGTCCACTCCACGCTCCCCACCACCCCCAGCACTTGTCCCTGTAACCGCAGGAAGTGCTACACCTGCCCCATACACCTTCCCCCTCACTCCCATCCCAGGCCCCAAGAAGACCTTCCACATCAAGCAGATGTTCACCTGCACATCTGCTAATGTGGTATACTGCATCTGCTGTTCCAGGCGTGGCCTCATCAACATTGGAAAAATCAAGCAGAGGCTTACGGAACACTTTGCAGAACACCTACGCTCGGTTCGCAACAAACAACTGCATCTCCCAGTCGCGAACCATTTCAAAGCCCACTCCCATTCCTCAAACGACATGTCCATCCTGGGCCTCCAGCTGTGCCACAACAATGCTACCCAAAGGTTGCAGGGACAGCACCTCATATTTTGCTTGGGAACCCTGCAGCCCAATGGTATCAATGTGGACTTCACAAGCTTCAAAATCTCCCCTCCCCTAACCGCATCCCAAAACCAGCCCAACTTGTCCCCGCCTCTCTAACCTATCCTTCCTCCCTCCTATCTCCTCCTCCCACCTCAAGCCCCAACCCATCTCCTGCCTACTAGTCTCATCCCATCCCCTTGACCTCTCCGACCTCCCTGGACTGTCCTACCCCCTCCCTAATTCCTCACCTACACTCACCTTTACTGGCTCCATCCCCGCCTCTTTGGCCTGTCTGTCTCCTCTCCACCTATCTTCTCCTCTATCCTCCTTCCCCTCTCTCCTTATTTATATCAGAATCCCCGATCCCCCCCCCCCCCCACCCCCCACCGCCATTTCTGAAGATGGGTCTAGCCCGAAAGGTCAGCTTTCCTGCTTGTCTGATGCTGCTTGGCCTGCTGTGTTCATCCAGCTCTACACCTTATTATCTGTGTACACAAGCTGTTCAGGAAAAAAAAGAGTAGAACAGAAAACATTGAAAGGCATTGTTGGTATTGAAGAAAGAGGACATTCCAAAGGGGTCAAAGACAGAATCCATTTGGTGCAATTACATTGCTTCATATAGTCTGTAGTCAGCAACTGGTGGGAAGAATGTAAAAGAAAAAATTGCAAGAAAATGATAGACAGGTGCAAAAATTATAAAGTAGTTAAAGTCTTCAATTGTAATTACCCAAATACATATTGGAAAATTAGTTGCATTAAGGGCAGAAGGGGCAAGAATTCCTAAACTGTGTTCAGGAGGATTTCCTTCAACAGGATATTTTCATTCCAATGAGAAAGAAGGCACAGCTAAACGTGGTTCTTGGAATGAAGAGGGCCAAATGGATAAAGTATTAGTGGGGCAATATTTATGGAACATGGTTTCATAAGATTAATTTGTCTATGGAAAAGAAAAAGGAACAATCGAAAGTAGGAATAATTAAATGGGAGACAGTCAACTTAGGTTTTATCTTTAATTGTTTCGTGTGATGTCAGCATTCCCACCTTAGCCAGAATTTTACTGTGCCATCCCAGATATCCTTAAGGAAATAGCATGCAGCTTGAATTACTGCAAATCATGTGGTTTGCCTGGCCCAGGCAAACTGGAATCAAAAGTTGGCTGGCAAAACTGGCACTGAACATTGGGCTGCCTAATTGGCTACAGACAGGTGCAATCCTACAAGGAGGAAAGATAGGGCGAACAAATCCATAACTGTCTGAAAGAGGGCAGAGATAGCGTGCACGATGAGGAACAAAAACTGGACTCATGGCAGATTTCATGCAGATAATACAATGGAAAACCAAACTAACAGAAGATGCACAGGGGAGCTGAAAAGCAAAACAGAAATGAACAGAAAGTGTGCAAAGAAAATTCAAAAGTCCCCAATGGTTTTCATTAGAGAGAACCTGGAGACCAGTTACTAGTGGTGTACCGCAAGGGTCGGTGTTGGGTCCACTGCTGTTTGTCATTTTTATAAATGACCTAGATGAGGGTGTAGAAGGATGGATTAGTAAATTTGCAGACGACACTAAGGTCGGTGGAGTTGTGGATAGTGACGAAGGATGCTGTAGGTTGCAGAGAGACATAGACAAGCTGCAGAGCTGGGCTGAGAGGTGGCAAATGGCGTTTAATGCAGACAAGTGTGAGGTGATGCACTTTGGTAGGAGTAACCAGAAGGCAAAGTACAGGGCTAATGGTAAGATTCTTGGTAGCGTAGATGAGCAGAGAGATCTCGGTGTCCATGTACACAGATCCTTGAAAGTTGCCACCCAGGTTGACAGGGCTGTTAAGAAGGCATACAGTGTTTTAGCTTTTATTAATAGAGGGATCGACTTCCAGAACCAAGAGGTTATGCTGCAGCTGTACAAAACTCTGGTGCGGCCGCACTTGGAGTATTGTGTACAGTTCTGGTCACTGCATTATAAGAAGGATGTGGAAGCTTTGGAAAGGGTGCAGAGGAGATTTACTGGGATGTTGCCCAGTGTGGAGGGAAGGTCTTACGAGGAAAGGTTGAGGGACTTGAGGCTGTTTTCATTAGAGAGAAGAAGGTTGAGAGGTGACTTAATTGAAACATATGAAATAATCCAGAGGGTGGATAGGGAGAGCCTTTTTCCTAGGATGGTGATGGTGAGCACGAGGGGGCACAGCTTTAAATTGAGGGGTGAAGGATATAGGACAAATGTCAGAGGTGGTTTCTTTACTCAGAGAGTAGTAAGGGAATGGAACGCTTTGCCTGCAACGATAGTAGATTTGCCAACTTTAGGTACATTTAAGTCGTCATTGGATAAGCATATGGATGTACATGGAATAGTGTAGGGTAGATGGGCTTGAGATCGCTATGACAGGTCGGCACAACATTGAGGGCCGAAGTGCCTGTACTGTGCTGTAATGTTCTATGTTCTAGTTATAATATGAAAATGTGATAAGAAGAAGTGGGGCAGTTAAAAGACAAAGACAAATTTGGGGATTTACACATGGAGACAAAACACAGCAGGTCCAGCAGCATCTGTGCACAGAAAGCAGAATTAATATTTCAAGTCCCACTGACTCTTCATCAGAATGGCAGCTACTAAAATGTAGTATTTATGCTGAAAACAAGTGGGGCGTGTCTAGGAACGTCAGCATAAGTGGAGATGAAGCCCAGAGAGAGAGAGAGATACAAAAGGGGAAGGCAGACAAAGAGATTATTGATAAAAACCAAAAGAACTGCGGATCTGTACATCAGAAACAAGCACCGGACCCAGAATGTTAACTCTGTTTTCACCTTCATAGATGCTGCCAGGCGCGCTGACCTTCTCTGGCAACTTTGCTTTTGTAAGAGATTATTGATGTAGCCCAGGACAGAAGAGAAGCTGAATCAGTGAGAATGACAGCTGAGAGGATGACAATTTGGGTAGGCTGTGATGAAACTAACTCATGTAATGTGATAATCGGACTACGAGCAGGTGAGAATAGGTTAGTTGCACTGAAAGCAACCCATGTCACGACAGAACCAGAGTCTGCCTGAAGTCCAGTTCATATTTCTCTCTCTCTCTCTGGGATTTGTCCTTACATATACGCTCACCTCTTCTACAACCTTGCCTTCAGCATAAATAGTTCATTTTCCTAGATGCGACCAGTTCTGATGAACAGTCACAGGACTACGTTTTCTACCTACAGATGCTGCCAGACCGGCTGAGTTTCACCTGAAATTTCTATTTTTGTTTCAGTATCTCCAGCATCTGTAGCTCTTTGTTTTATTTAAACATAGAGGCCAGTGGGGGGGCATTGCTCTGGTATTTAAAGCACACCTTGCATCTTTATTTACCAAGGCAGACAACAATACTCAGGCCATGGAGGAAGAGGAGATTATTCAGACGCACAGAGGATTTAAAAATGATAAGAAGATGGTTTTTGAATAGGCTGTCCAATGGTGAAGTTGATAATGCACCAGAACCAGATAATATATATCCAAGGATGCAGGGGTAAGTGACAGTAGAAACTGCTAATGTATTGGCCATGATTTTTCACTTATCCTTAGAATCAGGAATACTGCCAGTGAACTTGGCATCGCAATTGTTCAAAAAAGGATGGTAGGCCAATTGGTTTAACCTTGGTGGTAGGGAACCTTTTCAATGTGAGATTTAAGCAAGATTAACAAAGTCTTGAACAAATGCAGATGAATTAAGGAAAACAAGAATGACTCTGAGAGCAAATCTTGTGAGAGTCTTTTATTGGTATCAATGAGACTAGTGGTCCAGAGGGCTAAATGAACGCTTGGGGAAGGGTTCAAATCCCATCTCTGCAACTGGTGTAATTTAAATTCAATAAAATCTTAAAATGAAATCTAGCTGGTGACTACAAAACAATCACTGATTGTCATTAAGAACCCTACTGGTTCACTGCTGTCACATGGGAAGGAAATCTGCCATCCTTGCCTTGTCTGGCCTGCATGTGACTCCAGGCAACAGCAGTGTGGTTGACACTTAGCTATTAGACCAGAAAACATAGGAGCAGAAATTAGGCCATTCAGCCCATCAAGTCTGCATAATTTCATCAAGGCCTTCTTGAAGTCCAGGTAGATAACATACATTGGATCTCCTTGGTCTACCCTGCTCGTTACTTCCTCAAAGAATTCGAACAGATTTGTCAGGCAAGACCTCTCCTTGATGAAACCATGCTGACTTTGCCCTACTTAACCATGCACTTCCAAATATTCCGAAATCTCATACAACAAACTCCAGAATCTTACTCACGACCGAGGCTAATCGGCCTGTAATTTTCAGTCTTTTACCTTACTCCATTTTTAAACGGGGTATCACGTTAGCAATTTTCCAGATTTACCTTAAGCTCCCTTATCAAGTCTGCCTCATTGCTCAACACCAAATCCAGTATTGCCTGTTCCCCTGTGGGCTCCACCACAAACTGCTCCAAAAACCCATCATGTAGACATTCCACAAACTCTTTTTCTTGGAACCCACTATCGACATGGTTTTCCCAGTCGTCCACCTGCATATTGAAATACCCCATGATCACTGTGACTTTGCCTTTCTTACACACCTTTTCTATCTCCTGGTGTATCTTGTGCCCTAGCCCCTGACTGCTGTTTGGTGGCCTGTACATAACCCCGACTATGTTTTCTTTTAACTTTGCAGTTCCTCAATTCTATCCACACAGATTCTACACCATCTGACCCTACTTTGTTTCTTCCTATTGATGTAATTTCATTTCTCACTAATAAGGCAACCCCAGCTCCCTGGTCCACATGCCTATTTTTTCGATAGGATGTATATCCTTCAATATTCAGTTCCCAATCCTGATCCCCTTGCAGCCACGTCTCAGTGATGCCTCCCACGTCATACCTGCCAGTTTCGATCTGTGCCACAGGCTCATTTACCTTATTCCTTTTACTGCATGCATTCAGATATATCACCTTCAGTCCTGTATTAACCCTCCCTCTTCTACCCTCTGGAATAGGTGAATTAGCCACTCAGTTCAAAGGCAGTTACGGTCAGGCTACAATTTCAGATCCTGTCAGTGACATTTTATCCTATGTTAGAATCAATGGCACCTGGACTTCCAAAGGACATTTGATAAGGTGTCACACACCAGACCTGGTTGGGGAGTTACAGATCATCAACATAAGGGATGGCAGTAAGATGGATAAAGAAGTGGCTGAGTGGCAGAAAACAGGAAACAGTGGTTAATGGTAGACAAACAGGAGGCTGGAAAAATGAGCAAACCAGGCAATATCTGGAGGAAAAGAGAAGTCAATGTTTTGGGTATTGCCCTTCTTCAGGACCAACTACCTAACTATTCTATTTGCTTTTTCCAACACTTGTCCCATTGCTTTGTAGGCTTTAGCATTGCAAATGTGCATCCAAATACTTTTTAAATGTTCTAAGGGATACGGCCTCTACCAACCTTATTCAACAGTACGTTCTGGGTTCCCATCCACTCTGGGTGAAAAAGTCAATGCCAATACTGGGACCTTTGCTATTGCTGATAATATATTAATGACGAGGCACAAAAGCAAAATTTTGGAATGATTCAAAATTCAGAAAAAGAACTTCAAAATCACAGAAACAGATTGCTGGAATAGGTGGATATGATAGATAGAATTTAATGCGTAAAATTGTGAAATGATTCATTTTTTTGGGAAAAACGTGGACAGACCAATCCTGGTGCCAAACTTGACAAAGAAGGTGTGTAAAAGTTGGGCAGAATGCAGAAAAGATTCATGAGAATGACTCCAGTGATGAAGAAACTTCTGAGCCTTATACACATTGGAGAAACTGTGAATGTTTCCTTGAAAGAGTGAAGGTTGAAGGATTCAAGACAAGTATTCAAAATATTTGAGGGGTCGACACACAGTAGGCAGGAGAAACTGTTCCAACCAGAAAAAGGATCGAACAAGTGTGCACAGGTTTAAGGTGGAAAATACTTCCAAGCAGTGAGTGGTTAAGATGTAAAATAAATTGCTAGAGAGGGTAGTGGAGACAGATTCAATCGAGATGCTCCAAAGGGAACTCGACTTTTGTCGGGAAAGGAACAACACAAAGGATTTTGGGAAGAAAGTGGGAGAATGCAAGAGGGAAAATGCTCCTTCAGGGAGCCAGGCAGAGCAGTAAACAGCCTGTTTCAGCAATGTAATTATTTTTCCTTTTCATTCTACGAGTGACAACACTTTGGCAGCACAATGATTCCTCAGTGCTCAGCCACAGAGTGAACACCACACCATCGGAGGGTCAGTGCCGAGGCAACGCCGCACTGTCGGAGGGTCAGTGCGGACGCAGCGGGCACTGTCGGAGGGTCAGTGCCGAGGGATCGCGGCACTGTCGGAGGGTCAGCGCCGACGGAGCGGGCACCTTCGGAGGGTCAGTGCGGACGCAGCGGGCACTGTCGGAGGGTCAGAGCCGAGGGATCGCGGCACTGTCGGAGGGTCAGAGCCGAGGGATCGCGGCACTGTCGGAGGGTCGGCGCCGACGGAGCGGGCACTGTCGGAGGGTCGGCGCCGACGGAGCGGGCACTGTCGGAGGGTCGGCGCCGACGGAGCGGGCACTGTCGGAGGGTCGGCGCCGACGGAGCGGGCACTGTCGGAGGGTCGGCGCCGACGGAGCGGGCACTGTCGGAGGGTCAGCGCCGACGGAGCGGGCACTGTCGGAGGGTCAGAGCCGAGGGATCGCGGCACTGTCGGAGGGTCAGCGCCGACGGAGCGGGCACTGTCGGAGGGTCAACGCCGACGGAGCGGGCACTGTCGGAGGGTCAACGCCGACGGAGCGGGCACTGTCGGAGGGTCAACGCCGACGGAGCGGGCACTGTCGGAGGGTCAACGCCGACGGAGCGGGCACTGTCGGAGGGTCAACGCCGACGGAGCGGGCACTGTCGGAGGGTCAACGCCGACGGAGCGGGCACTGTCGGAGGGTCAACGCCGACGGAGCGGGCACTGTCGGAGGGTCAACGCCGACGGAGCGGGCACTGTCGGAGGGTCAACGCCGACGGAGCGGGCACTGTCGGAGGGTCAACGCCGACGGAGCGGGCACTGTCGGAGGGTCAACGCCGACGGAGCGGGCACTGTCGGAGGGTCAACGCCGACGGAGCGGGCACTGTCGGAGGGTCAACGCCGACGGAGCGGGCACTGTCGGAGGGTCAACGCCGACGGAGCGGGCACTGTCGGAGGGTCAACGCCGACGGAGCGGGCACTGTCGGAGGGTCAACGCCGACGGAGCGGGCACTGTCGGAGGGTCAGCGCCGACGGAGCGGGCACTGTCGGAGGGTCAGCGCCGACGGAGCGGGCACTGTCGGAGGGTCAGCGCCGACGGAGCGGGCACTGTCGGAGGGTCAGCGCCGAGGGATCGCAGCACTGTCGGAGGGTCAGCGCCGAGGGATCGCAGCACTGTCGGAGGGTCAGCGCCGAGGGAGCGCCGCACTGTCGGAGGGTCAGCGCCAAGGGAGCGCCGCACTGTCGGAGGGTCAGCGCCGAGGGAGCGCCGCACTGTCGGAGGGTCAGCGCCGAGGAAGCATCGCTCTGTTGGAGGGTCAGTGCTGTGGGAGCAGACACTGTCGGAGGGACAGTGCTGAGGGAGTGGGCACTGTGGGAGGTTCAGTGCTCAGGGTGCGCCGCACTGTCGGAGGGTCAGTGATGAGATTAGACTCCCTACCGTGTGGAAACAGGCCCTTCGGCCAAACAAGTCCACACCGCCCTTCTGAAGCATCCCACCCCGACCCATTCCCATCACCCTGTAACCCACACACCCTTGAACACGATGGGCAATTTAGCATGGCCGATCCACCTGGTCTGCATATCTTTGGACTGTGGGAGGAAACCAGAGCACCCGGAGCAAACCCACGCAGACAGGGGGGAGAATGTGCAAACTCCACACAGACAGTCGCGCGAGCTGGAAGTCAACCGGGGTCTATGGCGCTGTGAGGCTGCAGTGCTAACCACTGAGCCACCGTGCCACCACAAAGTGCTGAGGGAGCGGGGCACTGTCGGAGGGTCAGCGCCGACGGAGCGGGGCACTGTCGGAGGGTCAGCGCCGACGGAGCGGGGCACTGTCGGTGGGTCAGCGCCGACGGAGCGCCGCACTGTCGGAGGGTCAGCGCCGACGGAGCGCCGCACTGTCGGAGGGTCAGCGCCGACGGAGCGCCGCACTGTCGGAGGGTCAGCGCCGACGGAGCGCCGCACTGTCGGAGGGTCAGCGCCGACGGAGCGCCGCACTGTCGGAGGGTCAGCGCCGACGGAGCGCCGCACTGTCGGAGGGTCAGCGCCGACGGAGCGCCGCACTGTCGGAGGGTCAGCGCCGACGGAGCGCCGCACTGTCGGAGGGTCAGCGCCGACGGAGCGCCGCACTGTCGGAGGGTCAGCGCCGACGGAGCGCCGCACTGTCGGAGGGATCAGCGCTGAGGGAGCGGGCACTGTCGGAGAGTCGGTGCTGAGGGAGCGGGCACTGTCGGAGGGTCAGTGCTGAGGGAGCGGGCACAGGCTCCGTGTCAGTGCTGAGGGAGCGGGCACTGTCGGTGGGTCGGTGCTGGGGGAGCCCCCCACTCTCGGAGTGACAGTGCTGAGGTAGGTGCTACGCAGTCAGAGGGTCAGTGCCGACGGAGCGCCGCACTGTCGGACGGTCAGTGCAGAGGGAGAGTCGCACTGTCGGAGGGTCAGTGCTGAGGGAGCGGGCACTGTCGGAGGGTCAGTGCTGAGGGAGCGGGCACTGTCGGAGGGTCAGTGCTGAGGGAGCGGGCACTGTCGGAGGGTCAGTGCTGAGGGAGCAGGCACTGTCGGAGGGTCAGTGCTGAGGGAGCGGGCACTGTCGGAGGGTCAGTGCTGAGGGAGCGGGCACTGTCGGAGGGTCAGTGCTGAGGGAGTGGGCTCTGTCGGAGGGTCAGTGCTGAGGGAGCGGGCACTGTCGGAGGGTCAGTGCTGAGGGAGTGGGCTCTGTCGGAGGGTCAGTGCCGGGGGGGTGGGCTCTGTCGGAGGGTCAGTGCCGGGGGGGTGGATGTTAATTTGAGATGGATGGCAATCCCTTGCTGATCTTTTTAGGGGAGATGGTGTACTCTGGGGCAGTGAAGAAAATCCTCTCTTCAAGTAGGACCGCCTGCTCGCTGTGGGATCTTGCTGTGCCCTTTGTGAACCAAAGTCGCGGCTGACCGGGGGATGATCCGGGCGCTGTGCCAATGTAGCCCGTTTTAGTTTTTCAATTGGACTCTCCCAGGACTGCACTCACTGTCCACGGGGCCTGCGGTCTGACCAGGAAAGGCCGAGGCAGCGCCTCCGCTTCCCTCTAGGCCCAAGGCCCAGCGATAGGCCCCGATACCCAGCCTCTCACCCGGGCCCAGGTCCCGATCCCCAGCCTCTCCCGGGGCCAAGGCCCCGATGCCCGGGCCCGGGCCCGGGCCCCGATCCCCGGCCTCACCTGCTAGAAAACCGCGCTCCCTCCGCCGTCTGTCAGGGACGACCCGCCTCAAACAGCGCCGCTTCCGCTGCGCGCCCCCGCCTGAGGCTCGTTCCCGCTGCCGGACCCCCTCGAGCGCGCGAGGCTCGCTCCTGGGCCTGGAGACTGTCTCGTGTTGGTGGTCACTCCCTTCCATCTGTCATGTGGCCATACAGTGAGCGGTGTGGTAGTATAGCCCCGGCTGTATGGATTCTATAGGCTGTGAGCCCCCTCAACCCACCCTGTTACCCACTTCACACGCAATCTATCATGTGGCCACCCAGCGAGCGGTGTGGTAGTATAGCCCTGGCTGTATGGATTCTATAGGCTGTGAGCCCCCTCAACCCACCCTGTTACCCACTTCACACGCAATCTATCATGTGGCCACCCAGCGAGCGGTGTGGTAGTATAGCCCCAGCTGTATGGATTCTATAGGCTGTGAGCCCCCTCAACCCACCCTGTTACCCACTTCACACGCAATCTATCATGTGGCCACCCAGCGAGCGGTGTGGTAGTATAGCCCTGGCTGTATGGATTCTATAGGCTGCTGGGCAGTGAGCCCCCTCAACCCACCCTGTTACCCACTTCACCACAACGCCAGGGTAAAAGGCTGGAGCACCCGCAGCAACCTTCAGCTACAAGTGCCGACTGGATGATCCATCTCGGCCTCCTCCAGTGGTCCCCAGCATCACAGACACCATTCTTCAGCGAATTCGGTTCACTCCATGTGATAATCAAGAGATGGTTGAAGACACTGGATAATGCAAAGGGTATAGACCCTGACAACATTCTGGCAACGGTACTGTCGACTTGTGCTCCAGAACTTGCCGCTCCGCAGCCCAGCCCTTCCGGCACAATGGTGTCTGTCCGACAATATGGAAAATTGGCCATGGCATGGTGTAGGTTAGATGGGCTTCAGATTAGTTTCACAGGTTGGCGCAACATCGAGGGCCGCGGGCCTGTATGTATAGTGTAAACAAGACAAATCCTCGCCGACCAGCACCACTACATTGGTTTACTGATGATCGAAAGTAAACCAATGAAAGTTGTTAGACGCAATAAGCAGCACCTGTTCAACAATAACCTGCTCAGTGACGCCCAGATTGGGTTCTACCAGGGACACTCAACTCCTGACAGTCGTGGTTCAAACATCGACAAAAGAGCTGACTTCCAGAGATAAGGTTAGAGCGACAGCCCTTGACATCGAGGCTGCATTTGATGAGTGTGACATCAAGGAGACATGGAATCAATGGGTATCAGAGAAGAAATTCCCTGCCGGTTGGAGTCACACCTAACACATTAGAAGATGTGTGTTGGAGGTCAGTCACCTCAGCTCTAGGACATCTCTGTCGGAGTTCCTCAAGGTAGTGTTCTAGGCCCAACCATCTTCAGCTGCTTCACCAATGACCTTCCTTCCATCATAAGGTCAGAAGTGGGGGAGTTCACCAATGATTGGACGATGTTCAGCGCCATTCACAACTCCTCAGGTACTGAAGCAGTCCATGTTCAAATACAAAGACCTGGACAATATCCAGGCTTGGGCTTACAAATGGCAAGTAACATTCACATCACACAAAAATTACAGGCAATGACCATCTCCAATAAAAGACAATGTAACCACTGCCCGTTGACATTCAATGACATTAGCATCACTAAATCTGCCACTATCAATATCCTAGGGTTACCATTGACCAGAAACTTAAGTGAACTAGCCATATAAATACAGTAGCTACTACAGCAGGTCAGAGGTGAGAAATACTGCAGCAAGTAATTCACTTTCTGACTCCCCAAGCCTTGTCCACCATCTACAAGGGTTAAGTCAGGAATGGATGGGTGCATCTCCAACAACACGCAAGCAGCTTGACACCATCCAGAACGAAGCAGCCCAATTAATTGGCACCACGTCCACAAGCATCTACTCCCTCACCACTGACGCTCAGTCGCAGCAGTGTGTACCATCTGCAAGATGCACTGCAGATATTCACCAAAGATCCTTAGCCAGCACCTTCCAAACCCACGACCACTTCCGTCTAATAGGACAAGGCAGCAGATACATGGGAACACCACCCCCTGCAAGTTCCCCTCCAGGTCACTCACCATCCTGAGGCAGTGGGGAGGCGATGGCCTAGTGGTATTATTGCTGGACTGTTAATCCAGAGACCCAGATAATGTTCGAATCCTGCCACAGCAAATGGTGGAAATTGAATTCAATAAAATATCTGAGTTAAGATTCTAATGATGACCTGAATCCATTGTCGATTGTTGGAAAAACCCATCTGGTTCCCTAATGTCCTTTAGGGGAGGAAGCTGCCATCCTTACCTGGTCTGGCCTACACGTGACTCCAGATCCACAGCAATGTGGTTGATTCTGAACTGCTTTCTGGGAAATTTGGGATCGGCAACAAATGCTGCCTGGTCAGCGATGCCTTCATCCTGTGAATGAATAAAGAATAAAGTAAACGACTTGGAAATATATCACTGTTCCTTGCTGGGTAAGTGTCCCTGGAATTCCCTCCCTAAAGATATTTGGATATACCTACAGAACATGGTCTGCAGCGGTTCAAGAAGGTAGCTCACCCCCACTTTCTCATGGGCACCTAGGGACAGGCAATAAATGCTGGGCCCAGCCAGCGATGCTCATGTCTCATGAATTAAAAAAACCCTCCAAACATTACCACTTCCCATTGAGGCTCTCGCTCTTGCAACTACATTCATACTCAATGCATTCTCCCTTATTTTAATCATGCCCAGTGCTTTAATCTATTGCTATATTGTATAAGACTGCAGGAGTTTGAGTAACAGTAGGCCATTTGGCCCTTCAAGTGTGTGCCACCATTCAATGAAATCATGGCTGATCTAATAATCCTCAACTCCACTTTCCTGCCTTTCCCCATTCCCCATGATTTCCTTTCTGATTAAAAGTCTATAACAGAAAAATGCCATAAATTCACTCCTGTCTGACAGAAGAAATTCCTCCTCATCTCTGTCTTAATCAGGCAATCCTTGATCCTGAGATTATGCCCGCTAATCCTACACTCTCCCACAAAGGGAAACAACCTTTCCAAACCTACGCTATCAAGTCCTGTAAGTGTCTTATATGGTCTGACAGAATGCATGGACAGAAAGCAGAGTTAACATTTCAGGTTCAGTGGCTCTGGTCTTCTGAAGAAGGGTCACTGGACCCAAAATAGTACTCTGCTTTCTCTCCACAGATGCTGTCAGGCTTGCTGTGTTTCTGCAGCAGTTTTTGTTTTGGTTTCAGATTTCTAACATCCACAATTCTTGGATTCTTTTGCTCTTCTCAAAGAATCTTGTACGTCTAAATAAAATAGCCTGTAATTCTTCTTAATTCCAATGTGTGCAGGCCCAATTGACCCAACCTCTCCTCATAAAACAGTCTGTCCATACCTGCATTTATCAAGTGTTTCTTTGGACTGCCTCCAATGCCAGTGTATCTTTCATTAGAAATGGGAACCAAACTTTTACGGTATTCCTGCTGTTGACTTGCCATTCCTCTTGAAATAAAGGCAAACATTCTGTTTTTTTTCTTACTAATTTACAGGATGTGGCCACCACTGCTAGAACCCAGCATTGATTTCCCAACTTCGTTGCCCAGAGAACAGTTGAGTCAATCACATTGCAGCGGTCTGGATTCACATCAAGTCCAGACAGAGTAAGGAAAGCAGTTTTCTTCCCAAAAGGATATTAGTGAACCAAATTTTTTCTGACAATTAACAATGGTTTCATGCAAGTGCTCCCAAATCCTTCTGTTTTGTAGCTTTCTGCAGTCGTTTCTCCATTTAAATAATATTCAGCTCTACTACTCTTCCTTCCCCACATTATATTCATTTTGCCAAGTTTGGCTCACTCACAATCCTTCTATCCCTCTGTAGATTCTTTAAGTCATCCTATTAACTTGCCTTCCTACATATTTTTTGTGTCATTCTCTAACTTGGGCACAGTATATTCACTTTCTTCATCAAAGACATAAATATAATAAATAATTGTGGCCCCAGCTCTGATTCCTGTGGCAGTCTGATTGTTACAGTTTGCCATCATGAAAGTGCCCCTTTATTCTAGCTCTCTGTTTTCTATTTGTTCACCAATCCTCTATTCATGCTAATGAAGTACCCCAACACCACAGGCTCTGATGTTATTAAGCAGGGTAATGTGAAATACCTTCTTGAATTCTCCCCCTGTCCTTTGTGCAGCTGCATTCCCCTTTCTCATCCAATATTCTGGTTCCTAGCTTGTGCCAAGAATAAACCCTTCCCAGTAGCACTGGCAAATGCTCTGCTGTGATATGAGTCTGACTCTGTTTAAGTGCAAATTTTCTGATCTGTATAAGTGTCACTTTCCACAGAACCTGTGCCTCCTTCATCATTTCTACAACTACACATTGATCTGTTGTATCCTCTTATTTCTATATTGTCTAGCCCATAATGTAAATCTGTCAGAGATAGTAGGAACTGCAGATGCTGGAGAATCTGAGATAACAAGGTGTAGAGCTGGATGAACACAGCAGGCCAAGCAGCATAAGACGAGCAAGAAAGCTGACATTTCGGGCCTAGACCCTTCTTCAGAAGGGTCTCTGAAGAAGGCTCTAGGCCTGAAATGTCAGCTTTCCTGCTCCTCTGATGCTGCTTGGCCTGCTGTGTTCATTCAGCTCGAGACTTTGTTATCTCTAATGTAAATCTATCTTAATTTTATATCTCATTATTAAGGAGTAGAACAATTTGTTATCTGTGTAATCCACAGTATGCTTACACACAGTGTTTGTAATTATGTCTAAATTATATACAGTGCCTAGAAACCATCATCTCCAGCAGGTATCATCAGTTGTGTGTTCAGTAGAAGTATAATCCATCACTAATTTCAGTCGACTAGTAGTCCAGAACCCCACATTAGTTTTCTGGGAGACATGGATTCAAATCCCAACATGGGCAGATGGTGAAATTTACAATTAATAAAAATCTGGAATAAAAAGCTGTTCTAATGGTGACTGAAAGATTATTGTTGACTGGTGTAAAAAGTCATCTGGTTCACACATGGCCTTTAGCAAGGAAATCTGCCATCTTTACCTGTTCTGACCTGAATGTGATTCCAAACCCAGAGAAGTGAGGTTAACTCTGAAATGTCTATGTGAAATAGCCCAGCAAGGTACTCAGTTCATTAGCAATCAGGGACTGATAATTACTGCTACCTGTGCCCGTGACATCTACCTCCCATGATCAGATCAACAATATTGCACACATAATTTCTTCTAAGGTGTATATATCATTCATACATTTATTGTATATATAGACTGGAAAATATCTGTATAACAATGTTCTAGTAAATACTTTCTTATTCATTCATGGGATCAGGGTATCGCTGGCTGGGCCAGCATTTATTGCCCATTACAAGCTGCCTTTTTTGAACTTCTGCATAATGTTGGTACACTCACAGTGCTGTTTGGGAAGGAGTTCCAGGATTTTGACCCAGCAACACTGAAGTCATGGTGATATATTTCCAAATCAGGAAAGTGAGTTACTTGGAGAGGATCTTGCAGGTGGTGGTGTTCCCATATATCTCCTACTCTGGTCCTTCCAGCGGTTGCAGGTTCAAAAGCTGCCATTGAAGGAGTCATGTGAGATGCTCAGATTGTTCTGGTTTTATCAGCTAGCAAAGCTACTGCCAATGGGGAACAATTTAGCAATACAGTGCCCATGTTATGTTGGTGATACCATTGAATATCAAGGGACAGTGACTAGATTCTCCTTTATTGGAGATGGTCATTGCACTTGTGTGGCATGAATGTAGCTTGCCACTGGTCCAGGTCCTGCTACATTTAGGCATAATCTTTTAATGGTTTAATTACTTTTGTACAATGCCTTATGGTATATACAATGCCCATTACACAATCTGATCAAATATAATGTATACAATCCAACATACAGGGTATAAGAGTCACTGGCAAAGCTAGCTGGAGAAAGTGGTGGTGAGCTACAGGATTTTGACCTATAGGTACAAACAACTACAAAGCCATAATGGAGGGAGTTTCAGGATTTTCTACTGATGGAACGGCGATATATTTCCAAGTCAGGATGGTGAGTGGCTTGAAGGGAAACCTGAGGTTGTACTGTTCCCATATATTTGCCGCCCTTGTCCTTCTATATGTGACTAAGTTAGGGTGTGTTTGAAAGATACACTGCCAAGGTTCCTTGAGCAGTATCTTGTATATACTGTATGTGGCAAACCAGTTCCTCTCCAAGTTAGGTTAGACATGCCCTGGTAGCTCAAACAAATTACACCAGGGACATTAAGGTGAAGTGCAAACTGTTTAGGTACTGCAGGTCCCACCGCTGCCAGGGCTTGACCCAGTGTTTGAGGAATCAAAAGATTTCCCTCCTGCACCAACTCTCCAGCCACACATTCATCTGTTCTACCCTCATATTTCTGTATTCACTCATGCGCTAGTGGTGGAAGGAATGAATGTTTGTGGATGGCTTCCTGCAATAGAAATGTGAGCTTCTTGAGTGTTGCCGAAGCAGCATTCAGAGAGTATCCCATCAGGTTCTACAGTTGTGCTTTAGAGGCAGTGGACAGGGCTTTTATGGTTCATTCATTCTCAATCACAGTACAACATGAGGAGCGGAGTTTCAGTTTACTAGGGACAGCACTGCCATTGAACATCAATTTTATATTACTTGGCACATTTGAGCCAAGTGATTCCTGAAGATTGTTATAAAATGGAGGTTGACACCTCTCCCCCAGAACTAAAATGAAATATCCAGAGGAACACCTTTGTTCAATAATCTGTTAAAAAGAAGTGCGAAAAGTGGTGTAACCTGTTTCTCAGCAACTTCTAGTGGTTAAATAAAACACTCACTTCACAATCAACAAGTAACAATTTAATTATCTAACTCTAACAGTGAACAAAGTAGCTAAACTATTAATAAACCAAATAAACCCCTTCTAACTACTAACCATTCCCAAATAAAACAAGATTCTAATGGTATGCTATTCTCATAAATACAAACCCCACTTATATAAGATAGAGAGAATTTAGTCTCTTGAAATTACAGCGAGGCTGTGTGTCTTCTAGAATGTTTGGTGACTTCTCCACTGAATGTTTTATCAGGAATATTAACTAGCTGGGCCATTGGTACCTCTAATTTAGATGGTGCTTCCTCTAAGTCTTAGAGAAGACTGTGAGAGCCAGTGATTCTCTCTTGCGAGAGCTGTTACCCCTGGCATTTGGCAGATAACTCTCCTGTCTTTGTCCAACAGCCCTCTCCTTTAATACTACTGATGACATATCAATATCTTACAATAGGATTGGTCCTAGGTTGTCAAAACCATCGGATTTAAATTTAATTAGTTTTTGGTATCTAACTGCCTGGCTCAAACTGATTGGATAAATTCAAAACTTATTGTTTTGGTAACAAAACAAAACTGCTGCTTGGCCTGCTAACTGTACGGTCTTGCAAAACCAATGTTTCAATTTGGGTGCTGTCTGTGTACTAGCAAACTTTCAAATGCTGCTCATAGACATACATCTCTAAGCATAGAAAATGCATATCATGCTTTAAAGGGTCCACGTGATACTTTCCCTCCAGCATTTTACAAACAACAAATTCTAATTTTCTGCCTCCCATTCTACAAGCATTTTACCCAACTTTGCAACATCTCCCCTCTTAAGAAAAGAATAAACCATCATTATGCACAGAGATAATGGGAACTGCAGATGCTGGAGAATCCAAGATAATAAAGTGTGAGGCTGGATGAACACAGCAGGCCAAGCAGCATCTCAGGAGCACAAAAGCTGACGTTTCGGGCCTAGACTCTTCATCAGAGGTGCACAGATGGCTTCATTTTATTAAACCTTAACTCCATTATTGCTAGATCCATAGTTCATTAATCTAAAGTTACACATTTTGTACAAATTCTATATATATGTAATATATATATACAGAACACTACAATTTCTATCGTTTTTAACCTTTTTTTTAAA
Organism: Stegostoma tigrinum; assembly: GCF_030684315.1. Lineage (NCBI taxonomy): Eukaryota > Metazoa > Chordata > Chondrichthyes > Orectolobiformes > Stegostomatidae > Stegostoma > Stegostoma tigrinum. Next base: position 128,807,582 of record NC_081358.1, on the reverse strand, counting down.
GTTGCGATAAATTATCTGCAATAATATATTCACAACCTGCAACGTATACAATCTGTAGATTAAATGCTTGTAATATAAGACTCAAAGAAATAATCTGGTGTTGTAGTCCTTAAATCTTTCCAGAAATGTCAAAGGATTGTGATTGGTGTACACAATTGTCTCTAATGCATTGTTCGCAATGTAAATATTAAAATACTGTAAGGCCATTACCAAATCCGATAATTCTTTTTCAGTGGCCGAATAATTTTTCTGGTGGATATCGAGTTTTTTTGAAAAATAACCGATCAGCTTTCCAATTCCACAATCATCCTCCTGTAACAACACAGCTCCAATACCTACACTGGTTGTGTCTATGGTGATTTTGAAGGGTTTCAAAAAATTTGGCATGGCTAAAACTGGTACGGTGGTTAACATTGGTTGTCAATTCTCAAAGGCTTCCTGGCATTACTCTGTCCACCGAAATTTCATGTTCTTCTTTAACAAATCCATCAGCAGAACCACCATGCTGCTAAAATTTGGTACTAACTCCCTGTAGAATCCGCTCAGTCCTAAAAATAGCACTTCATAGCACTTCCTTCTTTGAGGATGGTGTTGGAAACTCCTCGATGGCAATCGTTCCTCGGTGCCATCACTCCTTGTCTGATGTTGTGTCCTAGGAATGTCACTTCTGCCTTTGTGAGTTCTGCTTTTGCCAGGTCTATGACCAACATTGCTTTTCATAGTCTCTCAAAGGGCACTACTAAATGCTGCATATGATCTTTCCACAAATGGCTAAAGATCACAAGGTCATTTATGTGGATGGCACAGTTAGCCAATCCTGCAAAAACTCTCTCCATAAGTCTTTGAAAGGTGGCTGGTGCATTTTTCATTCCAATTGGGAATGAATCAGATTTGGTCATGGCATTGACCTTCCAATAATCTACACAGAATAATTGAGTTCCATCAGGTTTGGGAACCAACACGACTGATCTTCACTCATTTTCACTCAGCTCTAGAAATAGAAACATGGAAGCTGGGAATGGGAGGATGCCATTCAACCTCTCACAATCGAAGCCAATATACAATCTGCCTTCTTTACCACCTGCTGCACCTGCATGCTTACCTTCAGTGACTGGTGCACAAGGATGCCCAGGTCCCACTGCACACTCCCCTCTCCCAATTTACAGCCATTCAGGTGGTAATATCCCTGCTTGCTTTTGCCTCCAAAGTGAATAACCTCTCATTAACTCCAATTATACTGCATCTGCCATTGAATTGCTGACTCACCCAACTTGTCCAGAGCATGCTGAAAGATGGAGTTGTTGGTTGGTTCGCCAAGCTGACTGGTTTTCATGCAAATGTTTCGTCTCCCTTCTAGGTGGCATCGTCAGCGTTGTGTAGCGTCTGTTGAAGCGCTGTTGCTCTGTACCGCTCTGAATTTATATGGTCAGGTCTATCATGGTGGGCAGTTTTGTACCACAGTGGTATGTAGATGGGGTCCATTCTAACATGTTTGTTAATTGTGTTGGTGGTTGAAAACCAGGCCTGCAGGAATTCTCATGCATGCCTTTGACTCACTTGTCCTAGTACTGTAACTTTGTCCCAGTCAAACTAATGTCCTTCTATGTCAGAGTGTATTGAAATGAGGGAGAATTGGTCGTGTTGTTTTGCTGTGAGTTGGTGTTCATGTATCCTGGTGGTGAGTTTCCCGCCCATCTGTCCTATGTAGTGTTTCTCACAGTTGTTGCATGGTATTTTATATGTCACATTTGTCCTGCTCATTCTGGGTATGGAACAGAGAGGGACATCAATTTAACTGGGACAAAGTTACAGAACTAGGACAAGCGAGACAAAGACAAGCATGGGAAGTTTTCAATCGCCAAATGCAATTAACATCTACGTACAACTACAGTACAGAAACAGAAACAAGACTGCCAACCATGACAGACCTGACCATATAAATTTGGAGCAAGATAGAACATCATAGCTCCAAAGGAGGCTACACTGCACTGACTATGTCACCTAGAAGGGAGACAAAACGTTTGCACGAAAACCAGTCAGCTCTGCGAACCAGCCAACAACTCCAACCGCAACCCAAGCTATAGGTCTTCATTAAAATATTAAACATGTTGAAAGACCTCTGTAACCTCATCACAGTTTACCCTCCAACCCAAATTGGGTTTCATTTGCAAAATTTGAGGTGTTCCCAGCACTGATCCCTGGAGGGGATGTCTTCTTGGAGCATCACTTTCATTTCTGAACCTGCGCTGCTTTGGGAGGATTAAACTTCCAGGTGTCTTGTTTTATCGGAACAGCATTTCATGTCAACCTCACGTATTATGGTGTTAGTCCTCCCCATTCTATTTCTACATATGTCCTCATAGCACCGTAACAAGTATTTCAATTCAGTTCTCTGTTTTTGGCACAGACAGCTCACTACCCCACCCCACACTTTAAGGCCTTCCTCATGATTCTTTTATGCTGAGATACCTCAAAATCCAAATCATCTGGATTTGATTCCTCACTCTGAGCAGCAGTAACTAATATCTGTTTCTCTGGTTTCCTTTCCATCATAACAATGTTTCAGCATGTTCACATGACATACCTGATAAATTGTTTCCTATCTGGCATCGTTACCAGATAACTCATCTGATTTAACTTCTCAATCTGATAGAAACCAGTAAACCTTGCTTTGTAGGGATCTCCTACACCTGGTAATGGCACTAATACTTTATCCCCATGGACAAATGTACGAATTATAGATTTCTTATCTGCTTCTTGCTTCATTATGTGTTGTGCCACCTTCAAATGTTGTCTAATTCACCCACTGTGTTTAATCTTTCACCCACCTCAGCTACATAATCTAACTTAGAGATCTCTGACTTCAGACTTATCAACTTTTCCTGAATTAATTTTAAAGGCCAAAAGAACTGTGGATGCTGTAAATCAGGAACAAAAACAAAGTTGCTGGAAAAGCTCAGCAGGTCTGGCAGCATCTGTGGAGGAGAAAACAGAGTTAACGTTTCAGGTCCGGTGATCCTTCTTCAGAACAGTTAAGACCGTAAGGCATAGGAGTGTAAGTAAGGCCATTCGGCCCATGGAGCCCACTCCACCATTTAAATCATGGCTGATGGGCATTTCAACTCCACTTACCCGCACTCTCCCCATAGCCCTTGATTCCTTGCGAGATCAAGAAATTATCAATCTCTGCCTTGAAGACATTTAACGTCCCGGCCTCCACTGCGCTCTGTGGCAATGAATTCCACAGGCCCACCACTCTCTGGCTGAAGAAATGTCTCCTCAATTCCGTTTCAAATTTACCCCCTCTAATTTTAAGGCTGTGCCCACAGGTCCTAGTCTCCCCGCCCAATGGAAACAACTTCCCTGTGTTCATTCCTTCTAAACCATACATTATCTTGTACGTTTCTATTAGATCTCCCCTCAACCTTCTAAACTCTAATGAATACAATCCCAGGATCCTCAGCCATTCATCATACGTTAAACCTACCATTCCAGGGATCATTCGTGTGAATCTCCGCTGGACACGCTCCAGGGCTAGTACGTCCTTCCTGAGGTGTGGGGCCCAAAATTGGACACAGTATTCTAAATGGGGCCTAACTAGAGCTTTGTAAAGTCTCAGAAGCGCATCAATGCTTTTATATTCCAACCCTCTTGAGATAAACGACAACAATACATTCACTTTCTTAATCACGGACTCTACCTGCAAGTTAACCTTTAGAGAATCCTGGACCAACACTCCCAGGTCCCTTTGTACTTCTGCTTTATGAATTTTCTGACCGTTTAGAAAATAGTCCATGCCTGTATTCTTTTTTCCAAAGTGCAAAACCTCACATTTGCTCAGTTCTGCCAGACATGCTGAGCTTTTCCAGCAACTTTGTTTTTGTTCCTAATTTTAAAGGCCCTCTTACTTATGTCTGAATATCAGTTCAAGTAGAGTAAACTGAGTTGATTCATTTGGATTATTTCTAATAACAAATAAAAGAAATGGGATACTTTTATCCTAATCATTTGGGTAATCCTGGCAATAAGCCTGCAACATTGTCTTTAATGTCTAATACCTCCTTTCCAATGCTTCCTGGGATTTAGGATGGTACGCACTTGATTTAAACTGCTTTACGCCTAAACTATCCATGATCTCCTTAAATAATTTGGCAGTAAAATTAGACTCATGGTCTGACTGAATTTCCCTGGGTAATCTAAAACTGGACAAGAAAGCAAGCAACTCGTCAACAACCTTTTTTTGTCATGGCATTTCATAATGGAATTGCCTCTGGAAACCTGGTAGACACATCCATTATGCTTAGCAAGTACTCGTTCACGCTGTTGGTTTTAGGGAGAGAAACTACACAATCAATCATAGCTCTGTGAAAGGTTCTTCAAATGTGGGAATTGGCATCAAGGATAGTTTTACTACTGCCTGTGGCTTTCCTACCATCTGACACGTGTCACAGGCACAGCAAAATCCAACAACATCTTTGTGTAGTCCAAGCCAATAAAAATACTTTGGTATTTTAGCCTGAGTCTTCTTCACTCCTAGATGACCTCTTACAGGTAACTCATGTGCAATTCTACTGGTAACACAATCTGGTCAACAACCGCCCATTTCTTCTCTGCCCTAGCCTGCCGAGGTCTCCATTTCTGCCTGAAGATTTTATCCTTAAAGTAATAGCATCCTGGAATACACACTGATTCCTTTTGAATAGGCTTTACTATATACATCAGAGATAATGGGAACTGCAGATGCTGGAGAATCCAAGATAACAAAGTGTGGAGCTGGATGAACGCAGCAGGCCAAGCAGCATCTCAGGAGCAGAAAGGCTGACGTTTCGGGCCTAGACCCTTCTTCAGAAATGGGGGAGGGAAGGGTTGATCTGACATAAATAGGGATAGAGGGGGAGGCGGATAGAAGATGGATAGAAGAGAGGATAGGTGGAGAGGAGACAGACAGGCCAAATACACCTTCTCCCACCCACCTTCCTGCAAAAATGCACCCCATTCCCAATTTCTTCGCCTCTGTCGCACCTGCTCCCAGGATGAGGCATTCCACTCCCGTACATCTCTCAGACATCCTCATTTTTCAAGGACTGCAACTTTCCGCCCCCTCAGTGTCGAGAACACCCTCGACTTTGTCTCCCGCATTTCCTGCAACTCATCCCTCACACCCCCCTCCCCACAATAACAACCAAAACAGAATGGCCCTCACCCTCATGTACCACTCCACCAACCTCCGGATCCAACGCATCATCCTCCGACACTTCTGCCATCTGCAATCCAACCCACCACTAAAGACCTTTTTCCCTCCCCACCCTTATCTGCTTTTCAGAGGGACCACTCTCTCTGTGACTCCCTTGTCCACTCCACGCTCCCCACCAGCCCCACTACACCCGGCACTTTTCCCTGCAAGCACAGAAGTGCTACACCTGCCCCATACACCTCCTCCCTCACCCCCATCCCAGGCCCCAAGAAGACTTTCCACATCAAGCAAATGTTCACCTGTACATCTGCTAATGTGGTATACTGCATCCACTGTACGCATTGTGGCCTCCTTTACATCGGGGAAGCCAAGCGGAGGCTTGGGGACCACGTTGCAGAACACCTACGCTCGGTTCGCACTAAACAACTGCATCTCCCAGTCGCGAACCATTTCAACACCCCCTCCCATTCCACAGACGACATGTCCGTCCTGGGCCTCCTGCTGTGCCACAACGATGCTTTCCAAAGGTTGCAGGGACAGCAACTCATATTCCACTTGGGAACTGTACAGCCCAAGAGTATTAATGTGGACTTCACAAGCTTCAAAATCTCCCCTCCAACACCGCATCCCAAAACCAGCCCGGCTCGTCCCTGCCTCCCTAACCTGTCCTTCCCCTCCACCTATCCCCTCCTCCCACCTCAAGCCCCACCCACACTCCTACCTACTAACCTCACCCTGCCCCCTTGACCTGTCCGTCCTCCCTGGACTGACCTATCCCCTCCCTACCTACACTCACCTTTACTGGCTCCATCCCCGCCTCTTTGACCTGTCTGTCCCCTCTCGACATACCTTCTCCTGTATTCATCTTCAATCCGCGTTCCCCTCCCCCCCCCATTTCTGAAGGGTCTAGGCCCGAAACGTCAGCCTTTCTGCTCCTCTGATGCTGCTTGGCCTGCTGCGTTCATCCAGCTTCACACCTTGCTATCTCTGTATTCCCGGAATAGCCAGTTTTTTCGTCACTCCCTCAGTCTTGATTGGGCTTTCTACCCTTATCTCTCTACATTTATTCCACAAATTACCACTCTGACGTGCAATATTTCAGGAGTACAAATACTTTCACCTTTTACTATTATATACTGAATCTCTCAATATTTTGAATTCTTTACCTACTTGCCCTGTTCTACCTGAATAGATTAGGCACTATCTTACTGTCCAGCCCTGGACTAGGCTGTGCACTCTCCTGCAGCTCCTTCACTTCTCTTGCGATTTCCTTCACAACCTGAATTAATCCCCCAGGTTTGGGCTTTTTTCCCCAGTGCCTGCCTTAACCCACCAGCACTGTGACTTTGTGTCCTACTCTATTGCAGTGAAAACGGTGGAACTCTTTCACATCTTTTCCACCTTCTTGGGTTTCTTTTTTCGCACGTGGTGAGCTGTTCCCAGTGTGATCTACTTTTTGTTTTTCATTGAAGGATCTCCCTCTTTCCCAATTTCTATCCCTCACGGAATGAAATTGCTGTCAGAGCCTAGATTCTGGTTCATGCATGAATGCGTATTCATCAGCTATCTCTAGCTCTTGTTGTTTTAACTTTCTGCTCCTCAACACGAGTTCTTACCACTTCTGAAAGTGAGTTTTTAAACCTCTCTAGCAGAATGATATCTCTAAGAGCCTCATTATGTCTGTTTAATTCTTCCAAACTCAATATACATGAGACCTGGTTCCTTTCTTACATTTCTGAACCATTGACTATATCTTTCTAGTACCAATTTGCAGGCACTCAAAATAGCCTGTTTTACATCTTCATATCCTCCTGACACCTCTGCAAACACCTCACTAGCTCTGCTTACCAACTTGATCTGAATTAACATTACCCACACATTCTCTGGCCATTTCATCTGTTTAGCCAATTTCCTCAAAGGAAGTGGAAAAAAAAGCTTCTACATCTTCTTTGAATTTTGGTAATCTTTTGACCTATTTGTATATATCCCTACGAAGAATTTGGCTATGATGGGTTTGCTCATCATCACTCTCCTCCCAAGCCTACCTTCATCTCCATCCATTTAAATTGACATTCCCGTCTAATTGTAAACTTTCAGAGTTCAAACTCTCTTTTTCACGTTCAAGCTGCTTCATCTTTTCCAATTCGAACGGTTTCCTTTTTTTTTGGCTTTCTGCCCTGGCTTTCCTTTCCCTTTCTTTCTTTTCTGTCAGTGATTCTTTCCTTTCATTTCTCTCCGTTACAAAGTGGAGGGTGGCCCCCACCTCCCCCCGAGAACTAAAACAGAAACACCCAAAGAGGAGCGGCTCGCCTTATAATCTGTTAAAAGGAGTGTGAAAAGTAGTGTAACCTGCTTCTCAGCAACTTCTGGTGGTTAAATAAAACAAGTCCCTGACACTCACTTTACAGTCAATAAATAACAATTTATCGAACCGAATAACCCCATAACTACTAACTATTCCTGAATAAAACAAGATTCCAATGGTATGCTATTCCAATAAATGCAAGTTCCATTTATATAAAGTCTCTCAAAATTACAGCTAGGTTGCGCCTTCCAGAATGTTCAGTGCCTTCTCTTGTCATATGTTCCGTCAGGAATATTAACTAGTTGGACTGTTGGTACGTTTGATTTAGGTGGTGCTTTCTCGAAGACTTACAGAAGACTGTGAGAGCCAGTGATTCTGTCTTGTGAGCTGAGAGCTGTTAGCTCTGGCGGGTGGCAATTAATTCTCCTGTCTTTATCCAACTGCCCTCTCCTCTTATATCCTTGATGACATATCAATTTCATGGTTGGTCAAAACCATCAGATTTAAACGTAAGAGACAGTAGGAACTGCAGATGCTGGAGAATCTGATACAACAGGGTGTAGAGCTGAATGAACACAGCAGGCCAAGCAGCATCAGAGGAGAAGGAAAGCTGACGTTTCAGGTCAGGACACTTCTTTAGAAAATGAAATTTAAATTTAAACTTAGTTTTTGGTATCTAAGTGCCTGGTATAAATTGATTGGTAAATTCAAACCTTGGTGTTTTGATAACAAAACAAGACTGACGTTTGGCTTGCTAACTGTACAGCTTTTTAATACAAATGTTTCAATTTAGGCACTCTCTGTGTACTTGCAAACTGTCAACTGCTGCTCATAGACATCCGATTTAAATCTCTAAGCACAGAAAAACCGCATCATCTTTTAAAGGGACTACACAATGCTTCCTCTCCCCCACCCCCAGCATTTTACAAGCACCAAATTCTAACTTCTTGCCTCTCAATTCACAAGCACTCTACCCAACTTTGTGACAAGACTCTGTGAATGAAGTCAAAAGCTTTCCTGAAGAATGCATGTTGGGTAATTGGATAAGGCAACAGATTATCAACTTATCACACTTTCACTTCACATCAATATTTGGACAGAGTAGACAAGTGACAAATATTGACTCACAGATAATTTATTAATTACATTCTGAGTATCTGGTAAGGTCTGACAACAGTTTGAGCAGGAATCTGAAACAGAATCAGTCTTGTATCTCATGACCTAATCACTGCAGCTGTTGTCCATTTGCTGAGGAGAGCTATCGGTCAATGGCCTCCAACAGAGTTGAAAAAAAATGGGTATTTCTTTAATGATTTCACAAGCTCAGGATGACCCGAGGCAAGTTATAGTAAAGGAAATAGTTTTGAACTGCAGACTTGTTGTTGTTGTCTGGGTAACATAGCAGACAATGTGCGCGCAGAATGTTCTCAGCAGCATTATTACAATAACAACAGAACAACCTGCTTTAGTGATGACAGACGCAGAATGAATAAGAGTCTCTTCTCTGAATACTGGTCTTGGGTTCAAAGTAGTTGATAGGGCAACAATTTTTCACTGAAACTCTAAGTCATCACCTCCAATAGTGCAGCCCCTTCAGTATTGAGGGCCAACAGTCCACTGTCTATTGAGTACTAATGGTCCAACAATGTGGTCCTCCATCAGAATGGACTTAAGAAACTGCAATGCTTCCCCGACGCTGACCCTCCGACAGTCCGGTGCTCCCTCAGCACTGACCCTCCAGCAGTCTGGCACTCTCTCAGCACTGACCCTCCGGCAGTACAGCGGTCCTCTGGCTCTGACCCTCCTCTTCAACACCGACCTTACGAATGTGCGGCACTCACTCAACTATGACTCCTGGGCTCCACCCCTTCCCGCTCACAAAGTCAGACTAATCCAGGATGGAGATTGGATCTTTAACTGCTTATGTTAGCCACAAAATGAATGAAATATTGGATCCTAGGGTATGTAATCAGTATTGAAAATAACAGTGGTACAGAAATGACTTTCCATAGGAACTGAGAGAAGGCACAGGACTCATAAATCCAGTTCACAAACTTGCTTCTATATAATGCCTGCAAAAGAAAAATATGACACAATACAACATATGCACGAAAACAGATGCCAGGCCAAAGTGGGAGGTATTTGAAGAAGCTTCAAGAAAGAGGTAGATTTTAAGCAGCATCTTGAAAGTGAGCGGCAGAGATTTTAGGTGGGAACGGCTGAACTTGGGGCCCAAACTGTCAAAAGGCATTTTTGATTAGAACAAGAATCACAAGAGGCCAGAACCCAAGGAAGAGAGGTCGGAAGCATATCTAGGTGGACCAGAGCCAATGAATCAAATTCTTCATCTAAAACTAAGCATCTAGATAGATAAAAGTAGAAGTTACTGGAAACAATCAGGTCTTTTTTTAAATTCACTTATAGGAACATGGGTGTGATTGGCTGGTCAGCATTTATTTCCTGTTCCTAATTGCCCTTGAATGAGTAATTTGCTAAACCATCTCAGAGGGCAGTTGATGGTCAACCATATTGCTTTGGGCCTGGAATCACATGTCGGCCAGAATAGGTGAGGAATGCCACATTTCCTTCCCTGAAGACATCAGTGAACCAGAAGGGAGAGAAACCAATTTTATGTTTGGCAGAAAAGCTTGGATAGGGAGTTGACAACAAGCTCCTGCTAGAACACCTGGACATAAAGGAGACTGAGCAGAAATTTCATTGAGGTTGACAGGATTATGATAGGTTTGGATAAGGTACAGAAGGATTTTTAGCTAATAATAAAAAGACTGGACATGTTGGAATATTAAAGCATGAGAATCAACTTTACTGAAACATACAAGATTTTTAGAGTCAGGGTTGATGCCATAGTCACAGAGCATGGAAATAAGCCCTTCAGTCCAACTGACTGTGTACTCAAAGTAAACTAGTCCCACCTGTCTGCTTAAGGTCCATATCCCTTCAAACCTTTCTTATCCATGTGGTCAGGAAGCTTGCAGATGACACCAAAATAGGTGATGTCATGGACAGTGAAGATGTGACCATCACAGAGTACAATGAGACCTTGATGGACCAATGAGCAGATGGAGTTTATTTTAGATAAATGGGAGCTGTTGCATTTTGGTGAGACAAACCAGGGCAGGACTTCTACAGTGAACAGGAGGGCTCTGGGGCGCTTTGCTAAACAAAGGGGTCCACTTGCATAGTTCTTTGAAAGTGGTATCACAGGGAGACAGGGTGGTGAAGGTGGTGCTAGTCCTGCTTGCTTATATTGGCCAGAGCATTGAGTACAGGAGTTGGTATGTCATTTTGCAGCTATACAGGACATTGGTGAGACCACTTTTAGATTACTGTGTACAATTCTGGTCACCCTTCTATAGTAAGTATATTGTTAAACTTGAGAGGGTGCAGAGAAGATTTACAAGGATGTTGCCAGGACTGGAGGGTTTGAGCTATAAGCAGAGGGTGTTTAGGCTGGGGCTTTTATCCCTAGAGAATTGGAGGCCGAGAGGTGTCCTTGTAGAGGTTTTAAAATCATGAGGGTCATGGATAGGGTGAATAGCCAATGTCTTTTCTCCAGGGTGGGGAGTCCAAAATTAGAGGGCATATGTTTAAGATGAGAGAGGAAAGATTTAAAAAGGGTCTGAGGGGTTAATTTTTCTTGCTGAGGGTGGTGTGTGTACGGAATGAGATGCCAGGGGAAGTGGTAGAGGCTGGTACAATTACAACATTTAAAGGGCATCTGGATGGGTATAGGAATGGGAAGGGTTCTGAGGAATATGAGCCAAATGCTGGCAAATGGGACAAGTTCAGATGGGATGTCTGTCAGCATGGACGAGTTGGACCAAAGGGTCTGCTTCTGTGCTATATGACTATGTGGAAATGTTGTTTCCTGTTCTGGGAGTGTCTAGAACCACAGTGTCAGAAATAAGAACCTGCACATTTCAAACAGAGGTGAGGAGGAATTTTTTTCTCTCCCTCTTCAATAGTTGTGAATCTGTGGAATTGGTTATTAGAGGGCTATTGACACTGGGTCATTAAGACTGAGATGGTCAGATTTTTATCAGTTAAGGGAGTCAAAGGTTATGAGGACAAATTAGGAATGTGGAGTTGAGTATCATCAGACCAGCCATAACATTATTGAGTGGTGCAGCAGACTCGGTGGGCTGAATTACCTTCTTTGCTACTACATCTTATGAGTAAAAGGATAAAGAATTCAGGGTTTGAGCAAGAGATGCAGAAGAAATGGAATTTTTTTCACACAGTGAGCATAATGATGTGGAACATGAGGGCAGTAGACTTGGAATCAGATTTGAAAAAGAAACCAGATGGGGATTTGAGGAAGTAAACTTGCTACGGATAGTGCCAAGAGAATCAGGCTGACTGAATTACTCCAGTGAGATTTTGTGACATAAATGTCTTTATGACTCCCTCTCCTGAAGCTAGTTATTGTTACTTGGTATGTTTGAGGCTTGGTTATTGCTTAGAAGTCTCTCCCAGGACCCAGCTGAGGCTCCTCCTGACATTTAGCCCATCAAACCCCATCGAACCCTGACTCCAATCACCTGTCCAAGTTCCATAATCCGACCATTATTGAGATCTAATATTCATCTGTTTGGTGGAGAGGGGTCCAGGTTATCTTGCCTTTTGTTGAACAATTGCTCCCTGACATCACCCCTGAATAGCCAAGTGATAAATTCATGGATCAGCTCCATCGTTTTGGAGACACAAAATCCCATGCCAAGCAAATAGGTACTGCTCACAGAATTGTTCGTTTTTCATGTACTGTACCCCAGTGTTATACAGTGACAAACCCGTCTCCACCAGCACTGTACCGCGGTGTTATACACAGACAGACCCACCCCCACCAATACTGTACCGCAGTGTTATACAGCGACAGACCCGTCCCCACCAGCACTGTACTCCAGTGTTATACACAGACAGACCTTCCCCACCAGTACTGTGCCTATACAATAACAGACACGTCCCCACCAGTATTGTACCCAGGTGTTATACAGGAACATACCCATCCCCACCAGCACTATACCCCAGTGTTATACAAGGACAGACTGTACCCACCAGTACTGTACCTCAGTGTTCTGAAGAGACAGCAGACCTGTTCCCCCAAGTACTGTATCCCAATGAGGTACAGTGACAGATGTACATTGATGAAAAGGACTCCTATTCTGCTCTAAACACGTGGCTTTTCATTAATGATACACTTTTGTTTCTACTACCAAATGATTTTTGTATGCAAGTCACCTTGGTGATCACCTACGATACAAATATACAGGATAACAAAAAGATCATTTGCATTTTAATTAGAAATCTAAAGTGATTGACATTGGCTGGTATGTATACAAAATAAAACAACTGATTACTGGAAAGAGAACATGGAGTGGGAGGAGTGTGGAAGGCAGGATAGTGACATCACGGACCCTCCAGCTGGTATCACACAGACACTCGGGACAATCCCGCACTTTCACAGCAATCTCACACAGATGGTCACACAGCCCATTCCCACTGTCCACCACACGCACTATCATGCCAATTTCACACTGACCACAAAACTCACTGCCGCACAAACCTTTCACTGATGGTCACAGTAACTGTTGTTCTCATCGTCTCACTGACTGACATAAACGGCCATTTGAAATCCTCACTGAGGGCAAAGTATGAGGCCACAAAAGGTTTGCATATGAAAGCATCTGATCAAAGGTCCTTGCCTACTGACTAGCAGATTTTAAATGCAAATTACTGAACTGATCAGTAGATTTTTTTGTTTGCTTCCAACCTCTGATTATGATGTTTTGCCTTTTACATACATTTAGCAGAGGGGCTGGATGTGGTCAGCACTGTGTGATCACTCTGCAGCATTGGGACAAAATCTTTAGTGCCTCTGCGGCCCAATCCCATCCATAACGTCCCTCACTAAAGCAAATCAAACAGCTCGCTATCCAGGAAGAGCAGGATCATCGCAAATCAAGACTTAGTCTTGCCCTTTCTTTGTGAACGAACAATGTGGAAAATAAAAAAAAAACTACTCAGCCTCAGCAGTTCCTTCTACATCACCCCCGTCAAACACTCCCAGGGCTGGGACAGCACAGGGTTGGATACAGAGTAAAGCTCCCTCTGCAATGTCTCTGTCAAACAGTCCCAGGACAGGGGCACTATGGGGTTAGAGAATAAAGCTCCCTCTACACTGTTCCCCATCAAACACTCCCAGGACAGGGACAGCACAGGGTTGGTTACAGAGTAAAGCTTCCTCTACACTGTCCTTGTCAAACAGTCCCAGGACTGGAACTGCACAGGGATAGATACAATGTAAAGCTCTCTCTACCTTGCCAATTAAATTCTGTGACCAGCCACATTAGATATTGATTAGAAACTGTCAGGAGTGATCTCACATCCAAACTTTCCAATGATTACCGAAACCATCTCAACCTTGGCTGAAAACATTTAACCCTGATCCTGAAATCAGAACCTCGAGACAAACGCTGCAGTTGCTGAGGGAGCCAACTCGTACAGAGACCATTCAGCTGCTATTTGCCTGTTAGAGTACATCAAATGGAAACGTCCCAACAATAAACAGGAATCAAATTTAGAAAACTAAGAAAATCTTCCAGTCCAGAGTTATGAAATTAAGCATTTCAAAAATTACAATTCATTCTAGAATCTACCATTATCTTTGACCCCAAAATGGGTTTGGCCTCTTGAGGAATTAAGATTAAACAATTCAAATACAATCAAAACCAAACAGACTGTTAGACTGTTCTTGAATTAGAAACTTTGGGAGTGGATGAAAATGAATTGACAATCTGACAATATCTTGATTGTAGCATGGCACTCCCCGGTTGTGTCTGGTTGAGGGGACCAAGGACTTGAATCTCAAAGCTGGACAGGACAGTAATGGACCCTGTACCTCAATAGTTAACTGGCTCAACCCATCACACAACCAGGCAAACATCTCCAGGAACTGATATCATCAGCAAAACTCTCTACAGGTCACTGCTTAGGGAAGAGAGAGAGAGAAAGAAAAGACTGCCTTTGGTATCTGAATGACCTTCACAGAAGTTTCTTGAACACTGGCATGGCGTCATCTATAGTTTCTTTTTGATGACATTGACTTTCAAAGTAGCAGTCCCTTGATCCATGGTTGATTGTTACAGTAAGACTTCTCTGTTATTATTAATGCCACAGTGTGGTCCCACCCATCCCTCTTCCCTCACTGAAGGAAGTTGATCAATTTGGATGCAGATATTGACAAAGGTTCAAGCTGACAGATATTGATCCCAACGTTTGACCAAGATTGACATTGACAGATACTGGTAGTGAATGATGCTGAATTAGGCACCAGCCCTGGTTCTTCTGTCCCCAGTGAGCACCACGCTGGATTTACAGTTTGTTCTAAGGCCTCAGTGTCTGCTCAGACTGGCATTGAAAGCTCATCGTACTCGTCCACACCATCCTTCTCATCAAAGGTAGGCTGAGCATCATCCGCATCAAGCTGCAGAAAGAAAATACAACCAGTGAGCAGAAAAGGACGCTAAGGTACATCAGCTTCAGCTGAATCAATCCAGAACCCCAGTAAGATCCATGAGACTGTATACTTAAGGCCTTGCGAGAGTCTAACTTAATTAATGAAGAATTGTTTAAACTCAAATTCAGAAGCTGAGCAAAGTAAAGTTGTTTTGTTTGAGGCACACTAGTCAGAGAGTCTCAGGGGGTAAATACAAGTGATGGCCAAATAAATTTACTCTGGCTGTTGCTGTCACAATCAGTAAAACCATCAACAGTATAACTCCTAACACAATCAGACGGTCAAACAAATATTAGGCAAAGGGTTCAGAGATAATGGGAACTGCAGATGCTGGAGAATCCGAGATAACGAAGTGTGAAGCTGGATGGACACAGCAGGCCAAGCAGCATCTCAGGGGCACAAAAGCTGACGTTTTGGGCCTAGACTAAGGGTTTCATTGCTGGTTTTGGAGACTCTGCAATATGAGCACATGCCAGGCTCCCACAAATGTGTTTGACATGGAGATCAGCGACTTAACAGGGTGATCAACATTTTAACACACTGCACTGACGCTGTAAATATTTGTGCCCAAAATTTATCTTTTTATCAATACATTTTATAGAAATTATTGTCAGAGTTCTGATTTGCTTTTGTCAGGTCCAGTCTTTAAACAAAAATGCTTATTAAGCCACGAACAGCAGCTGGACAAATCAGTACCTTATGACTTATCATAAAGCCCACAAAGCCTAATACATCGCAGCCGATGTAGGCCATTCGGCTCATCAACTCTGTTCCACCATTCAATGAGATTATGACAGTTCTGATCATCTTAACTCCACTTTCCTTACTCTTTCACTCAACTCGATTCCCTGAGTGATCAAAAATATGTCTCTCACAGCTTTTAATATATTTAATGACCCAGCCTCTACGGTAAAGAATTCCATGAATTCCCCACACTCAGAGAAGAAATTCCTCCTCATCTCTGCCTTAAATGGTTGCTTCTGTATTCAGAGATTATCCTCTCTGGTCCTAGCCTCTCCCTTTCTGCATCTACCTTGTCAAGAACATTTAAATCACACTGGCTGTCATTCTTCTAAACTTTAATGAGCACCAGCCCAAGCTACTTAGCCTCTGCTTGGAAGTACAAAACATAAATATTGCTAAAACAAAACTAAAGTTTTGGGTTTTGTACTCATCAGATCTAGGTGACTACATCTTCTCCTCCAAATCCTTTCCACCACTGGCACAGAAACAAAAAGCAGGAGTAGGCTATTCGGCTATTCAAGTCTGCCCACCATTCAATATGATCATGCAATTCACACCCCTATTCACATCCTTTGGGTTCTTTAGAACTAAGAACTAATTTACTAAATTTAACTAATTAACTGGAGTTCTTTGAGGATATCACAAGCGCGGTGGACTACAGGGAACCAGTGAATCTGGATTTCCAGATGGCATTCGACAAGGTACTGTGCAAAAGGCTGCTGCATAACACCAAAAATGCACAGCGTTACAGGTAATGTACTAGCATGGATAGAAGATTGGTTAGCTAATGAAAAACAAAGCATGGGGATAAATGGGTGTTTTTCTGGTTGGCAATCAGTGGCTAGTGGTGTGCCTCAGGGATCACTTTTGGGACCGTAATTGTTTAATACTTACGTAGATGATTTAGATTTGGGGGCCAAGTGTAGTGTTTCAAAGTTTGCAGAAGACACTAAGATGAGTGGTAGAGCAAAATGTGCAGAGAAAACCGAAAGTCTGCAGAGGGTGGTACATATGTTAAATGAGTGGGCAAGGATCTGGCAGATGGCGTACAAAGTTAACAAATGTGGGATCATTCATTTTGGTCCAAGTGACAGCAAAATGGATTATTATTTAAATGGTGAAAAATTGCAGCATGATGCCGTGCAGAAGGACCTAGATGTTGTTGCTTATGAATCACAAGAAGTTGGTTTGCAGGTATAGCAGGTAATTAAGAAGGCAAATGGAATATTGTCCTTCATTGCTACAGGGATGGAGTTTAAAAACAGGGAGGTTATGCTGCAACTGTACAGGGTGCTGGTGAAGCCACACCTGGAGTACTGTGTGCAGTTTCAGTCTCCTTACTTGAGAAAGGATGTACTGGCACTGGGCGGGGTGCAGAGGAGGTTGATTCCGGAGTGGATAGGATTGGTTTATGAGGAGTGCTTGAGTAGACTGGGACTGTACTTACTGGAATTTAGATGATGTTGGGGGAATCTTATTGAAACAATAAAATTGTGAAGGTAATAGATAAGATAGAAGCAGAGAGGTTGTTTTCATTGCTGGATGAAACTAGAACTAGGGGGCATACAGCCTCAAAATAAGAGGGAGCACATTTAGGACTGAGTTGAGGATGAGCTTCTTCACCCAAAGGGTTATGAATCTGTGGAATTCCCCGCCCAGTGAAACAGTTAAGGATCCCTCGTTGAATGTTTTTAAGTCAAAGAAAGATCGATTTTTGAACAGTGAAGGAATTTTAAGAGTTATGGTGAGCGGTTGGCTGAGCAGAGATGAGTCCACAGAAAGATCAGCCATGATTTTATTCAATGATGGAGCAGGCTTGATGGGTCAGATGGCCTACACCTGCTCCTATTTCTTATGTATCTAACTCTTCTGAAAAAAAAATGTTTCGACCTCAACTGCTTTCTGTGGTGGAGAATTTCCCAGGTTCACTACTTAGTGGGTGACGAATTTCAGTCACAGTCTGAAATGGCCATGCCCACATTTTAGACCATGACCTCTGGTTCTGGACTCCCCCACACCCCCATCATCAGGAACATACTTCCTGCATTTATCTGCTCTCACCTGCTTTCATTCTTATCCAGTCATGGTCACAGGATACCCTGCATGGCTTCTCACCCTGTATTTGGAGCATTAGCTCTGGTGTCTCTCAAAGATCTATCCCCAGCATCCTCCTATTTCTCATCTGCCTCTTGGCAACACTAACCGAAGATGCAATGTCTGGTTCCACATGTAATCTGGCAATACTCAACTCTACCTCATTACCACTTCTCTCAATCTCTCAACTACCTGTGATCTGTCATGCTGCCAGCCTGAAATCTAGTAAGAAATTTTTGAATTAACACTGGGAAGATCAAAGCCACTGTCAAACTCCACTCCCCGTGACATTCTTCACTGCTGTCCTTAGTATGTGCCTGAAGGGGAACTTGAATCGGTGGTGCCAATGGTGACGTTATTGTTCCTAATCCAGAATCCCAGGTTAATGTTTTGAGGATCAGTGTACACTCACCACAGCTGATGGTGAAATTTGAATTTGAAAAAAATATGACTTTAAAAGGCGATGGTTGTGTGAAAACTCACTTGGTTCACTAATCATTTAGGGCTGGAAATATGCTGTTCTGACATGATCTGTACAAGAATGGAGGGGTCAGAAAGCAGGCACCTGCAGACCTACAGATCGCTCAACATTTGGTTCAAAGATATAACTAACTAGCCTAGCTCCTAACTGAAATGTTCATATTTCCTAAAGTGCAGTAAATCTCATGGCTCTGTGCCTGCTGCCATACCCTGGCTCCTGCTGCATTTTGAATTTAAAATTAGAATCTTTGTTTACAAACCCTCCCATGGAATCTCTGTCCCACCACATCAATGGCCTTAAGTGGCTGTGTATTCAAAAATACAGCAGGTTGGCTCAGTGCTGACTTCAGGACTGGGGGCCTCACTGAAAGTTAATGACACTGACAACATATACACAGTAAATAAAGCTTGATCTCTCCTGAAGAACACTTACACATTTCATCTCTCGATCCGTGAAGATTCTGGTGAGCGCGAAAACTTTCAAAGGAACAGTCAAAATGAGCACAAATGGGAAAGCAAGAGAGGCAATGGTGGACATCACAGCCCAGAGAATCACCAGACAAAAGACCTGGATAATGGTGAATAAATGCATCCGAAGGGTTTTAACCTGCAAACAGGTAACATGGTTAGGCTCAAACCTTTACTCCCACACTCTCCCAAACCACAGTTTCCCCATTCTCACCACCCCCCCCCACACACACACACACCCACCCACCCCCAGCCTACAGACAGTGAGCTGAGAAACTCCCTCACCTTCCGGACATAAATGTGATCTGGATGATGCTTAGAAGGCATCAGCAGCAGCTGCAGGCGCTCGTACAGCTCAATGCCATTCAGAGATGTGACACCCATGTAGAGGAAGATCCCAAAAAGCACAGCTAGTGGGATTTTTCGTAGGAGATCACCAATTACAATGGATAGACCTAGAAAACACAAGGTTCCAGAGTGTTCACGACAAAAGGAGCTGGGAACAACTGAGAGGGAGAAGATTGAAAAAAAGGAAGGTGGCAAAGAAGAAATGAAAGAAATCAGGAAGAAAAAGGGAGAGGGAAAGACATTGCCTTTATGTAACATTCTTCAAGGTGATGGAAGCTGATTCAATCATAACATTTAAAAAATGCATAACGCTTGAAGGAGAAACTCATCAGGGCCATGGAGAAAGTGGATAAGTCCATCATAATGAGCCAGCAAAACCACAACGGGCCAAATGGCCTATTTCTGTTCTGTAAGATTCTAACACTGCTCAGAGGCAATCTCAGATGTCAAGGGTAAATTGGATAGATAACAAAAAGCTGACCAGGCCAGTGAACTCCAAATCCTGCAGACAAATAAATAATAAATAAATAAAGAAGGTCGAGAGACAATAGATTTATGGTTTGATTCTGGATTTTGGCTCTGCTGTATAAAGTGTTCACCAGTTAGGAAGGAAGGGGGAGAGAATGATGATGCTAAGGGAGAAAGAGAGATAGTGAGGGAGACAGAGGAGATGACGATGGAGGAGGAGAGTGAGAGTGACAATGGAGTTAGTGGGGGACAGTGCGGTGATGGTCACTTACCCACGAGGACAGCTACCACAAGCCCCGTTACCCGTTGCTCCTTGACCTCCTGGATTTTGGGTTTGTCACCAGGAGCCACAGATTTGCTCATGACGGTCAGCGCATTCACATGGGTGACAGTTCTGACAGTGGCAGCAGCGAGCCAGGGTAAACCGAACAAGGCTGCCACACCTCCTGACGCCACAATGATCAAAAGA
The DNA here is from genome assembly GCF_030684315.1 of Stegostoma tigrinum. Taxonomy (NCBI): domain Eukaryota; kingdom Metazoa; phylum Chordata; class Chondrichthyes; order Orectolobiformes; family Stegostomatidae; genus Stegostoma; species Stegostoma tigrinum. Next base: position 128,787,475 of record NC_081358.1, on the reverse strand, counting down.
TCCAAGTGGAATCCGGAGCCTTTGGTCAGCATGCGTTCTTTCTTACTGATTATCAGCCTGCAGGTACAGAGCGCATGGGGAGGTTGCATTAAAACAGTGTCACCTAACCTGGTGCTGCTGAGTGTACCAGACCGGACACAGCATCGTGTAGCACTGGAATACCCCACCAACATCACAGTTCAATCCAGTCCACAGATGCCGTCTCCCAGCGCAGAGACCCCTGACCAGACGCCGTCTCCCGGTGCAGAGACCCCTGAGCAGACACCGTCTCCCGGCGCACAGACTCCTGAGCAGACACCGTCTCCCGGCGCACAGACTCCTGAGCAGACACCGTCTCCCGGCGCACAGACCCCTGAGCAGACACCGTCTCCCGGCGCACAGACCCCTGAGCAGACACCGTCTCCCGGCGCACAGACCCCTGAGCAGACACCGTCTCCCGGCGCACAGACCCCTGACCAGACACCGTCTCCCGGTGTAGAAACCCCTGACCAGACGCCGTCTCCTGATGCAGGGAGGGGTCAGGGTTGTCCTGACGCAGGCCCCTTGCTAGTTGCGTTATGATATTGGTAACTCCTGACACACATATATTTTTTAAATAGCTGATACACTGATCTAACCATTTGATTAACCAGCCAGTTCAGTTTAAAACTGGAATGCATCACAAGGGTCTGAAATACTCACTGGCTTCACTGATCTAAGGGGCATCTGTTAAATTGGTCTTAGAGCTGGGGTCAGTGGCACCCTAAATGAATTGACACTTGCTCTCTTCAAACAGGTATGGACGGGAGCCGGTTAAAGTCTTGACTCTGCCTGCAATCCTTCCAAGGATGCTGTATAGGGAATCAGCCTGGGGCATGGTGCTGAAGGCCATACTAAAGCCAGCAGGGAGGGGCGGTGGCATAGTGGTATTGTCACAGGGCTGGGAATCCAGAACCCCAGGCTAATATTCCTCAGACATGGGCTCAAATTCAACCATGGCAAATAGCGACATTTAAATTCTTTAGAACCTGGAAGGAAAAGCTGGACTAATGGTGACCTTGTAACCTACTACCACAGTTCTATGCTGTCCTACATGTGACTCCAGACTCTTAAGCGCCCACTAATTCACTAGTCCCCTTAACAAAGGCAATTAGTAGGCAATAAATATTGGCACTGCCAGTGGCATTCGCACCCCACCAACAAATTTAAAAAACAGCATCACTGAGCACAAATTCTTCATCACAAGGTACTCACGTGGTGATCATAGTTTCCATGAAGATGAGGATAAAGACCAGGATGGCTGGAATCAGACTAGCGAACATCATCCAGATGGGGAAATCTGCATTCTTTCCCAAAGGATTAATGAACCAACCTCTCTTCTCTGGGGAAGTGACAGACAGGCCCGTCGGAACACTCAGTTTCTGGAAGAAAATCACACAGTCAGCTGGTGAAGAATCCCTCACCTCAGTCAATATTGAGAGGAGGCTGGGCACTAGTACTTCGTCTGTGCCCACCAAACACTCCCAACATGGGGTTAGATGCAGAGTAAAGCTTCCTCTACTCTTTTAAATTGAAAGTAAAGCTTCTTCAGTACTGTCTCCATCAGATATTCCCAGGACAGATTCGGCATAGGGTAGATGAAAGTAAAACTTCCTCTACTCCTTTAAACTGGAACTAAAGATTCTTCACAACTGTCCCCATCAAACACGTCCAGCTCAGGATTAGATACGGAGTCAAGGTTCCTCTCTTCTCTTAAACTGGAAGTAAAGATCCCCAACAGTGTCCCCACTAAATACACCGAGGACAGGTACAGCATGTGGGATCAAATAGAGCAAAGCTATTTCTATTCTTTTCAACTAAAAGTAAAGCTCTCTTGATATAGTCCCAGCAAATCTCCCAGGACAGCTACAGCACAGGGCTAGACACATATTAAAGCTTTCGATACACTTATCTGAAAGTAAAGCTCTGTCTACAATTTTGAACAGACAGTCATAAACTGTACTGTCCTCATCACGCAGGTACAGCGTGAGGTTAGATACAGAATACATTTCCCCTGCTCTTTCAAACTGAAAGTAAAGTTCTCTCTACACTGTCCCCATCCAACACTCTTGGGACAGGGACAGCACAAAGCTTGATAAACATAAAGTTTACTCTCTACACTGCCCCAATCAAATATTTCCAGGACAGGCTCAGCACAGGGTTAGATATAGAGTAAAGTTTTCTTGAATCTTTTTCTAAAACTGAAAACAAAGCTCCCTCTACAGTACCCTATCAAACCCTCCCAGGTCAGGGACTGCACAGGCTCACAAAGAAAGATAGAAAAAAAGAGCAGGAGTAAGTCACAGGGGCACAGAGATGTACAGCCATGCAGGCCTTTGAGTTTGCTTCGCCATACGGTATGATTGTGGCTGTTTCCTACCTTCTCCTCTAACTGTTTGATCTCTTTAGCCCCAAGAACTACATATAATACCTTCTCAAAAACATTCAATATTTTTGCCTCAACCACTTTGGGTGGCAGAGAATTCCACTGGCTCAACAGTCTCTAGACCGAGAAATTTCTCATCTTAGTCCTAACTGACATACCCTGTATCCTCAAACTGTTACACCTGGTTCTGCACTCGCCAGTCACTGGTAACCTGTGTTTACCTTGTCTACTCCAGCTGCAACTTCATAAGTTTCTATGCGATTCTCTCCTTCATTCCTTTAAACGCCAGTGCATACATTCATAACTGATCCAGTCACTTTTCACATGTCATTCTTGTCATCTTGAGAGCCAGTCTGGTAAATATTTACTGCACACACCCAATAGCCACAACAACCTTCCCCACAGATGGAGGTAAATCTGCACACAATACTCCAGGTGTGGTCTCACCAAGGCCCGCACAAGTGCAGCAAGACATCCCAGTTCCTGTATTCGAAAATCCTGGCTATGAAGACCAATACCTTCTTGTCCCCCACTGCAGCTGCAACTTACTTTCAGCGACTGATGTAGAGGCTATCCAGGTCTCATTGCACATCCACATTTCCCAACCTTTTGCTATGCGGATAGTAATCTGCCTTACTGTTTCTGCCACTAAAGTGGATGCCCTCACACTTATCCACATTATACTGCCTCTGCCGTGCATGTGCCTACTCACTCAGCCTGTCCAAATCATACTGAAGCATCGCTGCCTCTTACTCACAGCTCAGCCTTGGACCCAGCTTCATGTCATCTACAAACTTGGGAGATATTACGTTTAGTTCACTCAACCAGATCATTAAAAGATATTGTGAATAGCTGGTTTGTAGCACTGATCCCTGCAGTACCCAACCGGTCAGTGGGTGGCCCTCAGAAGAAGATTTGGTTCAACACAGAGTAAAGTGAAGGGGATTTGAGAGTTATTGTTCACCTGAGTGAAAGTCTCCTGGATGGAATAGTCAACCAGAACCATGATGAGGATAGCTATTGGAACACCAAAGTCCCCGATCACACGGCGAATCTGTAACACACATATGTGTTAACTTGTACAGAATATCTGCAAATGTGAGATAGAAGTTACTCTTTCAAAGTGACCCACGTTCCACTGCTCCCATGACTGAAGCTGATAACACAAACTAATCTCTCATCGATTCACTGAACATAGTGCATCCAACCCTAGCCCCACACGTGGACATGTGTCACTTACAGTCCGGCAGTGATCACATTGTAACATTCTTGGCTGAGTGATAATGTGATGGGTTTAAGCTTCACTCCACAAATTTTGGTTGGAATCTAGGACGACACTCCTGGAGAGCAGTGGTGAGTCAATGCAGCACTGTCAAAGGGTCAGTGTTGAAGGAGTTACAGTTCTGGTGCAGGATCAGTGATGAAGGAGTGCCACACTGCCTCAGGGTCAACGCTGAGGGAGTGCCGCACTGCTGGAGAGTCAGTACTGAGGGAGCGCCGCACTGGCCAAGGGTCAGTGCCGAGGGAGCGCTGCACTGGTGAAGGGTCAGTGCTGAGGGAGTGCTGCACTGGCGAAGGGTCGGTACTGAGGAAGTGCTACACTGCCGGAGGGTCAGCGCTGAGGGAGCGCCGCACTACCGAAGGGTCAGTACTGAGGGAGTGCCGCACTGCTGGAGGGTCAGCGCCAAGGGAGCGCCGCACTGCCGGAGGGTCAGCACTGAGGGAGCGCTGCACTGGCGAAGGGTCAGTACTGAGGGAATGCTGCACTGCTGGAGGGTCAGCGCCGAGGGAGCGCTGCACTGGCGAAGGGTTAGTACTGAGGGAATGCTGCACTGTTGGAGGTTCCCTTCTGTTAGACTGAAGTTCCATGTGTTCTCTCAAGTGGCATAAAAGATGGCTCTTTTTCAACAGAGGATGAAAATTCTCCCAGTGGCCTGCCCAATATTAATCCAAAAACAGAAAATCTGGTCACTTATCTGATTACTGTAGCTTACCTACAGCTCTCTACATTACAAAGTGACTACACTTTAAACTTGGTCAAGAGCAACATTTCTAGTGTTTTTTCCAAATCGTTCTTTGGGATTCTCTGCAACCTTCAGAAACAGCAGTGAAGGCCTTGGGTTTACTAGTTCATCTAAAAGATATTGCTGCACTTTCCCTCAGTGCCACGCTCCAGTGTTAAGCAGAGACATTTGAGCTGATGTACCTAAAGTGGAACATGAAAGTATAACCTTCAGAGTCCTGTTGCAAGGTGTTGCCAACTGAACCATAGCTGATTTGCCACTAAACACTTTGGGACATATAGATAACAAGGTGTGAAGCTGGATGAACGCAACAGGCCAAGCAGCAGAGGAGCAGGAAGGCTAACGTTTCAGGCCTAGACCTTTCTTCAGAAAAATAGATGTTGTGAAAGGCAGTCCCTTTTGTTGTAGGATTGTAACACAGAATCTGCACTCTACATCAGCATGACACATTGCAAACTATTCTCTGCTTACAAAAGGACCCTATTTGGATGGAGAGTATATTCTCACACCAACAACTACTTTATTTGATGTGAAATATGTGAAAGAAAAGTAGTCCACATCCTTCACAAAGACGACATGTGAGAAAACAATAAAACAATGCTCCTTTATAGTCTTTTGAGCTAAATCCACTTATTTGTTAAATTGTACCAATGCCAGATCTTAAATTTCAATTCTACTGGTGAGTACAGAGTGTGACGCTGGGTGGGAGGGGGTGTTATTATTTGATTTTAGGGGAATGGTGGGGAAGAACCCAACGATGGGTGATAGAGAGCAGGCAGGTGTATGGAAGTGAGACAAAGACAAACAAACAGACAGACAGAAATGTACACACTACAATGACAGACAGACAAGCAGACAGACAGGGACACACAGAGATGATTAGTTATTAAATTAAGCTTTAATTTTATTTTTTAAAATCAGTCTGTTCAGGGATGTTATGAGATACCACTTCAGCAGGTGGGACTTGAACCTGAGCCTCCTGGCAAGGAGGTAGGGACATTACTGTCTCACAAGAGCCCTTTAACTTTAGGGTTAAAGTTGAGGGTCTAAAACAACGAGTGGCCAATGAACTCATATACTTTATTCTAACAACCCTCTTTAGTTTTTAGTTTTTGTCTGACACTGGCAGGCCTAGCATTGATCACCTTGTGATGAGAGTGGCGAGCTGCCTTCTTGCACTGTTGTAGTCCATGTACTGTTGGGATGCACACAATGCTGCCAGGAAAGAAAATTTCCTTGGATCCTCTCCTGTGGCCAGAGTGGAATTGAATATTTGTGCCAGCTATTTCCTCCCTCCCCTCAGTAAACACCCTGGGATACATTTCATTCAGTCATGGAAATTTATCTACTTTTAAGGCTGCCAGACCACTCAGAACTTCCTCTCTGTGTGTATTAATTTCTTTAATCAAATCAGAATCCTTCTTCTTGACTTCTCTACCCACATCATGGTGTGGTCATGGTATCAGAGGTCTGTTAGTGACAGGGGAAGCATCAAAGCACCCCTGGTAAGGAGGACGTGCAGCATTAAGTCACCAGCCCTGATATGTAAAACAAAGGTGTTGTAATCCCTCAAATGGAGGAGATGAAGGGGTATTCTAATTGAAGCATTGCAGATAAATAACCTGGTCAGTGGACAAAAAGAGCCTTGCAATTTTGAGCTAAACAGAAGTTATTGCCTCTCGGCCAACTCCAACAGATCATTAAATGCCAAGTTGCTAAGGACTGACAGCAGGGAACATTCCTTCATAAACAAGAGAGTGGGAATCTGCAACTCTTTCCCTCCAACCCACCCCCTCAAAAAATCCGGGTGTGGTAGGGGTCAATTAGACACTTAAAACCAGAATTGATGGGTTTTTCTGGGGTTAGGTTATTTCTGGAAACAACGTACACAGATGGAGTTGACAATTTTTTCTTTATTTGTTAATGGGATGAGGGTGTCACTGATTAGGCAGCATTTACTGCCCATCCCTAATTGCCCAAGAGGGCAGTTCAGAGTCGACCACATTGCTGTGGGTCTGGAGTAACATGTAGGCCAGACCAGGTAAGGACGGCAGTTTTCCTTCCCTGAAGGACATCAGTGACACAGATGGTTTTTTCCGATAATTGACAATGGACTCATGGTCATCATTAGACTCTTAATTCCAGATATTTTATTGAATTCAGATCCCACTATCTGCTGTGGCGGGATTTGAACCTGGGTCCCAAGAACATTGTCTGGGTCTCTGGATTAACAGTCCAGCAATGATACCACTAGGCCATTGCTTCCTCATCAATCACAACTTTGTTGAAAGGTGAAAGATGCTTGAGACACTGAATGGTCTTCTCCTATGCCAAAGATGGCAGGGACAACGAAAGCAACTCTGTATGAGGAAAATGAAAACACAAGAGAGGGAAGAATTTCTCTCAGGCCCTCACCAGTGACACTTACTCTCCCGGGCAAAAAACGGCTATTTTTAAACTTGCGCAAGAAGAAGGCGATAAAGAAGGTGCCGGCCATCAGGACCAGGGAGAGCAGGGCTGTGTTTGGCTCCCCTTTCCGTCTCCCGCTCTCTCCTCTTGTACTGTTGATTATGTTTTTGGAGGCAATGGAAGGCACAGTCACATTTTCTGTCATATTCGAACAGCCACGAAGAGGATGGTCTTGGAAAATCTATGAAAATATGAGTGAAAGTTTGTTAGAGCACAGATTAAAAACTCATCTCACATCAGTTCCTCCATCCTTCCCAAATATCCAACACTGATGAACCTCTAAACTCCATATGGCAAGGTCTGACATAGGGTGATGTGAAAAGGTGCTATTCTCAGGATAAATCCGGGGGACATTTCATTCTCAGGCTACACAACCCAGAATCCAGGTGTGTTCCTCTGGAGAACAATGTAGGGAAGTGTGAGATTAATCATTTTGGTCATAAGAACATACAAACAAAAAAATTTTAACAAGTATAAACTTTAAAATGTGGATGCATAGACTGGGGTGCATTCTCACAAGCAGCGTAGAGAGTCAGAATTCAGGGCATATTACCCCTGGAGTTGGTATGTGGGATGGGCTCAGTGGGGTAGGATCTGTTACTCTAGGATCGTTGGTGGGGTGAAGCTGTTAGTGAAAAACCATCTCTGTACCAGGAGGAGATGGAATATCAGTATTTAGGGTGAGTTAGAGTATCATTATTTTATTTTCCAGGCATTCTGGAAGAGGATAGTGACTGAAGTTTTGGGGGGGACTGTGTGTGTTATTGGAGGTGAGGGTGTGGGAGGAGGAAGAGGAGGAGGAGGATACACAGGTTTCAGTGAAGTTATCGTTCCAGGTCCTGGGTTTGGACGGGAGGTTTTAATCTGGTGGCACACATTACTTAAGCCTCTGGGCACGAATCAGGAGATATTACTGTGGAGGGAAATGGGGTTCATTTCAGGGGAGGCAATGGACTAGTGGTATTATTGCTAGACCATTAGTCCAGAGATCCAAATGATGTTTTGGGACCTGGGTTCAAATTCTGCCACGACAGATGGTGGAATTTGTTGGAGTCAATGAAAAATCTGAAATCAAGAGTTTAATAATGACCACAAAGCAGTTGCCAATTGTCAGAAAATCCATCTGGTTCACTAATATCCTTTCGGGAAGGAAACCACCATCCTTACCTGGTGTGACCTACATGTGAGTCCAGACCCACAACAATGTGGTTGACTCTGAACTGCCCCCTGGGAAATTAGGGATGGACAATAAAGGCCGCCTGGTCAGCAACGTCAACATCCCATGAATTGATAAAAGAAAAACTGGAAATGGATAAGAGGATGACCTGCAGGTTTCGTTCCTGCGTGAAGGTGCGGAGAAAAGGTATTTATTAGTCCAGTTAGTCTGCCTTACCTTAAAAAGCTTATAAAATGTCTCATAAATAAATATCAGTGAGATGAGGAAAGCGAAGATTTCCTGTGTGAATCTGGATATGAACCGCACGAGGAAAGAGCCTTCAAAGGCCACGATCACCACCACGATGACAATAAGCCAGATCCCAATCCATACACGGCCAGTCAGGTAGTCCATGTTGTTTGAGTTACAGAACTGGAGGAAGAAACTTGCTATCAGTCAAGTCACAAATAAAGAGGTCAGTGAAAAAAAAATGGTTGAGGATCACAGCAAGGAGCTTGACAAGATGCCCCTGTGTTCTCTTATTGTCTCTTCTCCCCTCTCTCCATTGTGCTTCTTCAGGGAATCACCAGCATTGAACACCCATCTCTGTTGCCCTCAATGGGTTTGTGGTGAGCTGCCTTCCTGAGCCACTGCAGTCCTTAGGCGGCAGGTAAAAAGTAACCGTTCTCTTATCAGACCATAGGGCTGCTCTCTCATTAGACAGGGAAGGCTGTTGGTGGTTTAGCCTTAGGGTGACCACACCAGCTTGAGAAGGAGAATCCTTCGTAGTAACATCAGCCAACGCAGGAATTAAAGCCACGCTATCGGCAACACACAGCAATACAAACTAGCTGACCAGCCAACTGAGCTAACTGCCTCCCCGGGTACACCCAAAATGTTGTCAGGGGACAAGTTTGAAGATTTTGATCCAACATCAGTTGAAGCCATAGTGATAACCTAAGTCACATTTAACACTGTTCATTTGAACTTCAGTAGGTTAATGGGATAATAGATGCTGGTGTAGCCTAATGAGATCATTCCCAACACTGCTTCCTTCCAGACTAACACAGAGCTGGTTGTGTGACCTGACTGGTGCCAATTTGAAGTGGCATCTTCTGCTTTCCAACTTATGACCTATCTCTGTTCCCAACCCTCTCACTTGTCAAGTCCATCACCTCACCTTGCCGAATCTCCTAGATGTTCCCACATGTAGCCTCTCCCTTTTCCTTTGGCTAGAAGCCTTTCCCTGATCCTCTGATTTGCAGCCACTTCTTCTGCCTGATCCCTCCACCTGGGCTTGGCCCTCCTTGACCCTCCTCTGAATTGTGGTCAGTCCCTCCTTAATATAGCTTTCACCACTTTGCTTTCCTGAATCTGCAACCCTGTTCAAAATGCAATCCAAAATCAAGGTGCAGGGTGGTGAAAGAGAGAGTCCCAGTGCTGCTGAAGTATCAAGCTTTTGGGGCTCTTGTTATCTACTTTCTTAAAAAAAGCTGCTCCTGTTTCTTGTTGGTACCATTTACCTCCACAGTGAGAGTTAAGATGAGGAAAGTGGGTGGGTGAGTGAGGGGAAGAATCTAGTTTCCAGGTCGATCAGTGAGTGGGAAGGCTTGACAAGAAGCATCAGTAGTGAGCAGGAGATACATTTTTATTTTATATGTTTAAATTAATTTCATAAGTTAATTCAGGAAATTCGCAATGTAAGGTGAGTCAATCACAACTTAAGGGTATACTGATTAATACAATTTTCTGATTAGAATACTTCTACAGAATCAGACTACAGTCTTTACATTAGTTTTAATAAGAAAATCTGATTCAGCTGAAATAGTGCTTTTCAGGACAAAAACCATAATTATAAGTGATGACTTACTGCACAGAATGATATATTGCAGGCTCAGGAGACCATTTGGTCTATCATGCATATACTGGTTCTAATATCTAGAACATAAAACATTACAGCACAGTACAGACCCTTCAGCCCCCAGTGTTGTGCCGACCTGTCATACCGATCTCAAGCCCATCTAACCTACACTATTCCATGTACGTCCATATGCTTGTCCAATGACGACTTAAATGTACCTAAAGTTGGCGAATCTACTACCGTTGCAGGCAAAGCGTTCCATTCCCTTACTACTCTCTGAGTAAAGAAACTACCTCTGACCTCTGTCCTATATCTTTCACCCCTCAATTTAAAGCTATGGCCCTCATGCTCGCCGTCACCAACCTAGGAAAAAGGCTCTCCCTATCTACCCCTCTGATTATTTTACATGTTTCAATTAAGTCACCTCTCAACCTTCTTCTCTCTAATGAAAACAGGCTCAAGTCCCTCAGCCTTTCCTCGTAAGACCTTCCCTCCATACCAGGCAACATCCTAGTAAATCTCCTCTGCACCCTTTCCAAAGCTTCCACATCCTTCTTATAATGCAGTGACCAGAACTGTACACAATACTCCAAGTGCGGCCGCACCAGAGTTTTGTACAGCTACAGCATAACCTCTTGGTTCCAGAACTCGATCCCTCTATTAATAAAAGCTAAAACACTGTATGCCTTCTTAACAGCCCTGTCAACCTGGGTGGCAACTTTCAAGGATCTGTGTACATGGACACCGAGATCTCTCTGCTCATCTACACTACCAAGAATCTTACCATTAGCCCAGTACTTTGCATTCCAGTTACTCCTACCAAAGTGCATCACCTCACACTTGTCTGCATTAAACTCCATTTGCCACCTCTCAGCCCAGCTCTGCAGCTTATCTATGTCTCTCTGTAACCTACAACATCCTTCGTCACTATCCACAACTCCACCGACCTTAGTGTCATCTGCAAATTTACTAACCCATCCTTCTACGCCCTCATCCACGTCGTTTATAAAAATGACAAACAGCAGTGGACCCAACACCGACCCTTGCGGTACACCACTAGTAACTGGTCTCCAGGATGAACATTTCCCATCAACCACCACCCTCTGTCTTCTTTCAGCAAGCCAATTTCCGATCCAAACTGCTATATCTCCCACAATTCCATTCCTCCGCATTTTGTACAATAGCCTTCTGTGGCGAACCTTATCGAACGCCTTGCTGAAATCCATATACACCACATCAACCGGTTTACTCTCATCTACCTGTTTGTTCACCTTCTCAAAGAACTCAATAAGGTTTGTGAGGCACGACCTTCCCTTCACAAAACCGTGCTGACTATCCCTAATCAATTTATTCTTTTCTAGATGATTATAAATCCTATCCCTTATAGCCTTTTCCAACACTTTGCCAACAACTGAGGTAAGGCTCACTGGTCTATAATTACCAGGGTTGTCTCTACTCCCCTTCTTGAACAGGGGAACCACATTTGCTATCCTCCAGTCATCTGGCACTATTCTTGTAGACAATGACGAGTTAAAGATCAATGCCAAAGGCTCGGCAATCTCCTCCCTGGCTTCCAAGAGGATTTGAGGATAAATCCCGTCCGGCCCAGGGGACTTATCTATCTTCACCCTCTGTCGGATTTCTAATACCTCTTCCTTGTGAACCTCAATCCCACCTAGTCTAGTAGACTGTATCTCAGTATTTTCCTCAACAACGTTGTCTTTTCTAGAGTGAATACTGTCGAAAAATATTCATTTAGCGCTTCCCCATCTCATCTGACTCCACACACAACTTACCACTACTATCCTTGACTGGGCCTAATCTTACTCTCGTCATTCTTTTGTTACTTAAATACCTATAGAAAGCCTTACGGTTTACCCTGATCCTATCCGCCAACAACTTCTCATGACTCCTCCTGGCCCTTCTGAGCTCTCTCTTTAGGTCTTTCCTGGCTACCTCGTAGCCCTCAAGTGCCCTAACTGAGCCTTCACATCTCATCCCAACATAAGCCTTCTTCTTCCTCTTGACCAGAGATTCCGCCTCCTTCATAAACCACAGGTCCCGTGCTCTACAGCTTCCTCCCTGCCTGACAGGTACATATTTATCTAGGATACAGGAGCTTTTCCTCGAATAAGCTCCACATTTCTAATGTGCCCATCCCCTGCAGTTTCCTTCCCCATCCTATGCTCCCTAAATCTTGCCTAATCTCATCGTAATTGCCTTTCCCCCAGCTATAACTCTTGCCCAGTGGTATACACCTATCCCTTTCCATCACTGAAGTAAACATAACAGAATTGTGATCGCTATCACCAAAGTGCTCACCTGCTTCCAAATCTAACACCTGGCCAGGCTCATTACCCAGTACCAAATCTAATGTGGCTTCGCCCCTTGTTGGCCTATCTACATACCGTGTCAGGAAGCCCTCCTGCACACACTGGACAAAAACTGACCCATCTATAGTGTTCCCAGTCAATATTTGGAAAGTTGAAGTCCCCCATGACAACTACCCTGTCTCTCTCACTCCTATCGAGAATCATCTTTGCTATCCTTCCTCTCCATCTCTGGAACTATTCGGAGGCCTATAGAAAACTCCCAACAGGGTGACCTCTCCTTTCCTGTTTCTAACCTCAGCCCATACTACCTCAGTTGACGAGTCCCCAAACATCCTTTCTGCAACTGTCATACTGTCCTTGACCAACAATGCCACACCTCCCCCTCTTTTTCCATCTTCTCTGTTCTTACTGAAACATCTAAATCCCGGAACCTGCAACAACCATTCCTGTCCCTGCTCTATCCATGTCTCCGAAATGGCCACAACATTGAAGTCCCAGGTACTAATCCATGCTGCAAGTTCACCCACCTTATTCCGGACACTCCTGGCTTTGAAGTAGACACACTTCAAACCAACGTCTTGCTTGCCGGTGCCATCTTGCGTCCCTGAAACTTTATTTCGGACCACCCTACTTTCAACTTTTACTATACTCGAACTACAATTTTGGTTCCCATTCCCCTGCTGAATTAGTTTAAACCCACCCGAATAGCCTTAGCAAATTCCCCCCCCAGGATATCAGTACCCCTCTGGTTCAGGTGAAGACCATCTAGGCCAATCCGTTGTCTTTTCCCCAAATCGCTGCACCCCATTTTTATTCAAATACCTATGTGATGTCTCCAGCACATTTCCAGACAGTGCATTCAGCCCCTAAACATACGCTGTGTGAAAAAACTGTTTCTCATATTACTCTTCCTTTCCTTGCACATCCTTTTAATCTGAGTCCTCGTCATAGGATCTTGGAATTTTATAGTGCAAGAAGAGGCTTTTCGACCATGTCTGTACCAACTCCCAAAAGAGCTGCCCAGCTTCTATCTATTCTATTCAGCCTACTCACGATTCTGAAAGCCAAAGAACAAATCTCCTCTCAACCTTCTTCTCTCCAAGGAGAACAGTCCCAATTTCTTCAGTCTATCCGCACCACTGAAGTTTCTCATTCGTGGAACCATTCTTGTAAATTACTTCTGCAATCTCTCCTATTTACATTTTCCTGTAAGGTGGCACCCAGAGCTGTTCACAGTATTCCAACTGAGGTCCAACAAGTGTCTTGTATCAACAAGTTCAGTATCACCCCCTTGCTCTTGCACTCTACACACCATTAATAAAGCTGAGGGCACTGTGTGCTTTATTAACTGCTCTCTCCATTCGTTTAGTCCAGAATGTCAGACTTAGGTTCTGGGGAGATGAGTTCAAATCTCAGCATGGTGGATGGTGAAATTTGAATTCAATAAAATCTTGAATACACAGCTCCCCTAATGATGACCATGTAACCACTGCCTATTGTTCGAAAACCCTCAACTGGATCACTAATGACCTTTAGGGAAGAGAATCCTCCTTCCTTACTTACCTGGGCTAAATGTGACTCCAGACCCACAGCAATGTGACCGACCCATCACAATAATGGAATACCATCAGCTACATGTCCACCCGCGCCCCCCCCGGCAGGTGGGCAGCTACAGATGGGTAATAAATGCTGGCCTAGCCAGTGACACACTCACTCTGTGAATGAACAAAAAAGCTGCAATTCCAATCTCCCTTACAATTTACAAATTCTTCCCACTTTTGACTAAAATCATGCGAAAGTCAGAAATTCAAGCTCACCTTCAGAGATTTCAGTCTGACATCGTGCTCAAGGGACTGCTGCAGGTTTGGAAGAATAGCACTTCCAACAATGCTGCATTTTCTCAGTGTGGAACCAGGCTATGAATTCAAGCTCTAGCTGGAGCTAAACTGCTTGCTGAGTGAGATTAGATCGGCTGTCCTTGTGTAGGACAATTTCCAACTGGATCTGAGCCTGAAACACACGCACCTTAAAGAAAGCTTCTTCAAAGACCAGCAGTGGTCCAGAAAACCCAACGACCAGCAGTGGTTGCGCTGCCAACAGGCCAAAGATCACCATTTGTATAGCCGTGGATATGATGAGCTCAGAAACACCGATTAAGCCCATGGTCTTCTCCCCTGAAGCAAAATAAAACATCATTTACATGAAAATCAGTCACCATCCACACTCGGGTAAATATTGCACAGCAAACCTACATCCACACCCGGGTAAATATTCCAGAGCACACATTACAGGGGATGGGGAGAGGGTTCTGAAATAAATAGGGAGAGAGGGGAAGGCAGATCGAAGATGGATTGAGGAGAAAATAGGTGGACAAGAGAGTGTTCATCCAGCTCCACACTTTGTTATCTCGGATTCTCCAGCATCTGCAGTTCCAATTATCTCTGATACAATTTTAACCCCACTGCAAAGCCTCTTCCAGGGATGCCTAACCTGAAGAAGTTATCCTCCTCCCTTCAGACAAACCTCAGGGGATCTCTCTCCATCTATCTTCTCCTCTATCCATCTTTGGTCCGCCTCCCCCTCTCTCCCTATTTATTCCAGAACCCTCTCCCCATCCCCCTTTTCTGGTGAAGGGTCTAGGCCCGAAACATCAGCTTTTGTGCTCCTGAGATGCTGCTTGGCCTGCTGTGTTCATCCAGTTTCACACTTTATTATCTTGGATTCTCCAGCATCTGCAGTTCCCATTATCTCTGATACAATTTTACTCAGAGACTGTTGGTTGCTAACAATATAAGACAGGGTGGAATTTAGGGTAATTCTCTTCCTTGTGCAGGTGCCAAGGTTTGCTTACAAATCAACATAAAATAAATAAATAAAATACCAATCTCTCAGTATTAGCATGTAACAATATACAAAATTTGTGGTTTGCAGAACAGTTGGTAAGTTTTTTGTACAGACTTTCACTGAATGTGGGCATCAATGGCAAGGCTCGCACTGTGTGATGATCCACAACTGCCCTTAAGAGGGCGCTGGAGAGCTGCTATCTCGAAGCACTGAGCTGTTTCTTACACTGCAACAATGATTGTGTTTCATTTAATTAGCCACCAAGCCCTTTGAGACATCCTGGGAGCGTGAAAGGCACTACAGAAACTCTTGTCTTTTCCCCAGTGATTCCATTCACAAACCATTCAACCTCAATGACACAAGTAAAATTTCTCACCGAGTAACCCTCCAAAGGTGATGGCTGGCGACAGACAAGCAAAGTAAATGAAGATGATGGCAGCCATGCACTGGGGGTTCAGAGCATCCTTGAAGTCACTGACATATTTAGGGTACCTCCGGTGTGCATCTCGGATAACTCCACCAAAAGGTTTCCCTGTCCTTCTGAGGGGGTCTTCCTCTTCTGGCTTCTTTGGTTTCAGGAGAGCTGGAAGGAACAAGAGGCCAAGTGAGTAAAAACCAGAGTGTGGAAAACTCAGCTCAAAGTGGGACATGATGATGGATCCCGATTCAAACCTCTGCACCCTTTCAGCAGGCTGTGTTCTAACAGCCTATACCCAGGTTCTTTCGCTGCCTACCTCGCTCCTCCTGAATCTTGATCTCCTTGGCCAGCACCTTATCCTCTTTTGCCTGTCGCTTCTTCAACATCTTGCGCTGGAACTGAGCAACAGAGAGGAGCAGCTCCTCCCCAGGGACATCAGAGGGAGGAATGACAATACTGCTGTCTAGGAACTCATTGATTGCGCTTAACAAGTCATTTCGATCGTCTGCCTGGTAAGCTGCCCGGTGAAAATTCTGTAAGACAAAAGCAGAGCACAACTCACAGAAATAAGGGATTGTGCAAGAGAACCGTGAGACAGATAAACAGGATCAGGCCATTCAGCCCCTCAAACCTGCTCCACCTTTCAATAATACCATGGCTGACCTAACAGTAACCTCAAATCAACACTCCAACCTTCCTCTGATGATCTTATCAATATAGTTAACATTTACACAAATTCAAATTTGTTCCAACTTTCAAGGTCCAATTCTAGCTGTATATAAAATTGAAAATGCCTTTTGGTTCCTCTCCCTATTGCAAATGATTTCTATATTTAAACAGTCCACTGCACGCATATTCCATATAAATCTGAACATGCATTTTCATTTTAATATATCTGATGGACTACTCAAAATGTAATGAAAATGAACCAAGTAAGGCACTGCACAAGATGGCAGGGTACAGACTCTGATCATAGACAACTGTATTCCACATTAAGATAATAAAATGTGAGGCTGGATGAACACAGCAGGCCAAGCAGCATCTCAGGAGCACAAAAGCTGACGTTTCGGGCCTAGACCCTTCATCAGTATTCCACATTAAACATGGTAACAACTGAACTTTGCGTTTAAACATTAGGAAATATTTAGGATATAAGCAGCCACCCAGCAGTTCAATAAACTTTCCTTAAAAGTAGAGTTGCAGGTAGATAGGGTAGTGAAGGCGGCGTTTGGTATGCTTGCCTTTACTGGTTAGTGCATCGAATATAGGATTTGGGAGGTCATGTTGCGGCTGTACAGGACACTGGTTCAGCCACTATTGGAACACACGCGTCTCTGGTCTCCCTGCTATAGGAACGATGTTGTGAAACTTAAAAGGGATCAGAGAAGATTTACAAGAATGTTGCCAGGGCTGGAGGGTTTGAGCTATAGGGAGAGGCTGAGTAGCCTTGGGCTATTTTCCCTGGAGCATTGATGGCTGAGCAGTGACCTTATAAGGGTTTATAACAGCATGAGCAGCATTGATAGCATAAATAGACAAAATCTTTTCCCTGGGTTGGTGAGTCCAAGATGAGAGGGCACAGGCTAAACGTGAGAGTGGGTAAAATTTGAGAGAGACCCAAGGGGCAATTTTTTCCACAGAGAGCGGTGTGTGCATAGAATGAGCAGCCTGAAAGAGTCCTGGAGGCTGGTACAATTACAATATTTAAAAGGCATCTAAATGGGTATATGATTAGGAAGAGTTTACAGCGATACAGGCCAAATGCTTGTAAATGGGACCGCATTTATATGGGATATTTGGTCAGTATGGACAAGTTAGACCAAAGGGTTCATTTCTGCACTGTATATCTCAATGACTCTGGGTTATATACACCCCATTGCTTAACAAGAATCTAGCCATCTCTGCCTTAAATATATTCAAGGACTTTGCTACACTGTTTCAAGAAGACAATTCTCAAGACCCTCAGAGAAAATGTTTTGCCTCATCTCAGTTTTAAATGGCCAATCCCTTAAACAGTGAATGAAACAGAAGAGGAGGAGAACTAGCATGGGAGAGGGTCATTGCTGATAAAGGGTGGTAGCACTGAAATTGACCTTTTCACTGATTTTACTGATCACTGAGAGTGAACTGATTCTGTGGTAGTTGGCTGGGTTGGATTGTCCTGCTTTTTGTGGGCTATTTTCCACATTGTTAGGTAGATACCAGTCTTGTAGTTGTACTGCAATACCTGGGTGTCTAGCGTACTTAAGGGTCATAGAGATGTACAGCATGGAATTAGGCCCTTCAGTCCAACTAGTCCACTCCCAACAGATATCCTAAATTAATCTAGTCCCTGTGCCAGCATTTGGCCAATATCCCTCCAAACCCTTTCTATCATGCTCACATCCAGAAGCCTTTTAAACGTCGTAATTGTACCAGCTTCCACCACTTCCTCCGGCAGCTCATTCCATGCATGCACCATCTTCTGTGTGAAAAAGCTGCCCCTTAGGTCCCTTTTAACTCTTTCCCCTCTCACCCTAAACCTATGCCCTCCAATTTTGGACTCCACTATCCTGGGGAAAGACCTTGGCTATTCACTCTTTCCATGACCTTCATGGTGTTATAAAGCTCTAAAAGGTCACCACTTGGCCTCAGGCACTCTAGGTCCATTCAGCCTCCCCCTAAAGCTCAAAATCTCCAAGCCAGGTGACATTCTTATAAAATTTTCTGAATGCTTTCAAGTTTTACAACTTCTTTCCAATAGCAGGGAGACCAGAATTGAATGTAGCATTCCAAAAGTGGCCAAACCAATATCCTGTACAGTTGCATTATGACCTGCCAACTCCTATACTCAGTGCTCTCACCAATACAGGCAAGTATAGCAAACGCATTCTTCACTATCTAACCTGGAACTCCACTTTCAAGGAACTATGAAGCTGCACTCCAAGGTTTCTTTGCTCAGCAACACTTCCCAGGACCTTATTATTAAAGTGATAAAATATATCACATCCATTCTGATGATATTGAGGAATAGCGTCCAACAATGTGAACTTGAACTCCTGTATCCCAATAACATTCTCACTACACTAGTATTCCCCATGACAGGGTTATGATGCATTTCTGGCTCTGGGCTGTTTTCTTTTGATCCGGTATATGTTTAGGATTGATGGTACTCGTTCTTTCAGATCTTAAATCTCCCACCAGGACCCCCTGCCAATTCAAGTCATTCGAAGGACTGATAAATCCTGACTTTATTTCTCTCCAGCAAATGGGGGCAATCTAACCAAGTGTTTCTGGTCCCTGCATTTACAAGTGTTGGCTCTCCTTACACAAGGGGAGTATTTGCTGCCCATGCAAACTCTGGAAGTCACAGCTGAATATTTTAATGATGGAGTAATTTAAAGAAGCTGTCCTTGCAGCAAAGGGATATTGAGGGTGGTGCTGGTGAGAAAGAAACTTCTTAATGAGTGGGTGGCAATGACACATCAGAGGTGCTGACAAGGAAGCTGGAGACAATGAATGATTTCAAAAGGCAACTGGGATGGGAAGCAAAAGATAGTGGAATCAAGGGTTATGGGGATAAGGCAGGAACAGGATACTGATTGTGGATGATCAGCCATGATCATAATGAATGGTGGTGCTGGCTCGAAGGGCCGAATGGCCTATTCCAGCAACTATTGTCTATTGTCAAACTTGCAAGAATATGAGGTTACAGCAGGAGAATGGGACTGCCTGGTTTACTCTGGAGAGAGCCAATGTCGTCTTGATAGACCGAATGACTTCATTCGGTGTCACTATGACTCTGCATTACATTCGCAGATGCGGCACTGGCCCCAGACTCTGTGACTGTTTAATGTGACAGATGCCTTTAAGTGGGTCTCTGAAAGATGCATTTTTTAAAAATGTGCTTATTTACCTGCCCCTAAAGTGCATGTGTATTACCCTCAGTCACTCTGTATAAATATTTATTCCTCTATCACAGTGTTCCCCCTGAATTCACAGTTTGAGGGGTGTCGCTGACCAGGAAGCATTTATTGTCCATTCCCAATTATCCAGAGGGCAGTTCAGAGTCAACCATATTGTTGTGGGTCTGGAGTCACACATAGGTCAGACCATGTAAGGATGGCAGTTTCCTTCCCTAAAAGGACACCAGTAAACCAAATGGGTTTTTCCGACAATCGATAATGAAATCACAGTCATCTTTAGATTGTTAATTCCGGATGTTCATTGAATTCAAATTCTATCATCTGCCATTTTTCTTGCAAACTGGTATCTTTCCAAAATTATGGCCGTCATCTATGAGCAAACATTTTATTTAAGGCAAAGGCTTGCAAATTATTAAATAACGCAATCCTGCTTTTCAATTCCAGTAGAGATTACAAGACTCCTGGAGGGACAGTAAATGTGGAGCTAGAAAACACAGCAGGTCAGACAGCATCCGAGAGTCAGGGAGGTCAACGTTTCAGGCCGAAACTCCACATTTATTAACTCTAGCTTCCAGCACTCACATTCTCACTGTCTCCAAGTGCCTGGAGTAATAGTTGGTATTTTTCCCCAGTAATTGATACAAAGATGTAAAAAAAACTACTTAACATATGTCAAAACAAACCCGTAACACTGTGTTGGGCTTCAAACAATAACCCAATGAATTTGAGTGCTATCATCAAGCAAATGAACGAGCTGGAATGTACAGAAATTCCTGTTTAACTTGCTCAGTAAAACGACTGTAAATTCACAAGGGTGCTGTGATCTGAAAACCAAGGGTCAAAATCTTCTCATTACTGCAACAGTAGTAGATTTGCCAACTTTAAGGGCATTTAGATGGTCACTGGATAAATATATGGATAATAATGGAATAGTGTAGGTTAGATGGGCTTCAGATTGGTTTCACAGGTCGGCGCAACATCGAGGGCCGAAGGGCTTGTACTGTGCTGTAATGTTCTGTGTGCTTTAGTGTCAGTAAACGAGTCTCCTTAAAAAGCAACTCCTGGACCTTTACAGAAAGGTGTCAGGAACAGTTTCATGTGTGCCAGTGGCAGCCAATTATTGCTGACTCTATTCCAGTGCCATAAGGCACTGGATTCAAATTATATTCAATGTCTATCACAGTAGAAGGATTTTAGTCATAACAAATAGATTAATCATGTCTTTGAGGAAAGGGAACCCGTTGCCTCATGAGGTCCGCTCAGTACGACTGATCTCTCACCCAGATCGTCAGTACCATATCAAGCCAAACTGATAAAAAGTTCTTATACTCAGAATGATCATTGCATGGCAATAAGTCATTCAAATTCGGAGGAATATACAGGACAGAAGTAGGCCACTCAGCTGAACTGGTCCTCGCCAGTATTTACATTTCAGACACAGGCCCTGTCACTCTGCTTCACCTTACTGTAACAGCATGTCGATCCTTTGATCGTTTTTTCCTGATGTGCTTATTTACCTGCCCCTAAAGTGCATGTGTATTACCCTCAATCACTCTGTATAAATATTTATTCCTCTATCTGAGGGCTCCTCCTGAATGTGCCATCAGATTAGTTAATGACTACGTCATGATGGTCTTTAGTCTCTGTCTCCCCACAAGGGGAAATACCTTCTCAACGTCTGCCTCAAGAAACTGCTCCATAATATTCAAGATCACTTCAACCTTTTCTGTTCTGGAGAAAAAAGCCTGTGCCTCCTCAAAAAGGTTCATCATCTGTTAGACATGTCTGCATTAAAGATCAGTGGTACAGGAGTCAAATGCATTTCACAATGCGAGGGTGCTGTTGTCTGTTCATATAACCAATTTGTAAATCTGTTCTGCAGCTGCTGCAGTGCTTCCACCTATCTCAATGACCATGCGAGCAACAAAGGTTTAAGAATCACAGTGTACCATCTGCATTTTTCTAGACGGACAATGCAAAGTGGGTGAGTGTCCTCATGCCCCAATCCGGTTAATTTTCCAGGACGGTTTCGCACTGTTACCTTGTCTGACATCAGGGTGGAGATGGAGCGTCCAATCTCATGGTAGTCCATGTTACTTGTGCTTGGTCCCAACAGGATGAAAAGGAACCGGACAGGGACAGGAACCTCCAGCACCGACTCGAGCTCCACTGCGGTCTTTAAGCGCACATACGCCATAGTCGGATGGTCAAGAAACTCAACACAGCCTGAAGGAAAACAAAAGGTGATAATCTCAACAGCACAATGAGCCCCAAAGGCAGAGGATAAAAAACACACAGGGAAACTTATTCAATACAAAGTAAAATTCTCTCTGAATTGTCCCATCAAAATGTCTCAAAACGTGTAAAACACGAATTAGATTCAGAGCAAAGCTGCCTGTGCATAGTTCCAATTAAACAGTCCCAGGCCAGTTACTTCACAGGGTTAGATAAAGAATAAAATTCCCTCTACACTGTTCCCAGCAAACTCTCCAAGGACAGGTACAGCACTGAGTTAGATTCTGTGTTAAGCTCCCTCTACACTGTCCCCATTAAATATACCCAGATCAAGTACAACAGGGGTTAGTTTCAGAGTAAAGCTCCTTCTACACTGCCTCATCAAATACTTCCAAAACAGGTATAGCATGGGGTTAGATACAGAGTAAAGAAGATAGTCTCTGTACAAACCAAACATATTCTCAGAAGGAGGAAAGATGAGAGATTCAAAGCTAGTGCACCCTGGATGATAAAGAAAATAAGGATTAACATTAAATAGAAAAAGGTTTCTGATTAACATCAGGCACAGAATTCAGTAGAACACCAGGAATATGATAAAGAACGCTACAAGACTAAAGAAAAGGATGAATGATCCTTAAGTAATCTGAAAACAATCCAAAGGTCTTTGAAATAACTCCACAAAAGGCTGGTATCTCATCATCAAGTTCCCCTTTATTTACACGTGCATAGGCCCTCACACTGATCCAGCTCCCTCAGAACGAGCTCTCAGAGTGAACAGCGCCCCTAACATTCTTCTTTATATGTCAGCCAGGACTCCGATTGGACCAGGTTAGCAGCCCTGATCAGGAGCTCGATCTATATTCCCTTACCTGCTTTCCGCAGGGACCATTCCCTCTGACATATCCTGGTCCACTCTTCCTTCATTCCCTACAGCTCCACGGCACCTTTCACTGCAACCACCAAAGTCGAACATCTACCCATTTACCCCCTCCCTTCCTGGTATCCAAGGGCCTAAACACACCTTCCAGGTGAAGCTGCACTTCACCTGCACTTCCAATAATCTCGTCTACTGCATTTGCTGCTCAGAATGTGGTCTCCTTTACCTTGGGGAAATAAAGCATAGGCTGGGTGACTGCTTCGCAGAACATTTACATTCTGCCCGCAAAAAAAAATCTTGAATTCTGTTTGCCTGCCACTTTAACTTCTCTATCTCTGGCCAACATCTCTATCTCTGGTTTGATGCAGTCTTCCAGCGAAGCTCAGCACAAGCTGGAAGAACACCACTTCATTTTCCACTTGGGTATCCTGCAGCCCTCTGAGCTCAATATCGAGTTTAATAATTTTAGGGCCTTAACTCTCCCATGTCCTAACCTCCTGCCCCACTCACCAGGCCTTATTATCACATTGCCTGCCATTACATACTACGGACTATTAGTCACTAAAAACGGTCTCCATTAACAGCTATTCACCCTCCCAGCCAGATATTTAACAACTCCTTTGTCTTTCCAATCATTCTTCTCTCTCTTTGGGCTCTATCCCCACCAATCGTTTACTCCTTAACCCTTTCACCCTCACCCTATCTGCTGCATATAACCAAACATTTCCTAGCTAACATCAGTTCTGAAGAAGGGTCACTGAACCTGAAATATTAACTCTGATTTTTCTTCACAGATGCTGCCAGACCTGTTGAGCTTTTCCAGAGACTGCTGTTTTTGTAACTCATATTCTGTGAGATGCACTTGGCCGACCTCGTTATAATCACTGTATCCCTCTCCCTCTAAGTCCAGGCATGCTGGCCTGTTCTTTCTCTTGAAGCCTATCTTGGGGCTTTTTCATACCAGGTCTGGTTCCTCTGACTCAGCCTCAGAAATGGGTGGCTTGTACCAGACCATAGCCTGCCTCTTGTGTCCAGAGCATCGTGAAAGAAATTTACTCTCTTCTACAGGCAGTAAAGGTTTCAAGGTACCTCCAGCTGTTTTAAGGGGCCAGGTATGTTTTGCTCCTGCTCTGTTTGCAAGCTTGCAGCTTTCATGTGGTCCACGTACTTGTTCAGGATGTCAGCTACCCGAACTTAGTATATCATGAGTCCTGATTTCATGTTGACCATGCCTCTTATCTATGCAGGGCCATTTCCATGGTTTGGACACCAAACTTTATTCCCTTAAGTAAGAGGTAACAAGGTGTAGAGCTGGATGAACACAGCAGGCC
The DNA here is from genome assembly GCF_030684315.1 of Stegostoma tigrinum. Taxonomy (NCBI): domain Eukaryota; kingdom Metazoa; phylum Chordata; class Chondrichthyes; order Orectolobiformes; family Stegostomatidae; genus Stegostoma; species Stegostoma tigrinum. Next base: position 128,763,618 of record NC_081358.1, on the reverse strand, counting down.
AAGCAGCAGGAAAGCTGATGTTTCGGGTCTAGAAGGTCTGAAGAAGGTTCTAGATCTGAAACGTCAGCTTTCCTGCTCTTCGGATGCTGCTTGGCCTGCTTTGTTCATCCAGCTCTACACCTTGTTTTCTCAGATCCTCCAGCATTGGCAGTTCCTATGATCTCTCCCCTGAAGTAAACTGTTTCTCCTCCTAAATAGAGTCTTGTGGCCGACGCAGATGTTCCTGATGCCATTTCACTCTCCTCCCCAAATCCTGGAAGATCAAATTTAACCTAATGCGGAATCTTTCCCCATTAGCAACTCTGCTAGAGCTATCCCTTTGGTTGCATAGGGGGAGGCGATCCTATAATCCAATATGATCTGGGAGTGAAGCTGTAAGCTGCTTCTTTAAGCTCGCCTTCAAAGTTTTGACTGTTCTTTCTGCCAGGCTATTGGACAGTAGATGGTATGGAGCGGTTTGCATCTGCCTAAGGCCATTCAACTTGAGGAAATACTAAAATTCTCTACTGGTAAATGGTGGCCCGGTCTGTGACCAACCCTTCCAGGAACCCACGTATTGCAAAAGATGCTTGCAATTCAGCTCTTTCGTCTATGCTTGGACCGAGGTTGAAATGAGGTCAGAAAATGAGTGGTCCTGGCATAACATGAATGGGTTGTTCCTTTGCAAGTGCTGATCTATGGACATCACTTTACTGATGATCGACAGTAGCATGATGAAGTAAAATGGCTGGGCTGGTATTGTCCTGTATTGTGTGTTCAAGACTTACCTGGGCAATTTTCCACATTGTCGGAAGGATGCCAGTGTACTAGTTGCACTGGAGCAGCTTTTTATAAAAGCATTCATAAAGCTAGGGTTAAACCAGCATTTATTGCCCAGTCCTAACTAAATTAAGTGTGGGTCTGGAGTCATGTGTAGGCCAGACCAGGTAAAGATGGCAATTTCCTTGCCTAAAGGGCATTAGTGAACCAGATGGGTTTTTCTGACAATCGACAATGGTTTCATAGTTTCATTTCATTAGACTCTTTATCCCAGGCTTTTACTATCATGGTAAGATTTGAATCCCAGTCTCCAGAATTTTAACTGGGCTTCTGGATTAGCAGCTCAGCGATACTACCATTTGGCCATCGCCTCCCGTCCTCTAGCTTGCTAGGAGCACAGCTGCACCTATGTTTAATTGGCTGTAGGAATTGCATTCAGGAATTGGAGAACTGTCTTGTCAATTTGGGCATATGTAATCCTATTTCATGCCAATCTTTAATCTATTTTGTCCTGTCCAACATCTCTACTTCTCTAACACTACCTGACTGTGTATGAACCCCATCCACTTCTTCTGTGAAGACTGATCTACACTACTCAGTCAATAGCTCACTCAAGCCCTTTGGCTCCGCAAGATGTTTTTCTTTTCTCTCCCTAATCAATCACAACCTTCCATTAATTATTAGCTTTGAATTTGCCGACAAAAGCCTGTTGTGTTTGTAATGAGGTCTACTCATAGGATGTGTGTTCCCTGATTGGGGCTGTTAATAAGGTCCAATCAGGGAGCCCTGGATGACAGATATAGACAGGAGTATCAGAAGTGTTTTGCTCACTCAGAGCTAGCAAGGACTCTCCATGTGTATATAAAGGATGACAAGGTGATGGGATGCTGACTTCTGTGGAGTTATTTCAGTGACAAACAGAGAAAAGCATGGTCCTGAAGACATTTGCTCGCAACAGTCATCTTTGAGTTGGGGTGAGCATGCCATTATTTGGGAAGCTTGACTCATTTGATCCTGCTGGTGAAGACTGGGACCAGTATGTGGAAAGAATGCATTCATTTTTTCGAGGTAAATGACACTGGGACAGATGAAAAGCAGCAAGTAATTATCCTGATGGCTTGCGGACCTGCAACTGTTTCGGTTATTAGGAGCCTAACTTTCCCTGACGCACCAGATACAACAGCTTTTCAAGGGTTGATGGACTTAGTTGAGGAGTATTATGACCCCAAGCCTCCTTTTAATTCTGCAATGCTATCAGCTTTACTCAGCAATTCAAGAGCCAGAGGAATCTGTATCAGCATTTTTGACAAGGTTAAGACAACTGGCAGGCGCTTGTGACTTTGGTTTAATCCTTAATGAGATGCCGATATTCTAGCATGAAGAATTAATGATTTAATGAATGGATGATCCATCTCTGCCTCCCCCAGTGGTCCCCAGCATTACAGATACCAGTCTTCAGCCAATTCAATTCATCTGACATGATATCAAGAAATAGCTGGAGACACTGGATACTGCAAATGGGGCCTGACAACGTTCTGAAGATTTGTGCTCCAGAACTTGTCGCTTGCCAAGCCAGGCTGCTCTAGTACAGTTATAACACTGGTATCTACCTGACAATGTGCAATTTTTTTTTTTTTTTTGCTTTACTCATTCGTGGGATGACTGCTTTGCTGACCAGGCAGCATTTACTACCCATCCCTAATTGCCCAGAAGGGCATTTCAGAGTCAACCACATTTGTGTGGGTCTGGAGTCACGTGCAGGCCAGACCAGGTAAGGATGGCAGCTTTCTTCCCTAAAGTACATTAATGAACCAGATGGGTTTTTCCGACAATTGACAATGGATTCATGGTGATCATTAAATTCTTAACTCCACATATTTGATTGAAATCAAATTCCACTGTGGTGGGATTCGAACCCAGGTTCCCAGAATGGTATCTAAGTCTCTGGATTAGAAGTCCAGTGACAATACCATTAGGCCATCACCTCCCCTGTATACCCTGGAAAGTCCACATATCTATCTGGTTTAGAACGTTTAAATTGCTTAGCAACATCCAAATCAGAGCCAATCAAAATAAATGTCTGGTTAAAAGGTCACCAAGTTCTAATGGAGCTCAACACCAGTGCAGCCATTTCAGCGATTGCAGACGCAAATGAACAAAATTTTTGTTCTAGGCTCCAACCCTTAAGTTTGCATAAGGCCTCAGCTAGACTGAGAACCTACACAACGGAGCCTTTACAGATTGAGGGTACAACTGGTCTCTTATGACAAGCAGTTGATTGCAGTAAAAGACTTGGACCTGAGCTTGATGGAGTGAATCCAAGATAATAAAGTATGAAGCTGGATGAACACAGCAGGCCAAGCAGCATCTCAGGAGCACAAAAGCTGACGTTTCGGGCCTAGACCCTTCATCAGAGAGGGGGATGGGGAGAGGGTTCTGGAATAAATAGGGAGAGAGGGTGAGGTGGACTGAAAATGGAGAGAAAAGAAGATAGGTGGAGAGTAGAGTATAGGTGGGGAAGTAGGGAGGGGATAGGTCAGTCCAGGGAAGACGGACAGGTCAAGGAGGTGGGATGAGGTTAGTAGGTAGGAAATGGAGGTGCGACTTGGGGTGGGAGGAAGGGATGGGTGAGAGGAAGAACAGGTTAGGGAGGCAGAGACAGGCTGGGCTGGTTTTGGGATGCAGTGGGGGATGGGGAGATTTTGAAGCTGGTGAAGTCCACATTGATACCATTGGGCTGCAGGGTTCCCAAGCGGAATAGGAGTTGCTGTTCCTGCAAACTTCGGGTGGCATCATTGAGGCAGTGCAGGAGGCCCATGATAGACATGCCATCTAAAGAATGGGAGGGGGAGTTGAAATGGTTCGCGACTGGGAGGTGCAGTTGTTTGTTGCGAACTGAGCGGAGGTGTTCTGCAAAGCGGTCCCCAAGCCTCCGCTTGGTTTCCCCAACGTAGAGGCAGCCACACCAGGTACAATGGATACAGTATACCACATTGGCAGATGTGCAGGTGAACCTCTGCTTAATATGGAAAGTCCGTATCCATGTTTAGATGACATGTCCATCATGGGCCTCCTGCACTGCCACAATGATGCCACCCGAAGGTTGCAGGAACAGCAACTCACATTCCGCTTGGGAACCCTGCAGCCCAATGGTATCAATGTGGACTTCACCAGCTTCAAAATCTCCCCTTCCCCCACCGCATCCCAAAACCAGCCCAGTTCGTCCCCTCCCCCCACTGCACCACACAACCAGCTCAGCTCTTCCCGTCCACCCACTGCATCCCAAAACCAGTCCAACCTGTCTCTGCCTCCCTAACCTGTTCTTCCTCTCACCCATCCCTTCCTCCCACCCCAAGCCACACCTCCATCTCCTACCTACTAACCTCATCCCACCTCCTTGACCTGTCCGTCTTCCTTGGACTGACCTATCACCTCCCCACCTATACTCTCCTCTCCACCTATCTTGTTTTCTCTCCATCTTCGGTCTACCTCCCCCTCTCTCCCTATTTATTCCAGAACCCTCTCCCCATCCCCCTCTCTGATGAAGGGTCTAGGCCCGAAACGTCAGCTTTTGTGCTCCTGAGATGCTGCTGGGCCTGCTGTGTTCATCCAGCTTCACACTTTATTATCTTGGATTCTCCAGCATCTGCAGTTCCCATTATCATTGATGTAGTGAAATTGGTTGGGAAAGATTCATTTACATTGGCATAACATTTCTTGATTAGAAAATGACTGCCTGCGTGAAGTCCTAATTAAAAGCCTAGAGTTTGTCAGGAAGGTCTCGGGATTATCAAAGGAGCCAAGGCCACCTTGCATGATGACCAGGAAGCAATTCCACGATTCTGCAAGGCCTGCCCGGTGCCATTTGCCTCTGTGCAGAAGTACAGGCAGGAATCAGGAGGCTGGAAAGCGAAGGAATTACCAAACCAGTTCAGTTTGCGGAATGGGTAGCACCGGTTGTACTGATTGTGAAGCTCGAATGGATCAGGTCACCTTTGTAGGGATTTTAATCAAACAGTAAACTGCTTCTCAACTGGATAAATACCAAGTCCCTCGCACAGAGGATTTATGCATGAAGCTGGGGGATGGGGGCTGCTGCTGCTGTCCTTCACAAAGCTGGACATCAGCCCTGCTGTTTACTACTGCAGTTAGAAGAGGATTTCTGAAAGTATACCACATTTAACACCCATAAGGGTTTGTACCAATATGAGACTGTCAGTTAGAATATCATCAGCTTCAGCCATTTGCCAGAGGACAATGGAAAATATTCTTTCCTCAGACTGGTGAATTATTCCAGAAATATTTGCAAAACTCTGCAGTATTGTGTGGTTGCATTTCAGTGAAAGACCACCTTGTTAAATTTTAAAAAAAATCAGAATATGATCAATTAAGTAGATTTCTGTCTGAGATCTGACTTGGTGGTCACAACATCAGCTGGGATCATAACGCTGCACTGTCCCTATCAAATACTTCCAGGAGAGTACAGCATGGGCTCAGATATAGCTTAATGCTCCTTTACACTAGGCACACAGATACCTGGGTGAATGTAAAATCAGAGTGCGTTTCTCTTACCGACGAGTACAACCGTGGCCTCTGCATTGTACGGGATTTTCTCCAGCAGTTTGAGCTCATGCTTCGACCTTGATCTTGTCATCTCTGCCGAAAGTGGACATTCCTTCTGTAAAAAGCAGAGAAATAAGTTAGAGGCAGAGGCTTGACCAGTTACCAGCGTAAAGAGGCAGACAGATGTCAGGGCACACCAAAACAGATTATCAGACTTCCTTAATTTCAGTGTTCAACACTTTGATGGCTGATGTCAGATTAACTGGCTTTTTATCCTCCCTTCTCCTCACTTCAGAAATATTGCAGAATTTCTGTTGCAGAAATATTTATATAGGCCTGATCACTGGTAGTGTATGGTTTGTTGCCAACCAGACTATCACCTATTTGATATATTTTCCTCCTGCTTCTATCCACTATTGAACATAACAGCAAAATACTTGTTCAGTTCATCTGCCATCTCTATATTTCCATTATTAGTTTCCTAGCCCCATCATCTACAGGACCAACATTTAATAATTAAGTCTTTCAATTTTTGAATAGCTGTAGAGAGTCTTCTTATCTGTCTTTACATCTTTAGCGAGCTTTCTTCTGTACTCTAAATTTTCCCTCCGAATTAATTTTTTAGTCTTTTTTTTCCATACTGTGCCCAATCTTCTCACCTGCTACCCACCTTTATAGAATTATGATTTTTCTTTAAACTTGAGGCTGTTTTCATTAGAGAGAAGAAGGTTGAGAGGTGAATTAATTGAAACATATAAAATAATCAGAGGGTTAGATAGGGTGGAAAGGGAGAGCCTTTTTCCTAGAATGGTGACGGCGAGCACGAGGGGGCATAGCTTTAAATTGAGGGGTGAAAGATATAGGACAGATGTCAGAGGTAGTTTCTTTACTCAGAGTAGTAAGGGAATGGAACGCTTTGCCTGCAACGGTAGTGATTCGCCAACTTCGGGTACGTTTAAGTCGTCATTGGACAAGCATATGGACGTACATGGAATAGTGTAGGTTAGATGGGCTTGAGATCGGTATGACAGGTCGGCACAACATGGAGAGCCGAAGGGCCTGTACTGTGCTGTAATGTTCTATGTTGATACTATCTTGGATTTTCTTAATGCACTACAGATTACTGGTCCCTGAGCTGACTGGTTTTCATGCAAAAGTTTCATCGCCTTTCTAAGTGGCATTTGTCAGTGCTGTGTAGCCTCCGTTGAAGCACTATTGTTCTGTCCCACTCTGAACATATAAGGCCTGGTCAGTCATGGTGGGCAGTCTTGTTTACGGTTTTGTACCATACTGGTATGTCGATGGAGTCTATTCCAACATGTTTGTTAATTGCATTAGTGGCTGAAAACCAGGCCTGCAGGAATTCTCATGCATGTCTTTGTCTCACTTGTCCTAGTACTGTAACTTTGTCCCAGTCAAACTGATGTCCTTCTATGTTGGAGTGTATTGAAATGAGGGAGAATTGGTCGTGTTGTTTTGCTACGAGTTGATGTTCATGTATCCTGGCGGCGGGTTTCCTGCCTGTCTGTTCTATGTAGTGTTTCTTGCAGTTGGTGCATGGTATTTAAATATCACACTTGTCCTGCTCATCGTGGGTATGGAACATAGAAGGACATCAGTTTGACTGGGACTTACAGTACTAGGACAAGCCAGGCAGACAAGCACAAGAATTCCTGGAGGCTTGATTTTCAGCCACTAATGCAATTACCAAACATGTTGAAACTGACCCCATCTACACACCAGTACGGTACAAACCCGGAAACAAGGCTGCCCACCATGATAGACCTGACCATATAAATTCAGAGTGGGACAGAGCTCCAAAGGAGGCTACACTGCACTCAAAAGGTCACCTAGAAGGGAGATGAAACATTTGCGTGAAAACCAGTCAGCTGAACAAACCAGTCAATAACTCCAACTGTAACCTGAACTACAGATCTTTGTTAAAACGTTAGATGTGTCCCCTCTTTTGATTTCTTATCCTCATTGGAATTTTGAAGCATTCTGAAATATCTCCTTCAATGTATGCCACTGCATTTCTGGATATAATGCAGAAGGTGCAGGATGAGTTCATTCCAAAGAGGAATAAAGATCCTAAGGGGAGGCAGGGGCTGCTGTGGCTGACGAGGGAAGTTAAGGACTGTATAAAGATAAGAGAAGTATAACATAGCAAAGATGAGCGGGAAGCCGGAGGACTGGGTAAGTTTTAAAGAGCAACAGAGGATAACTAAAAAGGCAATATGTGGAGAAAAAATGGTATTGGGGGCAAAATACTGAGTTGGATTGAAAACTGGCTGGCTGACAGGAGGCAAAGAGTAGTGATAAACGGGTCCCTTTTGGAATGGCAGGCAGTGACCAGTGGGGTTCCACAAGGTTTGGTGCTGGGATCGCAGCTATTTACAATATACATTAATGATATAGAGGAAGGCATTAAAAGTAATATTAGCAAATTTGCTGATGACACAAAGCTGGGTGGCAGTATGAAATGTGAGGAGGATGTTATGAGAATACAGGGTGACTTGGACAGTCTAGGTGAGTGGACGGATGCATGGCAGATGCAGTTTAATTTGGATAAATGTGTGGTTATACACTTTGGTGGCAAGAACAGGAAGGCAGATTACTATCTAAATGGAGTCAAGTTAGGTAAAGGGGAAGCACAATGAGATCTAGGTGTTCTTGTACATCAGTCAATGAAATCAAGCATGCAGGTACAGCAGGTAGTGAAGAAAGCTAATGGCATGCTGGCCTTCATAACAAGAGGAATTGAGTATTGGAGCAAAGAAGTCCTTCTGCAGCTGTACAGGGCCCTGGTGAGACCGCACCTGGAGTATTGTGTGCAGTTTTGGTCTCCAAATTTGAGGAAGGACATTCTTACTATTGAGGGAGTGCAGCGTAGGTTCACAAGGTCAATTCCCAGAATGGCGGGACTATCATATGTTGAAAGATTGGAGCGACTGGGCTTGTATACTCTTGAGTTTAGAAGGATGAGAGGGGATCTGATTGAGATGTATAAGATTATTAAGGGATTGAACAATCTGGAGGCAGGAAGCATGGTTCCGTTGATGGGGGAGTCCAGAACCAGAGGACACAGTTTAAAAATAAGGGGTAGGCCATTTAGAACAGAGTTGAGGAAAAACTTCTTTACCCAGAGAGTGGTGGATATATGGAATGCTCTGCCCCAGAAGGCAGTGGAGGCCAAACTCTCTGGGTGCTTTCAAGAAAGAGATAGATAGAGCTAAAGATAGTGGAATCAAGGGTTATGGGGATAAGGCAGTACCAGGATACTGATAACAAAGTGTGGAGCTGGATGAACACAGCTGGCCCAGCAGCATCTCAGGAGCACAAAAGCTGACGTTTCGGGCCTAGACCCTTCAGGGGATAAGGGTAAAGGCAGTATGTCACATGTGGGAGTTGAGCATGTGCCATTTAACAAGAACCGTACATTAAGGAAGCAATAATGGAAGATGTCGGCAAGGTCTGGGAAAATTTTAATCTGTAAATGAACAATCAGAAAAACCAGACAAGCGAAACTAGTCCAGATAAGAAATTCACCAGATTTTTCATTTACAGATTAAATTTTCCCAGACCTTAATGTACAGTTCTTGTTAAATGGCACATGCTCAACTCCCAGATGTGACATACTGCCTTTACCCTTATCCCCTCATCTCTGCTCAATCTATTTCTACATCCTGGTTTCCTGAATTTAGCGTCATCCCTCTCCATTGTGCTAACAAAGCCATTCCTCCATTTCCAAGCTTCTTGTCCTTCCTGAAAGCCTCACAAAGGGTTTCTGCCCAAAACACTGACTTCCCTGCTCCTTATATGCTGTATGATTTGCTGTGCTTTTCCAGCTCCACATTTATTGACTGTAGTTTCTCAATTTGTAGTCCTTACTGTCTCCTTCCTAAATACCCTGTCCATTTTGACACTCAGATCCCAGTCCTATGTCATTCTGCAATCACATCTCTGTAAATGCTACCAGCTCATACCTCTTCACTTCTATTTGCACCATCAGTTCAGCTGTTTTGATTCAAATGCAACATGCATCCACTTATACGCTGTTGCACTATTACTGCTAGGCTTGCTACATGATCTTGTCCCACTCAGCAAGTCTTTATCTACACTGCAATACTTTTCTCCTATTTCAATGTTCATACCTATATTCCTAAATCTCCCTCTATTGCCTTTGTTAATTTATGGTCATTTTTCCCCAACTCTGACTGTATGACTGATCCTATATTTGTACATGCTATCCCTTCCTGTCACATTCTGATTATTACCTGTTTAGGTAGTCTGCTTTGTCCTTACTCTTTAACGTTCCAGATGTCACTTCATGCAAATCCTCTCCCCCAATATATAGTGTTTTTAAAAGTAAAACTTGAAGAGGCAGTGGTATTGTCACCGGAATAACATCCAGAGCCCCAGGGTAACGTACCGAAGATGTGGGTTCGAATCCCACCACGGCAGAGAGTCAGATTTGAATTGTTAAAAACCCCACCTGGTCCACAATTATCAATCAGGAAGGAGATCAGCCATGTTTACCCAGTCTGGTCTACACGTGACTCCAAACCCACAGCAACTGCTCACTTGGTTGACTCTTAACTGCCCTCTGGGCAATTAGGAATGAGCCTCTATTATTTACGATCTACATTAATGACTTGGAGGAGGGGGCAGAGAGTAATGCATCCAAATTTGCTGATGATACTTAAATAGGTAGGAAGGTATGTTGGTACAAGGACATAAGAAATCTGCAAAGGGTTTATAGATAAGTTGAGTGAATGGGCAGTAAGTTGTTAGACGGAGTTTAATGCAGGAAAATGCAACATTATTCACATTAGTACAAAGAATCAAACAACAAACTATCATTTAAATGGAAAGCAACTCCAGAAAAGTGCAGTGCAGAGAGATCTGGTGTGAAACAAAATGTTATCATGCAACTTCAACAAATCATTAAGATGACAAATGGAATTTTGGCCTTTATCGCTCAGAGGGTTGGAATCTGAAAACAAAGAAGTCTTGTTACAACTGTACAGGGTGTTCACGAGGCTGTATTGTACACAGCTCTGATCCTCTTTTTAAGGAAGGATGTACTGGCATTGCAGGTAGTTCAAAAGAATTTATGAGGCTGATGCCTGTGATGAAAGGGTTGATTATCAAGAATTGCTAAACAAATTAGGCCTTTATTCATTCAGGTTTAGAAGAACAAAAGGTAATCTTATTGGAAGATACTAGATTCTGAGGGGACTCGGCAGGGTTGATGTTGAGATGATGTTTCCACTAGAGGGGGAACCTTTAAACAAGAGACACAGTTACAGAATTTCTTCTCCTAGAGGGTAGCGAATGTCTGGGATTCTCTACCACTGACAGGTCTGGAGGATAGAGCACCGAAAGTATTTAAAGAACAGATAGATTTTGAAATATCGAGGAGTTGAGGCCTGGAGCAGATCAGCCATGTTCTTAATACATGGCTGGACGGGTTTGAGGGGCAGAATGGACTACTGCTGCTCTCACTTGTGTTCTGAAGAAAACAACCCCATCCTATCTAGTCTTTTCTCAAATCTAAACCTCTCCATTTCTGACAGCACCCCCTCTTTCTCCGAACATGTAGCCTTACATAAATCTCCATGAATTCAATCCAGACCAAGAACTGAAGCTTTTCTGATGAAGGGTCTAGACCCGAAACGTCGGCATTTGTGCTCCTAAAATGCTGCTTGGCCTGCTGTGTTCATCCAGCTCCACACTCCATTACATTGATGACTGTATTGGCGCTGCCTCTTGCTCCCACGAGGTGCTCGAACAGTTCATCCGCTTCACCAACACTTTCCACCCCAACCACAAGTTCACGTGGGCCATCTCCAGCACATCCCTCACCTTTCTGGACCTCTCCGTCTCCATCTCAGGCAATCAGCTAGAAATTGATGTCCATTTCAAGCCCACCAACTCCCACCCTCCTGCAAAAATTCCATCCCCTATTCCCAATTGCTTCGCCTCCACTGCATCTGCTCCCAGGATGAGGCTTTCCACTCCCACACATCCCAGATGTCACATTCTTCAAGGACCGCAACTTCCCCCACGCAGTGTTCGAGAACGCCCTCGACCATATCTCCCGCATTTCCCGCAACACATCCCTCACACCCCACCACCGCAATAACCGCCCAAAGAGAATCCCCCTTGTCCTCACATACCACCCCACTAACCTCCAGATACAACGCATCATCCTCCGACATTTCCACCATCTACAATCTAGCCCCACCACCCAAGGCATTTTTCCATCCCCACCCTTGTCTGCCTTCCGGAGAGACCACTCTCTCCAGGACTCGCTCGTCTGCTCCACACTCCCCTCCAACCCCACCACATCCGGCAGCTTCCCCTGCAATTGCAGGAAGTGCTACACTTGCTCCCACACCACCTCCCTCATCCCCATCCCAGGCCCCAAGATGACTTTCCATATCAAGCAGATGTCCACCTGCGCATCTGCCAATGTGGTATACTGTATCCACTGTACCCGATGTGGCTTCCTCTACATTAGAGAAACCAAGCAGAGGCTTGAGGACTGCTTTGCAGAATACCTCTGTTTGGTTCGCAATAAACAACTGCACTTTCCAGTCGCAAACCATTTTAACTCCCCCTCCCCTTCCCTAGACAACATGTCCATCCTGGGCCTCCTGCAGTGCCACAATGACGCCACCCAAAGGTTGCAGGAACAGCAACTTATATTCCGCTTGGGAACCCTGCAGCCCAATGGTATCAATGTGGACTTCACCAGCTTCAAAATCTCCCCTCCCCCCACTGCATCCCAAAACCAGCCCAGCTCGTCCCCGCGTCACTAACCTGTTCTTCCTCTCACCTATCCCATCCTCCCACCTCAAGCCGCACCTCCATTTCCTACCTACTAACCTCATCCCGCCCCCTTGACCTGTCCGTCCACCCTGGACTGACCTATCCCCTCCCCACCTATCTTGTTTTCTCTCCATCTTCGGTCCGCCTCCCCCTCTTTCCCTATTTATTCCAGTTCCCTCACCCCATCCCCCTCTCTGATGAAGAGTCTAGGCCCGAAACGTCAGCTTTGTGCTCCTGAGATGCTGCTTGGCCTGCTGTGTTCATTCAGCTCCACACTTTGTTATCTTGGATTCTCCAGCATCTGCAGTTCCCATTATCTCTGATCACAATTTTGTTATCAAGAACTGAATCTGTTGGCTGCTGCCTCAGGCAGTATTCTGGGTTACACCAGAGCTCCTGTGAAGTCTCTTAGTAATGACAAGTTGAATTCTGTATAATACCTTTACCCAAAACACAGCTTTTAAAAAAAAAGAACCCCAGGACAAACTGACCTCTCCACTGTCCACTGTCACTTTGGTCTCGTTGTCAGGATTCTCGTCCATCAGTGGCTGGGTGACTGAGGGATCAGCGGTCGGAGCGATGTGGTTCTGGCTGTGATGATGGGACATGAGCGAGCCCAGACTGGATGTTGAAATGTTGCGTGAAAACGTGAAGTCCTTGTCCTTATTGGGGTGGCTTTAAAATCAACAAAGAGGAACATTCGTCTTTTCATTCTGTTCCCTTCCCATTTCACACCTGCCTCCTGGCCTTTTAGGAGAGAATAACCTGCTCTCTGTCACCTCTCAGGTGATTGTTAACAACAGAACACCATTACCACCACATTTCTCTGACAGTGATTCATTTCACAGTGAACACATCACCATTGTTGTAAAGACTCACCAACTCTCAGTTCAACAACACCTTGTACTTCTTAAGAGGAACTTTTCTGAGGAGAAACAAGCCATCTGGCCAGATTCATGGGGCACCTGTTAAGTACGGGGCACATCCTGAGGTACGTCACAACAGCCTTTAATCAAAGACTGACATCATGCACCAAGTCGAGGGTAAGTGGTGGTAATGTGGTTATGTCACAGAGGTTACTAGTAATCAAGAACCCCAGGCCAATCTTCTGGAAATGTGATATTCTGGAAATACCACAGGAAATGATGAAATTTAAGTTTAATAAATTAAAATCTACAATTAAAAAGCTAGTCTATTGGAGACCATGTAACCACTGCCGATTGTCATACAGACGCAGCTGCTTTACTAATGTGCTTCAGGGAAGGAAATTTGACCTTATCCAGTCTGGCCCACATGTGACTCCAGACTCTCAGTCATGTAACTGACTCTTAACTGCCCACTGGGCAATAACCAAATGGCAATGAATGCTGGCCAAGCCAATGTCAAACATCCCATGAAAAATCTTTTTCAAAAATTATGGCCTTGACCAAACGTTTGGCCAATATTAAGGTTTTAAAATACACCTATATTAGTATCATGGTCACAGTTCAAATGATAAAGGGGTTGTAGGGCTAAAGAAGGTACAAGTACAGAGAGGGGTGTAGGGGCTAGAGGAGGTGACAGAGATAGGGAGGGGTTTAGGGGCTGTAGGAGGTGACAGAGATAGGGAGAGTATAGGAAGTGGGAGAAGTTACAGAGATAGGGAGTGTATAGTGAGTGGGGGAGGTTACAGAGATAGGGAGGGGTTTAGGGGCTGGGGAGGTTACAGAGATAGGGAGGGGTTTAGGGACTGGGGAGTTTACAGAGATAGGGAGAGTGCAGGGACTGGGGGAGTTTACAGAGATAGGGAGAGTATAGGGAGTGGTGGATGTTACAGAGATAGGGAGTTATTTGTAGGTGGTTACAGTGGAGTGGGAGTGATGTATGGAGAAAGAAAGTGTGGTGAGAATTGTAGGACTGGAAGAAATTAGAGATAGATTGGAAGAAAATCAGAGTGATGGGGAAGACTGATGGACATCAAGGAGGTTACGAATCAACAAATTAATTTTTTTAGTTACATTAAGACAGTGTTGGTCAGAAGCACTGTGGTTATAGAACATCGAGCACTACAGCGCAGTGACCTGTGAAACTAAAGTGAAGCCCATCTAACCTACACTATTCCATAAGTAAATCCACTAGACTCAAAAAGACAAGTTACATACAAAATAAAAACTGAAAGAACTGCGGATGCTGTATTTGTGATGGTTCCAATGAAAATTTTTTAAAAAGCCAAAATACTGTTATCATTTACATGATAGAAGAGGTCAATATACAGCAAACTTTTCATTAACCAGCACCTCAGGGACACGCAGTGTGCCAGTTAATCAAGAGGTCCACATAATCAATGTAAAAACAGACATTAAGTAACAGAAATGTCATGCAGTGGGTATACACATCACTGTTATACCTTACTAACAGCATAAAACACTTAAATAATAATGCAACTTTGCGTCAAATAAAACTTCCTGGGAAAGAGCCTTCTCACCTTCACCTGACTAACTGAACATTGCTGAGATCGTGATAATCCAGGAAGCTTCCAGTATTTCAAGTATATAATTTTTGTCAGTTTATTGAGTGTGCTGATTCATAAGGTGCCAGGTTAAAACAAAGTTTGCTGCACCACACTTTGAAAGCAAATTTACTTAGTGTCTGTGACGGACTAACATTAAGTTAAATATCTTTTTCAGCCACACTACCTGTGTTTGAGAAGCAGAGCTCTTAGCACATTGGCTCGGTCCTCAGCTTTAATCTGATCAGAGATGATCATCTGTTCGACCACTTGATGTGCAATTCCTGGCAAACTCTTCTGGTCCAAGTCTAATAGAACTGTGCCTGAGAGAGGACATGATATGGTTAGATATACAGTCATAGTTCAAGCTTCCCCACAGATTAATTCTAAGCCCAGCATGGTACTGAGTAATACAGGTTAAGAAATCATCAGTTCATTTCCTGGCCTGTGCCGTGCTCCATTAATACAACCAATGATAGTATGAAGGCTCCTGGGAGAAGCAATGTCATTAGGGATAGAAATTAGTCAGGAAGGAGCTGAAGAAAGGAGCTTAGGAAAGCTATAAGGGGGCATGAGAAAACCTTGGCAGATAGGATCAAGGAAAACTCCAAGGCTTTTTACACATATGTGAGGAATAAGAGAATGGCCAGAGAAAGGGTAGGGCTGATCAAGGATTCTAAAGGGAATTTGTGCATGGAGTCTAAAGAGATAACAGATGTCCTTAATGAATACTTTTCTTTGGTATTCACAACTGAGAGGGACTTAGTTGTGGAGGAGGACAGCATTAAACAGGCTGGTAGGCTAGTGGAGGTCGATGCTAGTAAGGAAGATGTACTAGGAATTTTGAGGAACTTGTAGATAGATAAGTCCTTTGAGCCTGATGGGACTTATCCAAGGATTCCATAGGAAGTGAGGGAGGAAATTGCAGGGCCTTTGGAGATGATCTTTTCCTTCTTACCATCCATGGGTATAGTGCCAGAAGATTGGAGAGGGGCAAATGTCATTCCCTTCAAAAAAGGGAATAGAGACAACCCCGGAAATTACAGGCCAGTTAGTCTTACGTCAGTGGTAGGCAAATTATTGGAAAGGGCTCTAGATTTATGATCACTTGGATAGGCACAGCTTGATTTGTGATAGTCAGCATGGATCTGTGAGGGGTAGATCATGCCTCACAAACCTTATTGAATTCTTTGAAGAGGTGACCAAACATGTGGAAGAAGTTAGAGCAGTGGATGTGGTATACATGGATTTAAGTAAGGTGTTTGGTAAGGTTCCCCATGGTAGGCTCATGTAGAAGGAGGCATGGAATGGGGGAAATGTGGCAGATTGGATTCAGAATTGGCTGACCCTTAGAAGGCAAAGGGTAGTAGTGGACAGAAAATATTCAACATGGTGCTCAGTTAGGAGTGGTGTACCACAAGGATCTGTTCTGGGTTCTCTTCCATTTGTGATTTTTGTAAATGATTTGGATGTGGGAGTTGTAGGATGGATTAGAAAGTTCGTGGATGATAAGAAGGTGGTTCGAGTTGTGAATACTGTGGAGGGCTGTTTTGGTTGCAAAGGAACATTGATAGGATGCAGAGCTGGGCTGAGAAGTGGCAGATGGATTTTAACCCTGAGAAGCGTGAAGTGATTCATTTTAGAAGGACAAATTTGAAAGCAGAATACAGGGCTAATGGAAAGATTCTTGGCAGTGTGGAGGAGCAAAGGGATCTTGAGGTTCATGTTCACAGTCCCCTGAAAGCTGCTACCCAGGTGGATAGAGTTGTTAAGAAGGCATATGGTATGTTAGTTTTCATTAACAGAGGTACTGAGTACAAGAGCCGTGAAGTTATGCCCCATCTATACGAAAGCCTGGTTCGGCCACATCTGGAGTATTGTATCCAGTTCTGGTCGCCTCATTACAGGAAAGACGTGGAAGCATTGGGAAAGTTGCAGAGGAGATTTACCAGGATGTTGCCTGGAATGGAGGGAAGGTCTTACGAGGAAAGGTTGAGAGCGCTAGGGCTTTTCTCTTTAGAATGACAAAGATTAGATTAGATTCCCTACAGTGTGGAAGCAGGCGCTTCGGCCCAACAAGTCCACACTGCCCCTTGAAGCATCCCACCCAGACCCATCCCCCTATAGACCACACACCCCTGAACACTATAGGCAATTTAGCATGGCTGATCCATCTAGCCTGCACATCTTTGGACTGTGGGAGGAAACCGGAGCACCTGGAGGAAACCCACACAGACACGGGGAGGATGTGCAAACTCTGCACAGACAGTCGCCCGAGGCTGGAATCAAACCCGGGTCCCTGGCGCTGTGAGGCAGCAGTGCTAACCACTGAGCCACTGTGCTGCCCAAGGCTGAGAAGTGACTTGATAGAGGTGTACAAAATGATCAAAGGTATAGATAGACAGCCAGAGACTTTTTCCTAGGGTGGAGGTAGCCATTATGAGGGGACATAGTTTTAGAGTGAGTGGAGGTAGATATAGGGGAGACATCAGAGGTAGGTTCTTTACTCAGAGAGTGGTCGGGGTGTGGAATACATTGCCGGAGTGGGTAGTGGGGTCAGCCTCATTAGGGGCTTTTAAGTGGCTATTAGATGGGCATATGGATGATAGTATAAGGTAGGGGTGGAGGTTAGATAGACCTTCGGATTAGGGTGAAAGTTCGGCACAACATTGTGGACCGAAGGGCCTAAACTATACTGTGCTGTGCTCTACTGTTCTATGGTTATGCTACTGGGCTAGTACTAGGTGAGCCTGCCACTTGGGGAGCAGGCGGGGCTGAGGGGAGTTTCAATTCAGTTAACCAAACATATCCAGAATAAAAAAAACAGTTCTGAGGAAGGGTCACCAGGCGTGAAATATTAATTCTGATCTTTTTCTTCACAGATGCGGCCAGACCTGCAGAACTTTTCCAGTAACTTCTGTTTTTGTTCCTTATTTACAGCATCCACAGTTCTTTCAGTTTTTATATCAAGACTAAAAACCTAGTCATTGTCTCACTGATGGTGACCGTGAAACTACTAAATTGTCATAAAGACCCATCTGGTTCACTAATGTCCTTCAGGGATTCAATCTGCCATCCTTGATGGAAGACAGGCCTAGCACGTTATCCTGCAGAACTCTCACAAAGAAGTTTTCAGGCTGAGATGATTAGCCCTCCAACAACTGCAGTTACCTTCCTTCATGCTGGGTTTAACACCTTGGTGAGTTTTTCCCAATTCCTATAAGTATTAACGAAGATCACTGATGTCATAAAGAACTATTTCAATTATTCCACGTATTCTTCACATCAGTCATGACTGAATGGAAGACCAGACTTGACATGCTGAATGGCCTCATTCTGCTCCTATATCTTACCAAGTCCTGCCCACACGTGATTCCAGATCCACATTGATGTGTTTGACTCTTAACTACAAGTAATGGCTTCGTCAGTCACATGGCAGGGAGGGGACTTCCCCAGAGAGCAGTGAATGTTAGATTATTGAAGATTTTTGAGTCAGAGGTACACTGATTCACTTGTTAGTCAATAATCTAAGTGTATGGGAATAGACAGGAAAATAGAGTTGAGGCCACAATCAGATCAATCACGACCTTATTGAATGGTGGAAGAGAGTCCACCAGCTGAATGGCCTACTTTTGCTCCTAATTCATATGATCAATTTAGATTAGATTAGATTCCCTACAGTGTGGAAGCTTGCCCTTCAGCCCAACAAGTCCACACCACCCCTTGAAGCATCCCACCCAGACCCATCCACCTATAACCCACACATCCCTGAACACTGCGGGCAATTTAGCATGGCCAATCCACCTAGCTTGCACATCTTTAGACTGTGGGAGGAAACCCATGCAGACACGGGGAGAATGTGCAAACTCCACACAGACAGTCACCCAAGGCTAGAATCGAACCTGGGTCCCTGGTGCTGTGAGGCTGCAGTGCTAACCACTGAGTCGGTACTGGCTCACCTTCAGCTTCTCAAGGACAGTTTGGCTTCAGTGAAATATACTGGCCTTGTCAGGTATGCCCCACAACAAAGAAAAATGAAAACAAAAGATCAGCCAATGTTCTGGCTCCAAGCATGGCCCTATGATCCCAGCTGACAGGAGAGTTTCTAAGAATGGTGTTGTAGATGTTACACAATGACAAGAGCAGGTTCAACAACAATACTATCCTGTTCTGAAGAACTAACTCTCACACGTTGACTGAATAAATTCAATAAGTAAATAATCTGGAATTGAAACTAGTACCAAAACAAAATGGACAGTAGCAACATGGACACAAAATCAGCCGAGTGACAGGAAACTAGCAGCTGAAATTCAACACAGGAAAGAGAGATGATATATTTTAGTATGAAGAAGATGGAAAGACAATATAAATGGAGTGAAGGAGCAGAAGGACCTGGGAGTATATATGTGTACAGACACTGAATATGGCAGGACAGGTTGAGAGATCAGTTAACAAAGCACACAACATCCTTGACGTTGTTCATGAAGGCACAGATTTCAAGAAAAAGGTGACGTTGATCTAGTTTAGGCTCAGCAGGAGTGTTGTGTACAGTTCTGGGTGACAAACTCTGGGAAGGACATGAAGGCATTGCAGACAGAGGGAGAGAGAGAGAGGGAGAGAGAGAGAGAGAGAGAGAGAGAGAGAGAGAGAGAGAGAGAGAGAGCGCGAGCAAGAGAGAGAGAGATGAGAAACGTGAGGATAGACTGGTGAAGCTGGGACAATTTTCCTTGAGGGGTCTGGACGGAGTGGAGAGGGAGAAACTGTTTCCAATCTCAGAAAGATCAAGAATAAGAGGACACCAATTTAAAACAATTGGAAAATGTGGGAAAATGCTCTTCCAAGCAGTGACTGGTTAGGGTCATAAATATGCTGCCTAAGACATGGTGGAAGCAGATTCAATTGAAGCTTTCAAAATAGAAATAGATGGTAATTTAAAAAGTAACAATGTGCTGTGTTACGTGCAGAAAGCAAGAGAATGATTTGAAATGAACTGCTCGTTTGGAAAGCCAGCACAGACATGATAAACTGAATACCTCCTTCTGTGCTGTCAGAGCTCTGGGACTGTGTAATGGTGACCATGACAATAATCACCATTGGCCAGCTTTAAATACCCATCTGGTTCACTAATGTCCTTCAGTGAGGGAAACCTGCCATCCGATACATGACTCCAGATCCACAGCAATACAGTTCACGAGTAACTGCCCACTGAAATAGCTGAGGAAGACACTCCATTGTATTAATGAGGGGTTTTAACTTAAGTAATTTTATCACCTGTCTGAACTGTTCAAATTAATAACATTTGAGGGATGGAACTACACATTAGTGTATTTCTTCAACAGTACCGACGCCGGTGCCATAAAAACTCAAGCCCAAGCAATAAATACTTGAGCCCATTACTACTAGTATTCATATACTCATAGCACCTAAAAACTTCAAATCTTGATCAACTGCATACAAACTTCACTTGAATTAACATTGAACATTTACCCAATGTGGCCCCCTCCCACTCTCCTTACCTGTTCCCTACCTTTGATGGCTTGCATTGCCCTTATGACTGGCTTTGCACGTGAATTAGTCAATTGGAAACACAGGTGATTTACTGGTGGTGGTCAACGGATGAAAAATAACACTGGTTTGGTGATGGAGAAAAGATTAGTTCAGTGTGTATAACAGCACTTGTGACAAAGAATATAAAAAACAGTTACCATGTGCTAGTGTCTTCCTGAGCTCCAGCAAACTGCGGAAGCTGAGCGAGGCAACATGTGGCTTTCCCCAGCGATCCGTTTCCTCTTCCACATCCTCCTCAAATTTGATCCACCTAGCCATCTCCTTCCATTGCATTTCGTTATTCTTATCCATTGTCAACTCATTCAGTTCCACAAACACCTTAGCAGAAGCACAGCAAGAAAGCATCATATAACTGGTGTCGGCCGACAACCTCATCGCTCCGCCCACAACCTCCACAGCCAGCAACCCCAGAGGAGAGAGCCACACTGAGCCCTGCCGCATCTTCACATTCCCCCCAGACCTCCCACTGACTGGGGACGAACGGTCAGTCCGAAGCAAGGGGCTCACTTTTGTCCCCCTACAACCACACATCAACGAATACCAGAAACATTTGGACATAGAGCAGTTTCCCTGGACTGACCTATCCCCTCCCTACCTCCCCACCTCTACTCTCCTCTCCACCTATCTTCCTTTCTCTCCATCTTCGGTCCGCATCCCCCTATCTCCCTATTTATTCCAGAACCCTCCCCCCCTCTCTGATGAAGGGTCTAGGTCCGAAACGTCAGCTTTTGTGCTCCTGAGATGCTGCTTGGCCTGCTGTGTTCATCCAGCTTCACACTTTGTTATCTTGGATTCTCCAGCATCCGCAGTTCCCATTATCTCTGATACAAATATAACAGCTCCCAGCAGGTTAGCCTCAAAGATACAACCCAAAGCCATGACTCTCACACAACAAGGATGATGGTCAAGTTTGTTGGAGCCCAACCATCTCAGTTCCAGGACATCTCAGGAGTTCCTCAGGTAGCATCCTAGGCCTAATCATCTTCAGCTGCTTCAATGACCCTCCCTCCATTGTAAGGTCAGAAGTGAGGATGTTTGCAGATGATTACACCACATTCAGCACCATTCGCAACTCCTCAGATACTAAAGCAATCCATGCTCTCACACAATTGGACTGATGGCAAGATGCATTTTCCATGGCACAACTGCCAGGCAATGGCCAAATCCCACGACAGAGAGCCCAAGCTGCTCCCCTAATACTCACAGGCAGAAACGGAGTGTGGAGCTGAGATCACAGCTAAATGACCTATTGAATGGTGGTGCAGGGTCGTAAGGTCGATTGGTCTAATCCTGTCTCTAAGCTCTATGTCCCAATAACCATCATTAACTTTCCCACCATCAACATCCTGGGGGTTATCACTGACTAGAAACTGAACTGGATTTGCCATATAAATACCATGGTTACAAGAGCAGGTCAGAGGCTGGGAATACCAGAGCAAGTAACTAACCATCTCAACGCCTGTCCACACATTACGAGGCACAAGTTGGGAGTGTGACGCAATACTCCCCACTTGCCTGGATGGGTGCAGCTCCAACAGCACTCAAGAAGCTTGATACTATCCAGGACAAAGCAAGCAGCTTAACTGGTACCACATCCACTACTGATGCACAGTGACAGTAGCACGTACCACCTGCACGAAAACAGCAGTTTCCCTACCTCTAGGTCAATCAAGTCCCACCCCAGGATGTGGTTACCGCAGAAGATTGTCTAAACAGGCCGATTAAAATAATTTTTGTACCACACAAGGTACATTCAGCAACTCATCAATGGTCCTAAAGTAGCACCTTCCAAACTGATGATCATTATCGCCTAGAACACAAACAGCAGATGCACAGGTACAACAAGCCCCTGTAAGTTTCCCTCCACCATCCTGACTTAGAAACATTCCTTCAGTGCTGTTGGGTCAAATTCCCGGAATTCCCTCCCTCAGGGCATTGTGGACGTCCACACATTTCAAGAACTGCAGTGGTTCTAGAAAGTAGCTCACCATCACCTTCTCCAGGGCAATTAGGGTCAGGCAATAAATTATTTGCTCAGCCAGGAACACTCTCATTCCACCGAAAATTGGAAAGCTATCTTGTTGTATACCAGAAAATTCAACTCAACAGTGTCACCATCAAAAATCCACAGACACAACTCAACACCACCTGCCAGATACCCAGTGATAGAGCTCAACATTTCCCATTAGCGAAACAATGCCACATTGTCATACAATATTTTCAGAATCTGAAGGACAAACTTACTTTCAAACTTCAACAAAGTTTGGAAGATTAAACTTCTGATCCCAAGCTCTCACTTGAAGTACAGAGCCCGCTCCCCAAGAATGACAGCCTGATTATCTTCCCCATGTGTCGGCCAAGTTGCCAATCTGATCTGAGTCTGTGTTTTACCAGTCCCAAAACTTTGAACATCAGTGGCTATGGCAGACAACACAGGGCACTGTGTATCACCATTTCAGCCAGCAATCACGGCGTGAAGCTGGATGAACACAGCAGGCCAAGCAGCATCAGAGGAGCAGGAAAGTTTGATGTTTCGGGTCGAGACCCTTCTTCAGAAGATTTGCCCGCTGTGGTCATCCAGCATTAACACCGTGTTAACTCAGATTCTCCAGCATCGGCAGTTCCTACTATCTCAGCCAGCAATCCACCTGTTTAGGGCTCAGCCTGTCTGTACAGCCCTGATAGCTCCCTCACTGGTTACAGGGTCCGAGCAGTGATCTGAAAATTAGAATTTATAATTACAAAACATTGTGCAGAGGCATGTCTGTTGGTCAGAATCCACCTCGCAATATATAAAGTGGATCCCAGATCACAGTGTGCTCACTCCTGACGAATTAACTCACAAGGTACGGAGCCATTGTCACTTATTCTTCTGTTATGAAGCTGCTCCCAGCCTCCTGCGGGATCTGTGAGCTCGGGAGGGAAGGTGATCAGTAGGTAGCAGATCCACAGCTCCGGTCTCTGGTCTGTGCTGCATTAACTGATCACCAGCACACAGACTTGGTTTACGAAAGGAAGATCAGCTGGGGCCTCACCCCTGTTAGCTCACAGCCAATCCCCAGTGAAAGCCACAGAGGGGTGGAGTCTGAATGTTCTCCAGGTGGAGCCTGGATAATAGCTACACTCAGCACAGCAGCACTGACCTTCCCCACAGCAGTACATGCACCATCAGAATCACACATGCATATCAGCTCCTTCAACAAGTGCAGCTCAACCACAGCACCTCAAGGGACAAGTCAACACCTTCACACAAGGAGACAGACTTCACGTGGAGAGAAAGTTACGAGCACACAATGTACCTCATGCGGTTGCCGGTCAGCTTTCTTGGTCTTTGGGTAGACTTGGGAATGCTCCTTTCCCACATGCATAGCAGTGCCTTTTGTGCTCCTTTTGACCAAGTGCCGTCGAACCCCAGGAACATCCTCAAACCGGTGACCTGTGGACAGGAGATACAACAATGATTCCCAACCACCTGTGAAGATCATGATCTCTCAACAGAACTGGCAGCCATCCCAGAACGAGAATTAGACCGGGTCTACAGCAAAGACCTGTAAGGCCGTTCAGCCCAACTAGTCTGTGCCGGGGACTGTCCTAGACAAATCCCAGACAGAGTAGAATAACACTGAATGGGGAAGTCATTCAACCCATCTTAAATAATCCATGGCCCCTTGCAACATCCAACAGTATTGCCCCAAAATGTCAGCTCAAGCTAACAGGGAGAGCAATGTGGGAACACACAGCACAAGCTCAGAGCTGAGAAGTTATCACTGGGCAAGCTAACATTCACAAAGGGAACAGTGAGAAAGAGAGAAAGCTCCTCAAACTATATTCTCACTAATGCTGCACTGTGTATGTTGGAGAGGAGAGATCTCAGACTAACACACACCATCTGGGGTTACATGTGGTAACGGGTGTCCTGCATGCTAGTGAGGGGACCAATTAAAGCAAAAATTGCTTTTGAAGGACAAAATCTTACACAGATTAAAACTATCATTTGAAACACAGCCCAGAGAAGTTGCAACCCTCTATCAAATTGGAAATGGCAAATTTAACAGCAAGACTTTCCATATCTGGTTATCTCAGTAGGACACTGGTACCTTTTCTCTCTATTCATTCACAGGATGAGGGTGTCACTGGCTGAGCAGCATTTATCGCCCATCCCTAATTGCACAGGGGGCAGGTAAGAGTCTACCACATTGCTGTGGGTCTGGAGTCACATATAGGCCAGGCCAGAAAAGGGCAGCAGTCTCCTTCCCTAAAGGACCTTAATGAACGAGTGGGATTCATCGCCATCATTAGACTCTTAATTCCAGACAACTTTTAAAATCAAATTCAAATTCCTCCATCTGCCATGACATCTGCTAGAACATTATCTGGGTCTCTGGATTGACAGTCCACTAGGTTATCGCCTCCCCCTTAAGGTCCGTGAAGCACAAGAGTAACAAAAAAAAAAGTGTACAATCAAACAGTAAGGGTAGAAAGTGAACTGTCACACTAAAGTCATTTATCTTCAGTCCAGAAACATGTACACATGCTGTGTGCAACCCAGAGACACATACATCCACTATTATCAGTCCAGAGACATTTCTACACATTATGGTCAGCCCAAGAACAGATACACACACACTGTGAACAGGCAACAAGGTAAGTCAGGGATAAATTGTACCTTTGTACTGATGGCTCCAGGTTAAAACACATTTGAAAGGTAGAGAACACACAGAAGGCTTAAAAAAACTGATCTCTAAGAACAATCCAGAACTCAATACACATGCATCAGCTTCAAAGAATTGGACAATCTGAGCAACTGTGATCTGCACAGCACTAAGTCCCTGCAGAACAGTTCCACACTTACACTACTCCCTTAACTAACTGCAAAACCAGTCTGAGCAGGTGGTGTGTGCTGCAGTCATTGAAGGGTTAAGGAAGGGGAGGTTAAACAGGTTAGACTTGTCAGAAAATCTGAGAAGACTGCAAAATTAGGGAGTAGAGAATGGACTGAGACACACACACAATGGCAAGCTAATTCAAAAGAATGCAGAGGTGAAACATCAAAGGAGGGAAGAATAGGCATCTCATGAAATAAAACAGAAAAAGGGCTGGAAATATTCAGAAGACCAGGCAGGATCTGTGCAGATAGAAACAACATTACAGGGTAATCCTTTTTTTTGCGTGGAATTCTGATGGACACTGGGGCTGTGGTGCTGGTGCCAGGATTTGGTTAAAATGAAGGCAGATGGAATTAAGAGGAGGGATTTGCTCTCAGAATGTTTAATGGTAATTCTAACAGGGTTGAGGTGATAACGGAAACTATAAAGTCTAGTCTGAAACAAACAGAGAGAAAACCCACACTACAGCTGACAGAATTGTCACATCACAGAAGGAGGGCATTCAGCAGAGTGTGCCTGCATCAACTGATGTCAGTATCTTGTTTGTGGGAAGAGGTTTTCCATTTGTACAGAAGAGAGAGACGGTAGCAGCAGAAAGAAGAAAACAAGAGTCTTGCATTTAGGTTGTAACCTTTACAGCCACAGGATTTCACAAGGTGCATTACACACAAGCACTTCATAATCGACAATTTGTGCAAATCAAGATCCTGCAAACAACAAAATAATTACTCAGTAATGTTGGTTGAAAGGGTTTAAAATTTACAAGGGCACAGGGTAGAAACCCTGCTCTTCAAGATAGTGTCATGGAATCATCTTTCCCAACCCGAGGAGAGGAGGTGGTTTCCGATTTGTGTCTCAACTGAATAATCACAGACCAATATTACACACACAACTCCCCACCCCTCCATCAGTCTGGCACATCTTCCCTCAGCACTGACCCTCCGACAGTGCCCGCTCCCGCAGTACTGACACACCGACAGCGCGGCGCTCCCTCAGCACTGACCCTCCGACAGTGCGGCGCTCCCTCAGCACTGACCCTCTTGATACTTTGCTGAATTTTTTGCAGTGGGATTTTTCCTGCAACCTTCACATCCAAAGAGCTGATCATGTGGCCACTGAGCCAGGGTGACATTTGGGTTAACGGATTATGATTCAAATTCCTGTGAATCTGAGGGGACCAACCTGCTCAAAGCCCTGTGCTGAAACTGTTTGGGAATCATAACAAGGTGTGGAGCTGGATGAACACATCAGGCCAAGCAGCATCTTTGGAGCAGGAAAGCTGACGTTTTGACATATATCTCACGTCTTCCAGCTTTCTTTGTTAACACAATGTAATACAAATCCCAGTGCCCTGTGCTCTCCCTAGCATCCAAAACAAACCTCATTCCCTCTTTTTTCATCCAGCTCCTACAAATTCATCTAACTTAAATACTGAAGTAACCATCTCACAAAAGTCCAAAGGTTAATGCCTCAAGAAAATACAAGGATTGGACCATTTCAGCCTGCTGTGCCATTCAATATAATCATGGTTGATCAGTCCCCTCGACCTGTGTCCTCTTCATGTTTTTTGATCCCTTTAGCCCAACGAACTATATCGACCTCCTTCTTGAAAGCATCAAATATTATGGCCTTGACTGCTTTCTGTGTCAGAAAAGAGTCCCCACACTCTGAGTAAAGACAGTTCTCCCCATCTCAGTTCCAAATGGCCTATCCTGTATCTTTAGGCTGTGATTCCTGGCTCTGAACTCCCAGTTATCAGAAATATCCATCCTACTTTTACCCTGTCTGGGCCTGATAAAAATCAATAGGTTTGCAGAAGATTATTTCAAAATATCAGTGAATATATTCCTAATTGATCTGGTCTCACTTCGTACATCAGTTCTGCCATCCCAGGAATTATCTGGTTAGCCTTCACTGCACTCACTTCACAGCCAGAACGCGATTCATCAGATAAGGAGATAAAAGCTGCTCCTGTACTCAAATCCTCTCACTATGAAAGCCAACATACCATTTGCTTTCTTCACTACTTGCTGTACCTGCATGTTTAATTTCAGCAACTGGTGTACAAGGACACTCAGGACACATTGGAAAATGGGGAGGTGCAATCTGTTGCCATTCAGATAATAATGTGCCTTCCTGCTCCCAAAGTGGGTAACCTCTCGATTATCTGACACCATTTACCACAGACAATCACACTGAAGCATCCCTGCATCCTCCTCACAGTTGACTCCCACTCCCTCCACAAACCAGCTTAGTGCATCTGCAAACCTAGAGATATTGCATTTAGTTGGCTAATCTAAGGTATTAATAAATATTGTGAATAGTTAAGGTTTTAGCACTGAGCCCTATGGTACCCCACAAGTCACTGTCTGCCATTCAGAAAAAGAATAAATATTTCTACTGTGTTTCCTGCCAGCTCTCTCTCCAAAATAAATACAGAGAACACTGGAGAAACTCAGCAGGTCTGGCAACATCTGTGGAGAAACACTTGCGAAGAAGGGTGAAACTGGGCTTGAAATGTTAAACTCTTTCTCTCCCCACAGTTACTCAGACCAGCACCGTGCGTGTTCTGTTCAGTTTTCCAGGATCCGCAATATTCTGCCTTTATTCCAGCTTTCTATCCATGTCAGTTCACTATCCTAATCCCACTTTAATTTTACACGCAGATCTCTAACATGGGACCTTATTGAAAGACTTCTGAAAGTCCAAGGAAATGGTGCCAATTGTCATCTCTTTATCATCTCCAAGAGTTACATGCTTGAAAAGTTCCAGGAGATTCATCAAGTATGATTGCCCTTTCCTGAATCCATGCTAATTCTGTTTATTCTTGTGGCAAATCACTCCATACTTTTAACAGTTCTCTACCGAGACAATTTTCTTCAAATCTTTCTCCTCTGAGAATTAAAAACTGCCCATGTCACTGACAGCGCAGCCAGTGTAAACAGCAGACTGAATGCTTCAGGTTTATTCCACACATCAATAACTCTGTGTGGAGATGACCTTTGCCATATCAGTCCTAACGTTACCTTGGTTCTTTTCCCCTTGTTCATTTTGAGGAATAATCCAAGCTTACCCTGTCTGCACCAGATGTTGCCTTTCTCTACAATGTCAGCTCCAGGCTGTGACACCTGAATCTTTGCTGGAACATCACCACAGCAATCCTGGGAACGAGCCTCGCAGCACTGCTTCCATCCGGAGCCCATAGCATTAGTGAATTTGTGATTTAGTGTATCTTCACACATTACCATCATAGTAACAAGAGCCAATTAACAAGAGATAAGAGGAAGACGGCACCCAGGTGCAGTTCAAACACCTGAGGCCATCATCATTGTAATGACCATTGTCTGCTGTGTCCAGTTTCTTCTAGTTTCATACCCAGCAACATTCCTCAGGATGTTCCCACCCAAGATTACACAGTAAATAACACATCTTCTACTTCTACACAAATCTGCATTTATAGAATACCTTCACTGAAGCAAAACATCTCTGGGCTTCACAGAAACATTCTTAGACAAAATCTGACCTGAGCCACATTAGGATATATTAGTCAAAAATATAGCATTTAGGAGAAATACCGATTAAGGAGTGGAAAACTTAGGAGGAGAATTCCAGAGTTCAGGGCCTCTTGGTAGTGGAAGGGATGGCCTTTGAGGGTGGCTCAATTTAAAATGAGGTGCTCAAGAAGCCAGAAATAGAGAAATGCAGAAATCACAGAGTAGAGGGACACTGGTAAGAAGAAGAGCAGCAAAGCGATGGACTGATTTGAAAGCATGAATGAGTCAATGCAAGACCCACAGAATGAAGTCACAGGGTTGTTTCAGAGTGCCTCAACTGAGCAGATTTGTTGAATTCAATTCATGAAGGCTAAAGGGATTTGATTATGTGGACAGGTTGCAGGACATATCCCACATTAAGAGTGTTAGGTAAACAAAGTGTGGAGCTGGATGAACACAGCAGGCCAAGCAGCATCTCAGCAGCACGCTGGCCCTCCTGAGATGCTGCTTGGCCTGCTGTGTTCATCCAGCTCCCCACTTTGTTATCTTGGATTCTCCAGCATCTGCAGTTCCCATTATCACACATTCTTAACGTGGGTCTGGGTGGAATGCTCTTTGGAGGATCAGTGCAGACTTGATGGGCTGAATGGCCTCTTCCTACACTGTAGGACTTCTATGATTCTATTTGTTTCTAGGTTGCTAACTATTTGTTTGCCCTGTTTAAATAAAGGGCTTTTTAGGCTAACATTCTTGTTAATGAATATTCAATGAGATACCAAGATCTAGGAACTTTGAGAATAGCACTTTTAACAAAATGTCACACCACAAATCAAGACAGAAAAGACAAAAAGGCAGTTTAGATAGACCAGGCAGGTACTACAGGAGTCTCTTGAGTATATTTTGCGGGCAGTTCTGGTCACCCCATTACAGGAAGGATGTGGAAGCATAGGAAAAGGTGCAGAGGAGATTTACCAGGATGTTGCCTGGTCTGGAGGGCACGCCCTATGAAGAAAGGCTGAGGGACTTGGGTCTGTTCTCATTGGAGAGAAGAAGGCTAAGAGGGGATTTAATAGAGACATACAAGATGATCAGAGGATTAGATAGGGTGGACAGTGAGAG
Organism: Stegostoma tigrinum; assembly: GCF_030684315.1. Taxonomy (NCBI): domain Eukaryota; kingdom Metazoa; phylum Chordata; class Chondrichthyes; order Orectolobiformes; family Stegostomatidae; genus Stegostoma; species Stegostoma tigrinum. Next base: position 128,733,904 of record NC_081358.1, on the reverse strand, counting down.
TCTTTTTCCGAGGATAATGACTTCAGCTTGTACAAGGGGGCATAGCTACAAATTGAGGGGTGATAGATTTAAAACAGCTGTCAGAGGCAGGTTCTTTATTCAGAGAGTGGTAAGGGTGTGGAACGCCCTGACTGCCAATGTAGTTAACTCAGCCACATTAGGGGCATTTAAACAGTCCTTGGATAAGCATACGTCTAATGATGGGATAGAGTAGGGGGAGGGACTTGGATTAGTTCACAGGTTGGCGCAACATCGAGGGCCGAAGGGCCTGTTCTGCACTGTATTGTTCTATGTTCTATATATATCTCACTTATTAGTCAGTTTGGAATTCTCCTGAAGGCAAATAGTTCAGAGAAATCAGAGATAATGGGAACTGCAGATGCTGGAGATTCCAAGATAATAAAATGTGAGGCTGGATGAACACAGCAGGCCAAGCAGCATCTCAGGAGCACAAAAGCTGACGTTTCGGGCTCTCTGATGAAGGGTCTAGGCCCGAAACGTCAGCTTTTGTGCTCCTGAGATGCTGCTTGGCCTGCTGTGTTCATCCAGCCTCACATTTTATTATCTTAGTTCAGAGAAATGTAGTGTGGCACCAACAGTGGCCCATACACACAGGTTTGGAAATAAAAAAACGAAAAGATAATAGTTGCAGCAATTCAATAGATGGGGGAATTAAAATCAATATTGGTATTGTATAAATGAACAGGCATGGATTGAAGTTGATACAGTGTGGAGCTGGAGGAACACTGCAGGTCAGGCAGTGTCAGAGAGTAGGACAGTTGATATTTTGGGCCTAGACCCTTCACCAGTCCTGATGCTGCCTGACCTGCTGTGGTTCTCCAGCTCCACACTGTATTGACTCTGACTCCAGGATCTGCATGGACTGAAGATTGGTTAACAGGCAGGAAGCAGAGAAGAGGAATAAATGGGTCTTTCTCAGGTTGGCAGCAGGTACCCAGTGGGTTACTGCAAGAATCGGTAGTTGGGCCCCAGTGTTTCACAATCTCTATCAATGATTTGAAATTGGGGTGAAATTGTAATATTTACAAATCTGCAGAGGACACAAAACCCGTTGAGAAATTGAGTTGTGAGGAAAACGCAAAGGAGCTTCACGCTGAGGCTTAGTGGGCAAGAGCCCGACAGATGGCATATAACAGAAGTAAGTGAGAGGTTAGAGATAACACTGTGTAGCTGGATGAACACAGTGGACCAAGCAGCATCAGAGGAACAGGAAAGCTTGACGTTTTGGTTCGGGACCCTTCTTCAGAAAGTGAAAGGTTATCCACTTTAGTAGGTGAAACAAAGGTGCACAGTATTTCTTAAAAGGAGAAAGACTGCAAAGTGCTACTGTCCAAAGGAATCTTGTGCCCTTTTTTATTAATCACTGAAAGCTAGCATGCAGGTGCAGCTAGCAATTCAAAAGGCAAATGGTATGCATTGCAAGAGAATTTGAGTATAGAAGCCAAGAAGGAACCATCTTGCTTCAATTGTCTAGAACAGTGGACAGGTCATACCCAGAGTTCTGTGTGCAGTTGTAGTCCCCCTTAGTTAAGGAAGGATGGACTCGCCACAGAGGGAGAGCAGCAGAGGTTCTCCAGATGGACTCCTGGGATAACGAGACTGTTCTGTGAGGAGAGATTGAGGAAACCGGGCATGTTGTCTCTAGAGTTTAGAAGAATGAGAGATTACCTCACTGGAACCTATTTCTTCACTGAGAGGGTGGTAAATCTTTGGAAGTCTCTCCACAGAGGGTTGTGGAAATTCAGTTATTAAGTATGTTCAAGAGATTGCTAGATTGTCATCACATCACATCACAGTATATGGAGATAAGAGTGGGGAAACAATGTTGAGGTAGGTGACCAGCCAGGCTCTAGAATAGCAGAGCTGGTCCAAGTGGTTTAATAGTCTATGTTCCTCTATCTGTTTCTTACAGTAATACTGAAATGAACAAATTATTGCAGCAGGCTTTAAAAATTATACATGGCTTACAATGTCAGTTTCAAGCAATTAAAAATGTGATGACTCTTCAACTCATTCACTGCCAAACGATGATGTGCTTTCGAGTTTGAATCAACACTGCATGCATTAAACTCGATCATGCTTCGCAATACGGAGTCAAAACAGGAGATTACTAATCGGAGTGTGATCTGAAAAAGCTGTATCAGGTTCTGATTAGACTCAACATACTCACTGCATTCCTTCTTGTTCAGTGTCAAAGCAGTGTCCTTGCTCCACCGTCAATGCCACTCTCTCTGGTGTAAATATCACTCATTATCTGAGGTTAAATGCTACTTAGTTCTTTCCATCACCACTTACTTTTCATATAATCCAGGTCAGCCACAGCTAGCATCTCTGCCTCGAGCTCATCAGTTGGTATCTTTTGAAATTTGGCCTCATCCACATTCGTCTGGCTCCCAATTCTCCGCCGCTCTTTCAGGTCATAACTGCTGCGATGTGCCAAAGGTGTCTTCTGTAAGGCACGGTTCTCCTCCAATGCACGTGCATCACCAGCCATTGCACCCCTGGAAACACACACTGGAGGCAGCACTGAAGATTTCACAAGGTCACAAATACATGTTCTCTTTTCTCCCCTCCCAAGTCACACACCAGCACAACCTGAATATATTTCACTACTTCGACATTCTCACTCCTTACTTTGATTTAATTTGATTTGATTTGATTTATTGTTATCACATGTACCAAAGCATGGTGAAAAGTTTTGTTTTGCATGCAGTACAGGCAGATCATAACATACAAGGTCAAATAAATCGTAGGGTGTTTAGACAGTGCAAGGTTACTCATAAGAACTGATTGCACAGATGAATGCTACGTTCCTTTGGGTACAGAAGGTAAAGGTGTGTTAGAATGATTTATACATTTAATAATTTAATATGGGACATGGAGAAACTCTCTCTGCCGGTGGGTGGGTCTACAGCAGAACCATAAAATCATTCTCTTCAAGGATGATGTCAGGAAGTGCTTCTGAACATCGAGGGTAATGGAAATTTGGAACTTTCACCCAAAAGTTGCTGATACCCAGGAACTTTTGGGAATTTCAAAACTGAGATGATAGAATGGGCAGGGGTACTAATGGTAAGGAACACCAAGGTCGGTTGTTGGATTTAAGATACTGACCAGCTACAATCTAATGGTCAAACAGGCTCAAAGGGCTAAATGGCTTCCTCCTACTCCTATGCTCCCTCCTACTCCTGGCTGTAATTACACCACATGAATGTCGGTGGTTCACTGACAAAGCTGTTCATCTCCTCGAACGGGCCTTGTTAGAGTCAGTTACATTGTGGTTGGCCGTGACTAGGCCGGGGTATTGTTGCCTTCCCTGCATTGTGATGGGCAATGCCAATCCGGGAGATTGCTAATGACCTTTCCAAGAGCCAGAAAATATCAACGGATAGATTCAACTCAATTTCCCAAAGAGAACGCACACATCCTGAAATTCAAAGACAGTTTTAAGCCATAGGAGAGGTCAGGAGGGATAATCAAAGCTTAGTGAAAGAACCAGGTATTAAATGGAGAAACAGCTGGTGCAGCAGAGGAGGGTTTGAGAGGACGAATTCCACAAAACTGACCGAGCACAGGATAGTCAGACAAGCAGCTAGATTCATAGGAACAAACAATTCTGGGTAGGATATAATGGAGTATCAAATTGGAGAAAGTTTCAGAGATAGGGAGAGGTGAAGTCATGAAGGAATGGAAAACAATGGTGAAATTTTCGGTGCGAATTCAGTTCAGGACAGTGGGTCAAGTGAACAGAGCTTAGTACTAGTTAGAACAAGGGTAGTACAATTTTGAATCAGCTGACATTTACAGAGAGTAGGAGGTCAACAACAAGAGCATTGGAATAGTTGAGTGTGGAGTTAACAACAGCATGAAAAAGTTGAGGGTTCAGCAAAGACAGACAATGACAAGAACACAACTCCTAGTCTGCATCATTAACCAATTTCAGCAGGATCTCCATTGGATCCTACAACTGTGTCCTGCAGTGCTCCTGGCACAGGCGAGAGCTTTAAGGCAGGATTTTGGTCTTGTGATTGTTGCTACATAGAGAAATGCTCTTCTTGGTCATTCATGAGATGTGCCACTAGCTGTCGAGGCCACTATTTTGAAGATCTTTGAGAAGGCAGCAGTGAGCAGCCTTAGAATTATACAGTGCAGACAAGGCCCTTTGGCCTATTATGTCTGTTCTGCCCAAAATATACTACAGCCAACACGAGTCCTACTTCTGCACACTCGGCCCATGGCCTTGAATGTTCTGACAACTCAAACACTCATTCAAGTGCTTTAACAGAGATTGTTAGGTTTCCCACTACGAACCCCCGCCTGAGGAAGTGTATTCTGGACTCCCACCACCCAATGGATGAAAAAAACATTTCTTCAAACTGCATGTAATCTTCTTGAATTCCACCTTGAAATTATGTCCCATTGTTACTGGCCCTTCAACTAAGGGGAACAGTTGCTTCTTTTCACACGGTCTATGCCCCTCATAACTTTCTACACACCTCTATCAGGATTCCACTCTGCCCAACCTTTTTCTGCTCCAAAGAGAATGACTTGAGTGTATCCAGCCTCCCTTCATCACTGAAACTCTCCATCCCAGGCAATATCCTGGTGAATCTCCTTCGCATCTACTCCAATGCAGTCATATCCTTCCTGTAGTATGGTGACCAAAACTGCACAGTATTCTAGCTGTGGTCTAACCAAAGTTCTGCACACCTCCAACATGACTGCCTGCTCTTATAATCTAAGCCTTGATGATAAAGGCAAGTGTCCTGCGTGCCATCTAACTACCCTATTAACCTGTCCTGCCACCTATAAGGATCTATGGACAAGCATCCTGAGATCCCTCTAGGAATCTGAGATTCATAGTCATACAGCACAGAAGCAGACCCTAAGAGTCCAACTCGTTCATGTTGACAAAGTTTCCCAAACTAAACTAGCCCCATTTGCCTGTATTTCGTCCGTAGATTTCTAAGCTTTTCCTATTCCTGTACAAATGTCTTTTAAATGTTGTAAGTGTACCTGCACCTGCCATTTTCTTCCATATACGCATCACCTTCTGCGTGAAAATTTTGCCCCTCAGGTTCCTCTTAAATCTTCCTCCTTTCACCTTAAAAATATGCCCCCTAGGTTTGAATTCCACCACCCTATCGCTACTCACCTCATTGATGCCCTGATGATTTCATAAACCTCAGTAAGGTCAACCCTTAATCTCCTACACTCCAGTGAAAAAGTCCCAGTGTATCCCATCTATCATTTTAAATCAAACCCTCCAGTCCTGGTAACATCCTGGGAAATCTTTTCTGAACCCTCTCCAATTTAGTATCTTTCCTTTAGCTGGGTGACCAGAACTGCACACAGTACTCTAAAAGTGGCCTCACCAATGTCCTGTACAACCTCATGATATCCCAACTCCTGTAGACAATTCTCTGAACGCTGAAGGCAGGTGTGCCAAATGCTTTCTGCATGACCCTGTCTATGTGTGACGCAACTTTCAAAGAAATGTGCACCTGAACTCCTCAATCTCTCTGTTTGACAAGATGACTCAGGGCTATACCATTAATGTATAAGTTCTGCTCTTGTTCGTTTTATCAAATTGCAATACCTCGCATTTATCTAAATTAAACTCTATCTACCACTCCTCAGCCCAGTGGTCCAATTAATCAAGATCAAACAAAGACAAAGAACAAACAAAGAAAATTACAGCACAGGAACAGGCCCTTCGGCCCTCCAAGCCTGCGCCGATCAAGATCCTCTGTCTAACCTGTCATCTATTTTCTAACGGTCTGTGTCCATTTGCTCCCTGCCCATCCATGTACCTGTCCAAATATATCTTAAAAGATGCTAACATGTCTGCCTCTATCACCTCCGCTGGCAACGCATTCCAGGCACTCTCTGTGTAAAGAACTTACCATGCATATCTCCCTAAACATTCCTCCTCTCACTTTGAACTCATGACCCCTAGTAATTGAGTCCCCCACTCTGGGAAAAAGCTTCTTGCTATCCACCCTGTCTATACCCCTCATGATTTTGTAGATCTCAATCAGGTCCCCCCTCAATCTCCGTCTTTCTAATGAAAATAATCCTAATCTACTCAACCTCTCCTCATAGCTAGCACCCTCCATACCAGGCAACATCCTGGTGAACCTCCTCTGCATCCTCTCCAAAGCATTCACATCCTTTTGGTAATGTGGCGACAAGAACTATACACAGTATTCCAAATGTGGCCGAACCAAAGTCCTATACAACTGCAACATGACCTGCCAACTCTTGTACTCAATATCCCATCCAATGAAGGAAAGCGTGCCATATGCCTTCTTGACCACCCTATTGACCTGCATTGTCACCTTCAGGGAACAATGGACCTGAACACCCAGATCTCTCTGTTCATCAATTTTCCCCAGGACTTTTCCATTTACTGTACAGTTCGCCCTTGAATTTGATCGTCCAAAATGCATCACCTCGCATTTGCCCAGATTGAACTCCATCTGCCATTTACCTGCCCAACTCTCCAGTCTGTCTATATTCTGCTGTAATCTCTGACAGTCCTCCTCACTCTCTGCTACTCCACCAATCTTAGTGTCATCTGCAAACTTGCTGATCAGACCACCTCCACCTTCCTCCAGATCATTTACATATATCACAAACAACAGTGGTCCTAGCACAGATCCCTGTGGAACACCACTGGTCACAGGTCTCCAATTTGAGAAACTCCCTTCTACTAGTATTCTCTGTCTCCTGTTGCCTAGCCAGTTTTTTATCCATCTAGCTAGCACACCTGGATCCCATGTGACTTCACTTTCTCCAGCAGCCTGCCATGGGTAACCTTATCAAACGCTTTACTGAAGTCCATGTATATGACATCTACAGCCTTTCCCTTTGTACTCTTAGATAACTTTCTTCACTGTCCACTGTGCCACCAATTTTGGTGTCATTCACAAACTAACTAACCATGCCTCTTAGATTTTCATCCAAATCTTTTATATAAATGACAGACAACAGTGGAACCAGCACCAACCCGTGCGGAATACCAATGGTCACAAGACCACCAGTTCGAGAAGCAACTCTCTACCACCACCCTCTGTCCCCCACCGTCAAACCCATTTCGTATCCAATTGGTTAGCTCTATCTGGATGCCACGTGATTTAATTTTACCAGCCAGCCTATCATGTGAAACCTTGTCAAAGGCTTTAGTAAAGTCCATGTAGACATGTCTACCTCTCTGCCCTCATCTATTTTTATTTACTTCCTCAAATACGACACGAATTCCTACGCACAAAGCCATACTGAAAATCTCTAATCAGGGATATTCATTGGTGGAAGGGGAATGCTAGTAAATGCAGATGAGAGATGGCTAGATTCTCTCTCATTGAAGATGGTCCATGACTCATGTGGTGCAAAAGTTATTTGATGTGCATCAGCCTAAGCCTGAATGTTTTGTAAACTTTGTTGTATCTGGGCATGAGTTAGTAAGAACTGCTGACGGTGGAGAATCTGAGATAACAAAGTGTAGAGCTGAATGAACACAGCAGGCCAAGAAGCATCAGAGGAGCAGGAAAGCTGACGTTTTGGGTCTAGACCTTTCTGCAGAAAAAAAAACTTTGAGGCGTCGTGAATGGTGCTGAACGTTGTGCGATCGTCGGCAAACACCCTCACTTCCCACCTTATGGCAGTGGGAAGATCATTGATGAAGCAGCTGATGATAGAGTCTAGACACTACCCTGAGGAACACCTGCAGATATGTCCTGGAGCTGCGATGATTGACCTTCAACACCCACAACCACTTTCCTTTGTGCCACGTATGTTTGAACTCCCCCAATTCCAACTGACTCCAGTTTTCACACAGCTCTTTAATTTCACACTTGGTCAATTAGTCTCTTAAAGTCAAGGTCAGTCACTCTCAGGTTTATCTACGATGGAGTAAATTTGAGCCTCTGGTGGGAAGTGACCTAATGAGGCTCTTGAGTCACTATCTGTCCAGGTACTTGAATCAACCTGTTCAGAGATCATGTACCTCAGGGACAGGTAGAGCTTGAACCCAGACGTCCTGATTACAGTCAATGACCAGGCCACAGCCAAATGCAGTTCGATCAAAGAATGAAAAGTGCGCACCTGAGGGTGAACCTCTTATAGAGGACGGGAAGACAGACAGGGAGCCTGACGGTGTAGTCCAGCTTTCGAGGGGGACTAAAGGCCAATTTATAAGAACAGCGATAACAAGGTGTGGAGCTGGATGAACACAGCAGGCCAAGCAGCAGCACAGGAGCAGGAAAGCTGACATTTCAGGCCTAGACCCTTCTTCAGAAATTTCTGAAGAAGGGTCTAGGCCCAAAACGTCAGCTTTCCTGATCCTCTGATGCTGCTTGGCCTGCTGTGTGCATCCAGCTCTACACCTTGTCATCTCAGATTCTCCAGCACCTGCAGTTCCTACTATCTTATGAGAACAGATCTGGGATAACCAACAAAGTGAAGACAACATTTCATGGACTAACTGACTTATCAGGCAGTAAGAGTGCGCAGCACAGAAACTCCTGTCACTGTCTACCCCCATCGACAGCTGACATGGGAACAAACCGCAGTCCCACCCTAACCCTCAGGGACTAGCGATTGGAATCTGTAATCTGCTGATCTTGGACTGACTGCGGCAGCCACAAGATAAACACCTCATTTATCGCAACATGGATTATCAGTACAGAACTGCCACTACAGGAGAGACAACAAGAGGGGGTAAGGAGAGAGGGAGGGGAGAGAGGATAGGGAACAGGGAAACAGGGAGGAGGGCAGAAGAGTGAGAATGAAATGTGGAGGGGTCAGAAGGAAAGGAGAGGGAGAACAGAGAAACAAGGAGAGAGGGAAGAATGAAAAGAGAATGGGGAGAGGGTCAGAAGAAGTGGGGAATGGGGACAGAGAGAGAGGATGCAGGGGAAGGGACAGGGTTGACGGGAGGGTGAGAAGGGAATGGGGAGAGTATCAGAGGGAAAGGAAGAGGAAAGTGGACGGTGGGAGGGGAGAGGGAGACGGGATAGAAGAAGGGGAGGTGGAAAGGAAACGGGGGAGGGGGGCAGGAAAGAAACAGAGGGACAGAGGGTAGGTATGGACAACAGGAGAGGGGAAGACAGGATAGAAGGATGAGTTGGGAGGGGGACAAAGGGAGGGTGGGTAAAGGAGAGGAGAGAGAAAGGGCAGGGAAAGATGTGGGAAGTTACGAATGTAGTAACTAGTTCTCAAACATAAATCGAAAAGACAGGAGTTGAAATTATAATGGTAAAGCACATTCAGTCCAAATTTCTGTTTGATAGTTCCATTGAATCTGCTTGTGTTATCCTTTGAAACAGTATGTTCCAGACCATTGCAATAAGTTCTAATCTCTCTGGCTCAGTGCTGATCAGGGTCACAAGACGCTGCCACCCTCATCTGGCACTGCCCCCGCAACACACTACATTCCATTCTGCCCTGTGGCACAGGCTGGAACGAGCACCTTGAAAGTGATCCAATCTGCTGGCACACAAGATGTGGGTCCATTTCAGCTATGTCCTTGCATCAAACTGGAGCTTAGAAGGTGAGGGAAGGTCCCCAGTCTCTACCTGCTTCAGAAGCCATTGCAAAGCAACTGCTGCTCATTTCAGCTTGAAAATACATCACAACTCCAGTGGAGAGAACATTAGCAACACAAACCCTTCTACATACTGGGACACAACGTCATGCTGCCTATACACACCAGGACACAAACTTCACACTGAAAGAAGTGCAGATGCTATAAATCAGGAACAAAAGCAGAAATTGCTGGAAAAGCTCAGCAGGTCTGGCAGCATCTGTGAAGAAAAAAATCAGAGTTAATATTTCAGGTCCAGTGATCCTTCTAACCCCAGTGACAGAACTAGGTTTTCTGTCCTTGTACAAAGCACGCAGCCCCTGTACAAACCGGGACACACACCACACAGCCCCTGTACGCACCAGGACACAAACCACACAGCCCCTTGTACACACCAGGACATAAACCACAAAGCCCCTTGTACACACCACACAGCCTCTGTACACACCGGGACACACACCACGCAGCCCCTGTACACACCGGGACACACACCACACAGCCCCTGTACGCACCGGGACACACACCACAAAGCCCCTTGTACACACCACACAGCCCCTGTACACACCGGGACACACACCACACAGCCCCTGTACACACCGGGACACACAACACACAACCCCTGTACACACCAGGATACAAACCACACAGCCCCTTGTACGCACCTGGACACAAACCACACAGGCCCTGTACGCACCGGGACACACACCATACAGCACCTTGTACACACCACACAGCCCCTGTACACACCGGGACACAAACCACAAAGCCCCTTGTACACACCACACAGCCCCTGTACACACCGGGGCACACACCACACAGCCCCTTGTACACACTGGGACACACACCACACAGTCCCTGTACGCACCGGGACACAAACCACGCAGCCCCTGTACGCACCGGGACACACACCACAAAGCCCCTTGTACACACCACACAGCCCCTGTACACACCGGGACACACACCACACAGCCCCTTGTACACGCCGGGACACACACCACACAGCCCCTGTACACACCGGGACACACACCACACAGTCCCTGTACGCACCGGGACACAGACCATGCAGCCCCTGTACGCACCGGGACACAGACCACACAGCACCTTGTACACATCAGGACACAAACCACACAGGCCCTGTACGCACCTGGACACAAACCACACAGGCCCTGTACGCACCGGGACACACACCACACAGCACCTTGTACACACCACACAGCCCCTGTACACACTGGGGCACAAACCACACAGCCCCTTGTACACACCGGGACACACACCACACAGCCCCTTGTACACACCGGGACACAAACCACAAAGCCCCTTGTACACACCACACAGCCCCTGTACAAACTGGGACACAGACCACACAGCCCCTGTACAAACTGGGACACAAACCACACAGCCCCTGTACAAACTGGGACACAAACCACACAGCCCCTTGTACACACCGTGACACACACCACACAGCCCCTTGTACACACCACACAGCCCCTTGTACACACCGGGACACATACCACACAACCCCTGTACACACCGGGACACACACACCACAGCCCCTGTACACACCGGGACACAAACCGCACAGCCCATGTACACACCGGGACACACACCACACAGCCCCTTGTACACACCACACAGCCCCTGTACACACCGGGACACACACCACACAGCCCCTTGTACACACCACACAGCCCCTTGTACACACCGGGACACAAACCACACAGCCCCTTGTATACACCGGGACACAAACCACACAGCCCCTGTACACCTTGATAACAATGGAAAGGATCAGCAGGAAGAATGTACAGGAAGAGCAGATCTGATCTGACAAAAGCATCAAGGACCTAATGATCATGTACGCAGGCAGGCAGAGGCACTCAAAAGGAAATACAAGCGTTGGAAAATCCTGGTACTTACAATGGCGTGACCTGTTCACTGCTTTTGGTAAATTTGTTGCTCTGGCTGGCAGTCCCTGGCTTGATGAAGAGAGGCTGGGCATCTTGTTGCTTTGGGCTGTTGTCAGGGGGTTGCAGGGCTGCGGAGCTACTCTCTGACTCCTCATCAGACACAAAGAACTGGAAAATAGGACAAAGACATCAACAGTGAACAAAACCTGCTGCTCTCTTTGAGCTAAGGTCTTCGCCTTTCCCCTCTCCTTGCTCAGTGATGAGGTGCAGAATGTCAGACACTCAGCTCATTCAATTGCTGCCTAAACCAGAGCACATTAGGAGGCTATCTGAACCATAGATCTGGTCCTAACTTTTTAAAAGGGCAACCCAATTCACTCCAGAGCCCTGTACCCCTATTGCTACAAATTTTACCTTTTTAATCAGTCATCCAAGTCCCACAGCAAGTTACTATCGAAACAAAACAAAGTTCCAGAGAAACTCAGCAGGTCTTACAGCATCTGTGAAGAGAGAAATAGAGTTCATGTTTCTCTCGCACTTCTTGTTTTTGTTTCAGATCTCCGGCTTCCACAGGTTATAGAGTCATAGTTCACAGAGATATCCAGCACAGAAACAGGGCCCTCAACCCAACTCATCTCTGCCAACCGGATTTCCTAAACTAAGCTTAGTCCCAGTGCCTGCATTTTGCCCATATCCCTCTAAACCTTTGTATCCATGTGTTCGTCCTAATGTCTTAAAAATGTTGTAACTGTCCCCACCTCAACACCTCGTGTGGCAGCTCATTCCATACATGCACCACTCTGTGTGAAAAAGTTGCCCTTCAGGACCCTTTATATCTCCCCCCTTTCAACTCAAACCAACACCCTCTAGTTTTGGACTCCCCTGCCCTGTGGAAAAATCTTTGGCTTTTCACCTTATCTATGTCCACCATGATTTTATAAACCTCTATAATGCCACACCTCAGCCTTTGACACTCCAGGAAAAATAGCCCAGTTTATCCAGCCTCTTCTTATAACTCAAACATTCTGGTCTCAGTAACATCCTTGTTCATTGTTTTTGCATCCTTTCCAGTTTAATAACATCCTTCTTGGAGCAGGTTGATCAGAATTAAACACAGTTCTTCAAAAGTGGCCTTACCAATGTCTTGTTCAGCTATAACATGTCATTCCAACTTCTATTCTCAATGCACTGATTGGTGAAGGCTTGCGTGCCAAATGTCTTCTTCACCACCCTGTCTACCTGTGACGCCATTTTCAAGGAACTATGTACTTTAGCCTTAGGTTTCTCTGTTCGACAACACCCTCCAAGGCCCTACCACTAACTGTGTAAGTCCTGCCCTGGTTTGTCTTACCAAAATGTAATACCCCGCATTTATCTAAATTAAACTCCATCTGTCCATTCCTCAGCTCACTGACCCAACTGATCAGGATCCAAATTGTATTCTTAGATAACCTTCTTCACTGTCCGCTATAACCATCAATTTTGGTGTCATCCGCAAACTTATTAACCATGCCTCCTGTACTGTCATCCAAATCATCTATATAAATGATGAAGAGCGGACCCAGCACTGAACCTTGCAGCACACTGCCGGTCACAGGCCTCCAGTCTGAACAACAGCCCTCTCCTACCATCCTCTGTCTGCCAGAATCAAACCAATTTTGTATTTAATTGGCTCTCTCTCCATGGATGCCATGTTGGTCTAACCTTACTATTCAGTCTACCATCAGAGCCTTGTCGAAGGCCTTGCTAAAATCCATGTAGGCAACATCTACCACACTACCCTCATCTATCCTATTCGTTGCCTCTTCTAAAAACTCAATCAAATTTGAGAGGCACAATTTCCCACGCACAAAGCCATGCTGACTATCCTTAACCAGTTCTTGCCTTTCCAGATGCATGTCAATCCAGTCTCTCAGATCTCCTCCAACAACTTAGTCACCATGGGTGTTAGGCTTACTGATCTATAGTTCTCTGGATTTTCCTTGCAACCTTTCGTAAACAATGGCACAACATTAGACACCTTCCAGTCTTCCAGCACCTCACCTGTGTCTGTCGGCCATGCAAGAACCCACTAGGGGCCTAGTAATTTCTCCTCTAGCTTAATGACAATGTCCTAGGATACACTCAATCAAGTATCAGGGATTTATCTACTTTCATGTTTTTTAAGCACTGCAGTGATACTGGTAAAATATTGAAGCTTTAGAGAGAATGCAGAACACATTCACCAGGATAGTCCCTGGTATTAGGGCATGTAAATGAAAACAAATTCTTGAAAAATTATTTTTTGTTAGAACACAGATGATAGAATTATAGAATGGTCATTAACAGAAGGAAGCCATTTGGCCCCTAGAGTCATAACAGCTCTCTGCAAAAGCAATTCACCCAATCCTACTCCCTGCCTTTGTCCCTGTAGCCCCTTAGAATATAAAGCATACCTCCAATCATTCTCCCACCTCCATTCCAATTAAACCTCTCAGCATCTAACTCTCCTCTCACTGCGCTAAACCTGGTTTCCATCTTACCCTATATTGTTAGATTGAGTGTGCTGCCATCATCTGTTTAGGCAGAGCATTCCTAATCAGAAGGACTTGGAGTGTAAAACATCATTCTCATCTCCGTCCTGCTTCTTCTGCCTGTTATCCTAATGGAGAGCTGGTGGTTTAGTGGTAGTGTCACTGGGCTAGCAATCCAGAACCACAGGCCAACATTCTTGGAACATAAGTTCAAATCCCGCCAGCAACGTGGTTGATTGATAGCTGTTCTGAGAGAAATTAGGAATAGGAAATAAATACTGTCCTAAACAGTGAACCCCAAAGACCTTCAATAAATAAAATACAAAATCAAAAATTGTGATTACTAAACTCCACGTTACTAAAAACAGTTTATCCTTACATACTCTATCTAAGCCCTTCTCAAATTTGGTTTTCTATTAAATTACCACTCAGCCTTCGCTGCCTCAAGGAGAATATTCATGGCATCTCTACATTAACTGGATTACTGCCAGCCATCTGGATCCCTGCTGGGACAAGTCAAGACCACCCCAGGCCCCGAGAGGCTCAGAACCAATTGTTTCTGTTTGTCTCCACCTGCCTTCTAGTTCTCACCTGAACATCATGGATATCGTCCAACTGGATGGGTTCCTCTGGAGGTGCCAGCTTCACCTGTGCTCCATCTGTCTGCTCCTCCTCCTCATCCCCTTCCTCTATGGGAGGAGCCCCAATCGGAGAAGAGGCAGTCTTCCTGCTCTTCTTCTGGTGGGTCCCTTTTTTCCTCCGTCCTTCCGACGGCAGGTGCGTAGAGAGTGGATGGTGGGTGTGAAGGGAGGAATGACGATGGTCTTTTGGAAACAGAGAGAAATAATGATAAACACTCGTTAAGGAAGACTTGCCTTTCACAACTGCAGAGCCACCCCTCTCCTCCCAGCACTTTAGTACTGTCCGAAGAGTAGTCAGTGGTAATGTAAGAAATACGTCAGCCGATTTGAGTGTTGCAAGTTCCCGCCAACGTTAATGTGATAGCAACCAATAACCTACTTCAGAGCTGGAGGCTGAAGAATAACTACTAGTCACAGCATCAGATAGAACATGAAGATGTTCTTCATCAAGACGCACATCATGGGATGCTTTGTGTTCCCTGACAGAGCTGCTGAGACATCAGTTTAACATTTCACTCAGAAGATGCAACATTTACTGTGCAGCATTCCCTGCGTACTGTATTAGAACACCAGGGTAAAACATGAGAGATTTGAAACAAAATATTAGCACCAAGTCACATAAGGAGACCTCAGGACTGATGATCAAAAGCTGGGTCAAGGAGGAAGGCTGAAAGCAGTATCTTGGAAAGGTGGTGAGTGATAGTAGGAACTGCAGATGCTGGGCAATCTGAGATAACAAAGTGTAGGGCTGGATGAACACAGCAGGCCAAGCAGCATCAGAGGAACAGGAAGGCTGACGTTCCGGGCCTAGAGAAGAAGGGTCTAGGCCTGAAATGACAGCTTTCCTGCTCCTCTGATGCTGCTCGGTCTGCTGTGTTCATCCAGCTCTGTACCTTGTTATCTTAGAAAGGTGGTGTGGGTGGTAGACAGGGCTAGTGAGACAATTCCACAGTTTACAGCCTCCATAAAGACACTGCCACAAAAATCTACCTTGCTGAATAGCTCAACACGTATTCCCCTGCCTCACAAATCAACGAAGTTCAGTCGTGAGAGAGGCCGGAGTATATCTAGAAGCAGCGACCTGTACCTAGGAACAGACTGACAGGAGGAAACTTGCAGACCCAATCTGAGTGGTAGGGATCATTTGGCCCTATGCAGCACACACACTTGGCAGCTGTGGTCAAACATTTTGGTAGCCTGTCCCCAGATACAACAACTGCAGAAGCTCCACAGCAAACAGAAAGATGTTTTCCAAGGCACTGGGAGAGGAAGTAGAACAAAGATCTTTTCACTTTTACCAGTTGAGGACCGACCTATCAAATCCAAGGGCTTGAAAAATGCAAGACTCTAGGGTGAACATAACAGATTAATGCCTGAGGTTGACACTGTAAATTTCACTGGGATAAATTAAGAGTCTGAATTCAATAAGGCTGGAAACATCTTGAACGCCACCTGGTGAAGACAAACAAGGCCATCCAACCTGTTAGTCATTAAAACTCAACTGAGGACCCGCTGCCCTCACAATATGGAATCTTAATTCTCCAGCTGGTGGATGAGAGTTCAGGACTAGAATCACTTGTTGAAGTTGGTTTGCTCACCGAGCTAGTTTCTTATTTTGCAGATGTTTCGTTACCATGCTGGGTAACATCCTCAGTGCAGCCTCTGATGAAGCGTCAGTGTGTTTACCAACCTGGTTTTTAAACTCTGGGGTTCATTGAGATGGATTGTCTCACTTCTTTGTTTCCTTCATAGTGGAATTACATGGGGTCGAGTTCATTGTGTTAATTAATAGCATGCTTCGTGGAGGTGCCATGCTTCTAGGGATTCTCGTGCCTGTCTCTGCCTAGCCTGTCCCAGGATCTTGGTGTTGTCCAAGTCAAAGTCGTGGCTCTCCTTGTCCACGTGGATTGAGATGAGTGAGTATTGGTCACGTCTTTTTGTAGCCAGTTGGTATTCATGTATCCTTGTTAGTTTCCTTCCTGTTTGTCCGATGTAGTGTTACCGTCTCTGCAGAGGATCTTGTAGATGACATTGGTCCTGTCCATGGCGGGGAATGGGTCTTTCGTTCAGGTAAGTACTTGTTGTAGGGTTGATGTGGGCTTGTGTGCCACTCTGATGCCCAGCCACCGTAGGAGTCTTGTGGTGAGTTCTGACATGTTCCTGATATAGGGTAATGTGATGAGTGTGTCAGAGTGTGGAGTCTCCTTCTGATGCTGTTCGTGTAGGCATCTTCCCACCCAATTCTTTGGATATCCACTATCCTCGAAAACCTGGAAGAGGTATTTTTCTTCCTCTTGCCGTAGTTTCGTGTTACTGCAGTGTGCTGTTGCCCTTTTAAATAATGTTCACACGCAGCTTTATTTGTGTGTGCTGGGATGGTCACTGTTGAAGTTCAGTATCTGGTCTCTCTGTGTAGCTTTTCGGTGTACTTTCGTTTGCAGTTCCCCATTTGTCTTGCGCTCTACCATGACCGACAGGAATGGGAGCTATTTGTTCTCCTCCTCCTCTCTGGTGAATTTTACTCCAGTGAGGGTGTTGTTTATCAGTTTATGTATCTCCTCTAATTTGGTCCATTTAATGATGACAAAGGTGTCATCTATGTAGCATATCCACACAGTTTAGATTGGGTTTGCAGAAGGGCAGTCCTTTCTAGTCTTTGCATCACTGCTTCTGCCATGAGCCGGAGATAGGTGATCCCATGGGTGTCCTGTTGAAATGCTCGTACGTTTGGCCGTTGAAAGTGAAATGGGTGGTCTGGCATAGGTCCAATAGTTTGAGCATGTTGTCCTTGGAGATGGTTTCACTGGGGTCATGTTCTTGTTCAAGTAGTGTTGTCATTGTTTCCCTTGCTAGTGGTATGTCTATTAATGTGAATAGGGCAGTGACATCAAACGATATCATGGTCTCTTCATCCTCCACCTTTGTCTTTGATGGAGTTGAGGAATTCTTAGGCGGAGTGGATGGAGTTGGATGACTTGTTGACGAGGTGCCCGAGTCTCCTTTGTAGTTCTTTGGCTAATCTGTGCAATGGAGTGCCTGGTAGGGAGATTATGGGTCTGAGGGGTATTTCCAGCCTGTGCACTTTAGGGAGGCCATAGAATTGGGGCGTGTTGGTTCCTTCGAGTTTCATTCTTAAGTCTGTTTTGTTGATCTATGCTGTTTGTTTGAATCTTTGTAGCGTGGAGAGGATTTTGTTGCCTAGTTGTGGTGTTGGATCAGTTTGTACTGGCCGGTATGCGTTCTCGTCGGCGAGCAGTACTTGTGCTTTGGAGATGTAGTCCCTTTTATTCATTGTCACTGACATGCACCCTTTGTCTGCAGGTAGTATAGTGATGTTCTTGTCTTTCTTTAATCCATCCAGGGCTTTTCTCTCCCATTTTTTGAGCGTGTTGAGTTCACTCCTTCTGGTTAGTGTTGGGGCTACTGTCTGTTGTGTTTCTTCGTTGATACTATTGGTCTTGAGTGTGGCTTCCAGTGTAGCTAGGAATTTAGTTTTGTTGATTAAGTTTAATTTGCCATTTGTATCACTGCATGTGTATAACATGCTGTTAATGTCGGTTCTGAAAAATCCAACACTAGTTTTTGAATAATGTCCCCATGTCCAAAATCACACCCCACAACCAGTTCTTCTCAGACTAATGAAAACAGTTTCTCGATATTACTGAGATAACAAGGTGTAGAGCTGGATGAACACAGCTGGCCAAGCAGCATCAGAGGAGCAGGAAAGCTGACATTTCAGTCCTGGACCCTTGATTTTCTGAAGAAGCGTCTAGGCCCGAAATGTCAGCTTTTCTGCTCGGCCAGCTGTGTTCATCCAGCTCTACACCAGGATATCTCAGATTCTCCAGCATCTGCAGTTCCTACCATCTCAATATTACTGCATTTGTTTCTTATATAGAGAACAGTGATCAAATCACTGCCTAATTTTCCAGCTTTCAGAGAATGCAACGAACAGTTTGTGCAACATCTCTACATAATTTAACTGTTTGAGCCCTGGTGTCGTTCTGGTGAATCTACAGTGTGCTACCTCCTAGGTCAGTATCACCTTCCCACATTATGCAGCCCAGAACTCGTCACAGTGGCTCCAGGAGTGGTCTAACCAAGACTTTCTACAGCCACAGCACTACTGCTACAGCCACCAGCAGCCCTACCCTTCTGGCCCCAACTCACTGCTTGCATTCTAGTTTCTCAGGAATGAAAGCCCCACAAGTCACTGAATTTGTGCATTAGTTTCTGTTCCTATTTCTGACATTTAAACAATTTGAGCACTTGGACCCTGTAAGTTTCTTTGGGCCTCCACTGCTTCAAGCTCTTCATTATTTTGAAGATGCTCTGCTCCATGATTTTTAGGTACAAAGTGATGTCCTTACTTCTGCCTACATTAAAACCTATTTGTTATAGTTTTGCCCATTTTCTTGATCTTTATCAATACCTTGAATTTTACACTTCCATCCCAACAAACCCAATCTTTCTAAATTACTCCTGGAAGTTGCAGCAGAGTTTCACTTCTGAAGCAAGGTTGTTGTAGGGTAGCTCTGTCCACAGCAGAATATTTATGGCCTCTAGATCTCAGTTCAGGCTGAATGGGCATCCAGCCAGTCACTGCAGAATCCTGACACTCATGGTTAGACAATGCAACAGTTTAAAAATTTCACACACACAGGACTCACATTCAAAATCCGCCTCATCAAACGTGCGCCGCACTTCCTCCACATTCCGACTGGGAGCATCATGCAGTAGGTCATCAAATCTCTCAACTCCCCAAGTCTTGTTCAGGTCACTCTCATCCTCATCTTCAATCTTGGACGATGATGGAGGCTGCTCATCTTGGTCCGTCTGTCAAAAAAGACAACAGGAACAGCTGTCAACAATTCCCTTTCTAGTCACAATTGGCTCCTTGCTCTGGAGTTATTCAGAGCTTGGCCTGTCAGGATGGCCGATCAGTTTACGGTGTCAGGATTTAGCTCCACAAGTAGGAGGCTGTCTTATATAGAAACATAGAAAACAGGAGGAGTTGACCATTTTGCCCTTACATTTTTCCTCACCTCAGTGCTAAATGGTCTACCCTGCATCCTCAGACTGCGACCCCTGGTTCTGAACTCTCCGAAGCACTGGAACATTTTTCCTGGGTTTACCCTGTCTAGTCCTGTTGAATTTTATATGTTCCTATGAGATCCCCAACCCCACTTCATTCCTCTAAAACTCCAGTGGAACACAGTCCTAGTTAATCCAGTCTTTGTTCATAGATCAGTTCTGACATTCCAGTTCCAGTAGTAATCTCTTGCTCCACTCCCTCCATAGCCAGAATATCCTCCTCAGGTAAGGAGACCAGAAGTGCATGCAATATTCCAGTTGTAATCTCACCAAGGATCTGTACAATAGCAGCAAGACATTCCTACTTGAATCCTCTCACTATGAAGGCCAACATACCATTTCCCTACCTCTGCCACATGTGTATGCTTATCTTCAGTAAGAGATGTTCAAAAGACATCCAAGGTCTCACTGCACTTCCCCCTTTCCAAATCTATCACCATTTGGATAACAATCGGCCTTCCTGTGGATTATATTTCACTTTCCACACACTTGCCCATTCATTCAACTTGTTCAAATCACACTAAATGGTCTCTGCATCCCCCTCACAATTCACTCTCCCCCAACCAGCTTTTCACTGCCGGCAAAACTGAAGATATCACCTTTACTAATATGGATAGAGAATGGATCGGCAGACAGGAAACAAACAGTAAGAATAAATGTTACAGAGATAGTAGGAACTGCCGATGCTGGAGAATCTTGATTCTTTCGGATCAAGACCCAGAAAGCAGGGTCTTGATCCGAAACACCAAACATTCCTGCTCCTCTGATGCTGCTTGGCCTGCTGTGTTCATCCAGCTTCGCACCGTTTTATCTAAAGTAAGAATAAATGGGTCTTTTTCCAAGTGGTGGGCAGTGACTAGTGGGGTACTGCAGGCATCGCTGCTTCGACTGGTTACATCTTAAAATTGGGGTTACATTAGCTGCCTTCCAATCCAAAGAAATCTTGAAAGATGACCAATGCACTTTATTTCTAGGCCCACTTCCTTAAGTACTCTGGGATGTTGATTATCGGGCCTTCGGGAATTATTAGCCTTTCATCGTATCAATTTCCACGACACCATTTCCTTACTAATATTGATTTCCCTCGGTTCCTTCCTCTCACTAGCCCGTGTGTTCCCCAATACTTTGGGGACATTATTTGGGCCCTTCTTTCTGAAGGCAGAACCAAAAAACATATTTATAAGACTTATACACTTTATGATAAAGTCCTGGCGAGTGTTGCTGAGCAAAGAGACTTTGGAGTGCAGGTTCATAGTTCCTTGAAAGTGGAGTCACTGGTAGACAGGATAGTGAGAACAGCGTTTGGTATGCTTGCCACTATTGGTCAGTGCATTGAGTATAAGAGTTGGGAATTCATGTTGCAGCTGTAGAGGACATTAGAACACTTCTGGAATACTGTGTGCAATTCTAGGTTTGGTCTCCCTGTTATAGGAAAGATGTTGTAAAACTAGCAAGGGTTCAGAAAAGATTTATGAGGATGTTGCCAGGGTTGAAGGGTTCGAGCCATAGGGAAAGGCTAAACAGACTGGAGCTATTTTCCCTGGAGTATCGAAGCCTGGGGGGTGATCTTATGGAGATTGAGAAAATCATGAGGGGCATGATAGGGTAAATAAGCGAGGTCGTTTCCCCAGGGTGAGTGAGTCCAAAACTAGAGGCATAGGTTTAAGATGAGAGGGGCAACATTTTCATGCAGAGGGTGGTGCTTGAATGAAATGAACTGCCAAAGGAAGTGGAGGAGGCTGGTACAATGACAGCATTTAAAAGGCATCTGGATGGGTATATGAACAGGAAAGATTTAGAGAAATATGGGCCAAATGCTGGCAATTGGGACTAGGTTTATATAGGATATCTGGTGGCATGGACAAGTTGAACCAAAGGGTCTGTTTCAATGCTGTGTACCTCTACGACTATATTTGATTGGTCTGCCATCTCATCTTTCTCTCCATTAAAAACTTGTCCTGTGTCTTAGTGGAAGGGACCAACATTTGTTTTCACTAATCTTTTTCTCTTCACCTATCTACAAAAGCTTTAACAATCAGTTTGAACATGCTCTGCAAGTTTCCACTTGTACTCTATTTTCACCCTCCTAATCAATCCCTTTGTCCTGCTTTGCTGAAATATAAACTGCTGTCAAACCTCAGGCCTACTGCTCTTCCTGTCTAATTTGTACACCCTTCCTTGGACCTAATACTACTTCTAATTTCACTGGTCAGCTATGGTCAGGACACCTACCCTTTTTGAATTTGATGCCAGTCACTTATTATGAATGCACCATATCACCACATCCAAGCATGTGGATGACAAACAAGGGGTGAGAAAGGCAGGGATATTGGACAGATTAAGTTAATGGGCAAAAACATGGCACTGGGGATATGAGACCATAAGACATAGGAGTAGAGGTAAGGCCATTCAGCCCATCGATTCCACTCCGCCATTTAATCATGGCTGATGGGCATTTCAACTCCACTTCCCTGCACTCTCCCCGTAGCCCTTGATTCCTTGCGAGATCAAGAATTTATCAATCTCTGCCTTGAAGACATTTAATGTGCCGGCCTCCACTACGCTCCATGGTAATGAACTCAACAGCCCCACCACTCTCTGGTTGAAGAAATGTCTCCTCAATTCCGTTTTAAATTTACCCCCTCTAATTTTAAGGCTGTGCCCACGTGTCCTAGTCTCCCTGCCTAATGGAAACAACTTCCCAGTGTCCACCCTTTCTAAGCCATACATTATCTGGTAAGTTTCTATTAGATCTTGCCTCAACCTTCTAAGCCCTAATGAATACAATCCCAGGATCCTCAGCCGTTCATTGTACGTTAAACCTACCATTCCAGGGATCATCCGTGTGAATCGCTCCAGGGCTAGTATGTCCTTTCTGAGGTGTGGGGCCCAAATTGGACACAGTATTCTAAATGGGGCCTAACTAGAGCTTTATAAAGTCTCAGAAGCACATCACTGCTTTTATATTCCAACCCTCGAGATAAACGACAACATTACATTCGCTTTCTTAATTACGGACTCTACCTGCAAGCTAACCTTTAGAGAATCCTGGACCAACACTCCCAGCTCCCTTTGTACTTCTGCTTTACGAATTTTCTCACCGTTTAGAAAATAGTCCATGCCTGTATTCTTTTTTCTAAAGTGCAAAACCTCACATTTGCTCACGTTGAATTTCATCAGCCATTTCCTGGACCACTCTCCTTGAACTGTCTAAATCTTTCTGCAGCTTCCCCACCTCCTCAGTACTACCTGCCTGGCCACCTATCTTCGTATCATCGGCAAACTTCACCAGAATGCCTCCAGTCCCTTCATCCGGATCATTAATATATAAAGCAAATAGCTGCGGCCCCAACGCTGAACCCTGCGGGACACCACTTGTCACTGGTTGCCATTCTGAAAAAGGGCCTTCTACCCCAATTCTCTGCCTTCTGTCAGACAGCCAATCCTCAAGCCAAGCCAGTAGCTCACCTCGAACACCATGGGCCCTCACCTTACTCAGCAGCCTCCCGTGAGGCACCTTATCAAAGGCCTTTTGGAAGTCTAGCTAACATCCGCTGGGTTTTTCTGGTCTAACCTACCTGTTACCTCTTCAAAGAATTCTAACAGGTTTGTCAGGCACGACCTCCCCTTACTAAACCCAAGCTGACTTGTTCTAATCTGACCCTGCACTTCCAGGAATTTAGAAATCTCATCCATAACAATGGATTCTAGAATTTACTAACTACTGAGGTTAGGCTAATCGGCCTATAATTTTCCATCTTTTGTCTTGATCCTTTCTTAAACAAGGGGGTTACAACAGCAATTTTCCAATCATCTAGGACTTTCCCAGACTCCAGTGACATTTGAAAGATCACGACCAAAGCCTTCGCTATTTCCTCAACCACCTCCCTCAGGACTCTAGGATGTAGCCCAACAGGGCCAGGAGATTTATCAATTTTTAGACCTTTTAGCTTTTCTAGCACTTTCTCTTTTGTAATACCTACCATACTCAACTCTGCCCCCTGACTCTCCATAATTGTTGGCATACTACTCATGTCTTCCACTGTGAAGACTGACGCAAAGTACTTATCAAGTTCTTCAGCTATTTCCTTATCTCCCATCACTAGCCTTCCAGCATCAATTTGGAGCGGCCCAATATCTACTTTTGCCTCTCGTTTGTTTCTTATGTATTGAAAGAAACTTTTACTATTATTTCTACTATTACTAGTTAGCATACCTTCATATTTGAGAGATATGTGAGATTATTCACTTTGGCAGGAAGAATAGAAGAGCTGATTATTATTTACAGGGAGAAAGATGGTCAGAAATTATTGGATGGGGTGGGGGGTGTGGGATTTAGGAGTCCTCATTCATAAATCACAAAATGCTAGCATCTAATTCAGTGGGTAATAGGGTAGGCAAACAATACACTGATCTTCATTTCAAAGAGAATTGCTTATAAAAATAGAGAATAAAAAGCAAAAGAACTGCAGATGCTGTAAATCAGAAACAAAAACAGAAATTGCTAGAAAAGCTCAACAAGTCTGACAGCAACTGTGGGGAGAAATCAGAGTTAACGTTTCAGGTCTAGAGACTCTTCCTCAGAACTTGACCCAAAATGTTAACTCTGATTTTGCTTCACAGATCCTGCCAGACCTGCTGAACATTTCCAGAAACTCCTGTTTTTGTTTGTGACTGATTACTGTGAACTGTTTTGTCTGAGGAATGAAGTCTAAAATAGATACACTTTCTATTTTCCCTGGAGCGTCAGAGGCTGAGGGGTGACCTTATAGAGGTTTATAAAATCATGAGGAGCATGGGTAGGATAAATAAAAAATATCTTTTCCCAGGATGGGGGAGTCCAATACTAGAGGGCATAGGTTTAAGGTGAAAGGGGGAAAGATGTAAGAGGGACCTAAGGGGCAACGTTTTCACGCAGAGGGTGGTGTGTGTATGGAATAAGCTGCCAGAAGTCGTGGTGGAGACTGGTACAATTACAATTTTTGAAAGGCATCTGGATGGGTAAGTGAATAGGAAGGGTTTACAGGGATATCAGCCAAAGGCTGGCAAATGGGACTAGATCCCATTATAGGATATCTGGTTGGCATGGACGTGCTGTACGTGTCTGTGACTCTTGTAAGACAAATAGTGCCGAGAAGATTCACCAGGCTGATCCCGGGTATGAAGGGGCACAATTTAAGAGGAGAGGTTGAATAAGTTGCGACTGTACTCATTGGAGTTAGGATAATGAGTTGTGGCCTTATTGAAATATACAAGACTCTTAGGGGATTTGACAGTCATGTGTAAGGGTTTGCATATTTTAGATAAATGAGGAAGAATTTCTTCTCTCAGAAAGCAGTGAATTTGTGGAATTCTTTACTAGAGGGCTGTTGAGGCTGAGTCATTAAAAACATTCAAGGCCGAGATTGGCAGATTTTTAATCAGGAAGGCAATCAAGGGTTATGGTGAAAAAACAGCAAAGTGGAGTTGAGGATTATCAGATCAGTCATGACCTGAGTGAATGCTGGAGCAGAGTCAATGGGCTGAAAGGGATACTTTTGCTCCAAAATCTTATGTTACAACCTTGGGTCTTAAAAGTTATTACAGTTTACCACAGAAGCATTTGTTAATTATATTATTATGCTAAATAGCTTAAGGGACATTACATAAATAATTACTTAGAGTACTTATAAAGAGAGACTGCCGGTACACTCTTAGAGCAGATGTAATGCTATGAAACGTACCTGTGCTCAGTGCTCATCAAATGGCTAGGTAAACAGAATAGGGTCTAACAAGATTTGAAAAGGAAGGGGACAAAACTATAAAAACAGCTCTGAGCACCAAAGAGCCAGAGATAGCACAGGCAAAGCCGGTTTCTATTCTACTCTTTTAAAGCTGGATGCTGGTAAATCCTTTATCTCCCTCATCAATTCCTGTCTTTGCTGCAAAGCATCACATTGAAATACGACTCAAGATACTATCAGTTTAACTGCATAAATTTATTGCTGTGTGTTTATAAAACAAAAGGTGCATACGGGAGGCCATGAGAAATTACAGTTTCCGTGACCATCACACTCTCACTAAAAGAGAATCTGTGGGTTGTACTACGTTGCTCATGCACAGTCTCTGAGCTTGATCCACCACTGTCCTCACACCATGACTTCTATTATGGATATAACAAGACAAGAGACAATGTAAGAAACATAAGAATTGTTCCAAGGATGGGGAACTTCAGTTGTGAAGATTGACTAGAGAAGTTAGCACCATTAGCCCTGGAGAAAAGAAAGTGCCAACAGGAGATTTGAAAGTAGTTTGCAAAACCATGAGATATTAGGACAGAGATAGTAGGAACTGCCGATGCTGGAGGATCTGAGATAACAAGGTGTAAAGTTGGGTGAACACAGCAGGCCAAGCAGCATCAGAGGAACAGGAAAGCTGACACTTCGGGTCTGGACCCGTCATCAAAAAATGAGAAGAAGGGTCCAGACCCGAAACGTCAGCTTTCCTGCTCGGCTTGCTGTGTTTGTCCAGCTATATACCTTGTCATCTCAGATATTAGGACAGAGCGGATAGGGAGACACTCACCATTGGTTAAAGGATCGAGAATGGCAGCAAACACCGAAAGTCATTAGTAAAAGAGATATGAGCAAAATAATTTCTGCACAGTGTGAGATTAAGGTTTCAACTGTACTGACTGACACTGGTGGAGGCAGATTCAATCAAGATTTTCAAAACAAAATTGAATTGTTATTTGAAAGGAAGAATCTGCAAAGGTTACATAGAGAAGGCAGCAGAATGGCACAAAGAAAGGTGCCCATTAAGCAAGCCAGCACAGGCAAGGTCGTTTTTTTTTGGGGGGCGTAGTGGGGAAGAACAGGTGACATTCTGATGTTACTACTGGATGAAGAATTCTGAAATCCAGGTTAATACTCTGAGGGCATGGATTCGACTACCACAGCAGATAGTGCAATTTCAATTCAATTAATACAGCTGGAATTAAAATCGAGTTGATTGGCAACCGTGAAATCATTGCTGTAAAATCACATATAGTTCAGTAGATGTCCATTAGGGAAGGTAACATCTGCTATCCTGGTCTGATCTGTTCTACATCTTAGCACAACAATACGTTGACTGTTAACTGCCCTCTGTAAAGGCAGGCAAGCCACTCAGTTGTATCACCTATAAAGTCAGATAAAAATGAACTCAACTAGGATGGACCACCTGGAATCGACTTAGGCACTAGGATCAACAATAGCAAACAAATTCCTCCTTGACAATATTTGGTTGGTTCTGCCACTGTCACACAAACTACCCATGTACAGCTTGACGTAGTCATTCTGACAGAATCATACCTTACAGACAATGTGGCACAGTGGCTAGCACTGCTGCCTCACAGTGCCGGGGACCTGGGTTTGATTCCACCCTCAGGTGGCTGTCTGTGTAGAATTTGCACATTCTCCCTGCGTCTGCATGGGTTTCCTCCAGGTGTTCCGGTTTCCTCCTACAGTCTGAAGATGTGCAGGGTAGGTGGACTGGGCACACTAAATTGCCCATAGGTTCAGAGATGTGTAGATCAGGTGGGTTATAGGGGAATGGATGTGGGTGGAATGCTGTGAGGTTTATGTGGACTTGTTGGGCTGAAGGGCCTGTTTCCACGCTGGAGGGATTCTTTCTTCTTCATGCCGTTATGATCCCTAGTTATGTCCTGGCCCTCCAGCACAGTAGTATGCAGTTGGGAGGCAGTTGTACTGGGAGTCTTTAACATTCACTCTGGGTTCCATTAAGTCTCATGGCATCAGGTTAAATATAGTCAAGGAAACCTCCAGCTGGTTACCTTGTTCTGTCCTCCCGCAGCTGATGACTCTGAGTTCCTATATGTTGAGCAATACTTGGGGGAAGCACAGAGTGTAGAATGTACTCTGGGCGGGACTTTGTCTCCACCACCATGAATGGCTCAGCAGCATCACGAATGACTGAGCTGTTTTAGCTCTAAATAGTTTGGTTGCTAGCGTGCTGGCAACAGGCAGACAGGGAACCAACAAGAGGCAACCACACACTTGACCTCACCCTCATCAACCTGCCTGCCACTGTTGAACTGCCCACAGCAATAGCGATACTAGTGACCACCACACAGCCCTTGTGGGGATGAAATTTTGCTTTCAGTTTGAGAATACCTTCCATCAGGTTACGTGGTACTTTCACTATGCCAAATGGGACAGACTTCAAACATATCTAGCAACTCAAGACTGGAAATCCACGAGGCAGTGTGAACCATCAAGAAAAGCAGACTTGCACTCCAACACAGTCTACAACCTCATGGCCCGGCATATCCCCCTTCAACCATTACCATCAAGGCAGGGGATCAACCCTGGGTCAATGGAGAGTAGGTGGAGGGCATGCCAGCAGCAGCACCAGGCACACCTATAAATGAGGTGTCAACCTGGTGAAGCTACCAAACAGTACTATTTGTGTGCCAGACAGACAGAGATGGACACTCCCACCACCAATGCATCCGATCTAGACTTCGCAAAGCCCCTCCCTTCCTCAAAAAAAACCACCATCATCCCAGTACCGAAGAAAGCACATGCAATGTGCCTGAATGACCACCGCCCAGTGACTCTGACCTCAGTAATCATGAATTACTTCGGGCGCTGGTCATAACCCACAGCAACTCCAGCCTCCCAAACTGCCTCAGTCCCTTGCGGGATAACAAGGTGTAGAGCTGGATGAACACAGCAGGCCAAGCTGCATCATAGGAGCAGGAAGGCTGACGTTTCGGGCCTAGACGCTTCTTCACCAGAAACGTCAACCTTCCTGCTCCTCTGATGCTGCGTGGCCTGCTGTGTTCATCCAGCTCTACACCTTGTTATCTTGGATTCTCCAACATCTGCAGTTCCTACCATCTCTGCAACAATTTCAATCCCTTGCGGTTTGGCTACTGACACAATAGGTCCACAGAGGATGCCATATCCCTAGCCCTGCACTCATCCCTGGAACATGTGGACAACAAAGAAAACTACATCAGACATTGCTCATCGACTACAGGTCTGCCTTCAACATCATAATCTTCTCCAGACTGATCTCAAAGCTCCGCCCTCTGCAACTGGATCCTCAGATTTCTGACTCACAAATCGCCATCAGAGAGGATTGGTAAGTGAACCTCCTCCACGACAACAGTTAACAGTGGAGTTCCCCAAGGATGTGTTCTCAGCCTCCTACTGTACTCCCTGTACACCCACGGCTGTGTTGCCAAATTCGGAATGAATATCATCTACAAGTTTGCTGACAACACACTGTGGTAGGAAGGATATCAAATAACCATGAGTCAGAATACAGAAAAGAGATTGAGGGCTTGGTGTTGTGTTGCAATGATAACAATCTCTCTCTCAATGTCGGCAAAACAAAAGAGCTAATCATTGACTTCAGAAAAGGAGAACACTCCCCCATCTACATCAACGGAGCAGAGGTTGAGAACATCAAGTTCCTAGGAGTGACAATAATTGACAACCTGTCCTTCCCATGTAGATATGACGGTCAAGAAGGCACAACAACGTGTCTTCTACCTGAAAATGCTTAGGAAATTCAGCATGTGAACAAGGTCCCTCATCAACTTTAACAGAAGCACCATAGAAAGCATACTGTCCTGCTGCATAACGGCCTGGTACGGCAACTGGTCTGCCCAGGACCAAAAGAAACTACAGAAGGTGGTGTGCACAGCCGAGACCATCGCAGAAGCGAACATTCCATTATGGACTCCACTTATTCTTCTTGTTGCTGTGGAAAGGCTGCCATCATCAAAGACCCCTCCCACACGTGTAATGTTCTGCTACAATCTCTTTCATCAGGCAGAAGATATAGGAGTTTGAAAACATGCACAAGCAGGTTCAAGAACAGCTTCTTCCCCGCTGTTGTTAGACTGACGAATGTGGTCTCTGACTTTAATTAATGCTGATCTAGCTTTACCCACCTCCTACACAGTTATAATCTGCATGCCTCGCTGTCTGACCACCCTATGATCTGTATGTCCTTGCTCGCTATGACCTGCCTGTACTGCTCGCAAACAAAGCTTTTCACTGTACTTAGGTACATGTGATCACAATGAATCAAAACAAATCAGGAACAAAATCATAAGTTACTGGAAAAGCTCAGCAGGTCTGGCAGCATCTGTGAAGAAAAAAAAATCAGAGTTAACGTTTCGAGTAGAGTGACCCTTCCTGTTCCGACGAAGGGTCAGCGGACTCAAAACATTAACTCTGATTTTTTTTCTTCACAGATGCTGCCAGACTTGCTGAGCTTTTCCAGAAATTTGTTTTTGTTCCTGATTTACAGCATCCGCAGTTCTTTCAGTTTTTATCAAATTAAATCAGTCCTGCCACATCCAGCTGTGAATGATGGTAGACAATTAAACAAGTCATTAGAGGCAGAAGAGCAACAAATTTTCCCACCTTCAGTGAAATTGGAGCCTACAACATTAGTGCTAAAATCAAGGTTGAATTATTTGCAAACATTTTCAGCCCAGAAGAGTCAGATGGATGATTGCTTTAGGTCTGCTTCACAGGTTCCCAGTGACACCGATGCCAGTTCAATTCACTCCACATAATAGCAAGAAATGCTGATGGCAGTGGATACTGCAAAGGCTATGGGTTCTAACAACATTACTGTTATAACATTGAAAGCTTGTGCTCCATGATTAGCTGGTTTTATATGGAAGACCTAGACAACATTCAGGTTTGGGCTGATAAGTTGCAAATAACATTTGCACTACCTTAAGTGCCAAGCAATGACCATCTCCAACAACAGAGTACTGAACCAAAACCCAGTGACATTCAATGGCATTACCCACTATCAACACCCTGAAGAGTTACCATTACCAGAAACTGAAATGGGCTGGCCAAATAAACAAAGTGACTAGAAGCGCAAGTCAGAGGTTAGGAATACTGCAGCAAGCAACTCAACTCTGTCTTTCTAAAGCATATCTATCATCAACAAGACACAAATCACAAGTGTGATGGAATACACCCGCTACTCGTCTGCAGAAATGCATCACTAACAACACTCAGGAATCTAAGCATTATCCAGGCCAAATCACCATGCTTGACTAGCACATCATCCAACATCTTTAATCTTAACTCCCTTCACCACTGACTCAACAGCAGCAGTGCGTACCATCCACAAGATGAACTGCATGGGCCTTTCAAACCAATAACCTCAACCACCCAAAATGACAAAAACAGCAGAAACATCAGAACACCACCATCTTCAAGTTTCCCTCTAAGCCACTTACCATCCTGACTTGGAATATATCACAGTTCCACCGGTATCACTGGGTGAAAACCCTGAAATTCCCTCCTGAACAGCACTGTGGGTGTCCCTAACCAAATGGATTTCAGCAGTTCAAGAAGGAAGCTCACCACCACCTGCTCCAGCACAATTAGCAATGGGCAATAGATGCAGACCCAGCCAGGGGCACACAGATCCCATGAATAGATTGTTTAAATGACCAACTTCAACACTATTCTAGTATTCCTTCTTAGCTTCATAATGGAAAGGTGAAACGACAGAGAGAAAATGCCACCAAGGGGGCTCGAAATTGGTGATGGATTGATTGAGGTATCCAAGGAGGATTGCAATGCATTACCCTCACAGGTTAACACACAGAGCAAAAAGCATGGGGATGCACAGCCTCAATCCTTTCCAAATGACCGTCAAACATCTCCCACAAGTGACATCCCACACTGAGAAAAAATTCAAGTTGCACAAGATTTTGGGATGTGACTTGTTGATGGTTACGAATAATATGACATAACAGTTAAATAAAATCAGAGGTTATTTCAAACCAAGACACAGGGAGAGAGAGAGGGACGAGGAGAGAGAGAGGGACGAGGAGAGAGAGAGAGGGACGAGGAGAGAGAGAGAGGGACGAGGAGAGAGGGAGAGGGACGAGGAGAGAGGGAGAGGGACGAGGAGAGAGGGAGAGGGACGAGGAGAGAGGGAGAGGGACGAGGAGAGAGGGAGAGGGACGAGGAGAGGGGGAGGGACGAGGAGAGGGGGAGGGACGAGGGGGGGAGAGAGGGGGGAGAGGGGGGGGGAGAGAGGGGGGGGAGAGAGGGGGGGGAGAGAGGGGGGGGAGAGAGGGGGGGGGAGAGGGGGGGGGAGGGGGGGAGAGGGAGAGGGGGGGAGGGGGGGAGAGGGGGGGAGGGGGGGGAGAGGGGGGGAGAGGGGGGGAGAGGGGGGGAGAGGGCGGAGAGGGGGGGGGAGAGAGGGGGGGGAGAGAGGGGGGGGAGAGGGGGGGGAGGGGGGGGAGAGGGAGAGGGGGGGAGGGGGGGGAGAGGGGGGGAGAGGGGGGGAGAGGGGGGAGAGGGGGGAGAGGGCGGAGAGGGGGGGGGGAGAGAGGGGGGGGAGAGAGGGGGGGGAGAGAGGGGGGGGAGAGAGGGGGGGGAGAGAGGGGGGGGAGGGGGGGGGGGGGAGGGAGGGGGAGAGGGGGGGGAGAGGGGGGAGGGGGAGAGGGGGGGGAGAGGGGGGGGGAGGGAGGGGGGGGGAGAGAGGGGGGGGAGAGAGGGGGGGGGAGAGAGGGGGGGGGAGAGAGGGGAGGGAGGACGAGACAGGGAGAGCAAGTGTGAGTGAGAGACAGACAGAAAGGAAAGAAAGCGCGCCCTGATGGCCTATGCAGTAACGTGCTATGATATAAACTAACTCCCAGGATTTAATAGGCACCTTCATATCAGAGTTTACCGATTTCCACAACACCCGATGAGTAACATCGGTCTTGGCACATTTCCATTCCTGAACAATGCTCAATAATCTGTGGCAGGGGCTGAAGGGGCAGACAGGAGAGGGAGTGGTGGAGGCAATGAGCAACCCTTCACAACTTCTCTTTCGATTCCTCCCACTTCCTACAGACAAAGGGGGTGGCCATGGGCACCCGCATGGCCCCAGCTATGCCTGCCTCTTTGTAGGTTACGTGGAACAGTCCCTCTTCCGCACCTACACAGGCCCCAAACCCCACCTCTTCCTCCGGTACATTGATGACTGTATCGGCGCCGCTTCTTGCTCCCCAGAGGAGCTCGAACACTTCATCCATTTCACCAACACCTTCCACCCCAACCTTCAGTTCACCTGGGCCATCTCCAGCACATCCCTCACCTTCCTGGACCTCTCAGTCTCCATCTCAGGCAACCAGCTTGTAACTGATGTCCATTTCAAGCCCACCGACTCCCACAGCTACCTACAATACACCTCCTCCCACCCACCATCCTGCAAAACTTCCATCCCCTATTCCCAATTCCTCCGCCTCCGCCGCATCTGCTCCCACGATGAGGCTTTCCACTCCCGCACATCCCAGATGTCCAACTTTTTCAAGGACCGCAACTTTCCCCCCACAGTGGTCGAGAACGCCCTTGACCGCGTCTCCCGCATTTCCTGCAACACATCCCTCACGCCCTGCCCCCCGCTACAACCGCCCAAAGAGGATCCCCCTAGTCCTCACATACCACCCCACCAACCTCCGGATACAACACATCATCCTCTGACACTTCCGCCATCTACAATCCGACCCCACCACCCAAGACATTTTTCCATCCCTCCATTGTCTGCTTTCCGGAGAGACCACTCTCTCCGTGACTCCCTTGTTTGCTCCACACTGCCCTCCAACCCCACCGCACCCGGCACCTTCCACTGCAACTGCAGGAAACGTTACACTTTCCCCCACCCCTCCTCCCTCACCCCTATCCCAGGCCCCAAGCAGAGGTTCACCTGCACATCTGCCGATGTCGTATACTGTATCCATTGTACCTGGTGTGGCTTCCTCTACATTGGGGAAACCAAGCAGAGGCTTGGGGACCGCTTTGCAGAACACCTCCACTCGGTTCGCAATAAACAACTGCACCTCCCAGTCGCGAACCATTTCAACTCCCCCTCCTATTCTTTAGATGACATGTCCATCATGGGCCTCCTGCAGTGCCACAATGATGCCACCCAAAGGTTGCAGGAACAGCAACTCATATTCTGCTTGGGAACCCTGCAGCCCAATGGTATCAATGTGGACTTCACCAGCTTCAAAATCTCCCCTTCCCCCACCGCATCCCAAAACCAGCCCAGTTCGTCCCCTCCCCCCACTGCACCACACAACCAGCCCAGTTCTTCCCCTCCCCCAACTGCATCCCAAAACCAGCCCAGCCTGTCTCTGCCTCCCTAACCTGTTCTTCCTCTCACCTATCCCTTCCTCCCACCCCAAGCCGCACCTCCATTTCCCACCTACTAACCTCATCTCACCTCCTTGACCTGTCCGTCCACCCTGGACTGACCTATCCCCTCCTTACCTCCCCACCTATACTCTCCTCTCCACCTATCTTCTTTTCTCTCCATCTTCGGTCCGCCTCCCCCTCTCTCCCTATTTATTCCAGAACCCTCACCCCATCCCCCTCTCTGATGAAGGGTCCAGGCCCGAAACGTCAGCTTTTGTGCTCCTGAGATGCTGCTTGGCCTGCTGCGTTCATCCAGCTTCACACTTTATCACCTTCACAATGCCTTCCTGAACTCAACTGTCACTGATCTCCCATCAACTTGTTCCTCAGTCTTGAAATACCTTACAGTCACCAAGTCCGCACCTGAACTCAGTGAGTCCAGATCCCCCACAAGTAACAATCAACCCCACTACTCCAACAGAGTTAACAGGAACTGCAAATGCTGGAGAATCCGAGATAACAAGTTGTGGAGCTGGATGAATACAGCAGGCCAAGCAGCATCAGAACAGCAAGAAAGCTGATGTTTCGGGCCTAAACCCTTCATCAGAAATGGGGGGGGGGGTTCTGAAATAAATAGGGTCAGTGGGGGGAGGCAGATCGAAGATGGATAGTGGAGACAATAGGTAGAGAGTGGACAGACAAGTTAAAGAGGTGGGGATGGAGCCAGTAAAGGTGAGTGTAGGTGGGGAGGTAGCGAGGGGATATTTGAGTCCAGGGAGGACGGAGAGGTCAAGGAGGCAGGATGAGGTTGGTAGGTAGGAAGGAAATGGAGGTGCGGCTTGAGGTTGGAGGAGGGGATAGGTGAGAGGAAGGACAGATTAAGGAGGCGGGGACAAGCTAGGCTGCTTTTGGGATGCAGTAGGGGTAGGGGAGATTTTGAAGCTTGTGAAATCCACATTGATACCATTGGGCTGCAGGGTTCCCAAGCGGAATATGAGTTGCTGCTCCTGCAACCTTCGGGTGGCATCAGTGTGGCACTGCAGGAGACCCAGGATGGACATGCTGGACATGTCATCTGAGGAATGGGAGGGGGAGTTGAAATGGTGTGCGACTAGGAGGTGCAGTTGTTTAGTGCAAACCAAGCATAGGTGCTCCGCAAAGCAGTCCCCAAGCCTCCGTGATAATGGGAACTGCAGATGCTAGAGAATCCAAGATAACAAAGTATGGAGCTGGATGAACACAACAGGCCAAGCAGCATCTCTGGAGCACAAAAGCTCATGTTTCGGGCCTAGACCCTTCATCAGAGAGCTCTCTGATGAAGGTTCTAGGCCTGAAACGTCAGCTTTTGTGCTCCTGAGATGCTGCTTGGCCTGCTGTGTTCATCCAGCTCCATACTTTGTTATCTTGGTCACCAAGCCTCCGCTTGGTTTCCCCGATGTAGAGGAGGCCACAACGCGATCAGTGGATGCAGTATAGTACATTAGCAGATGCGTAGGTGAACATCTGCTCGATGTGGAAAGTCATCTTGGGGCCTGGGATGGGGGTGAGGGAGGAGGTGTGGGGGCAGGTGTAGCACTTCCTGCGGTTGCAGGGCAAAGTGAGGGGTGTGGTGGGGTTGGAGGAGAGTGTGGAGTGGACAAGGGAGTCATGGAGACAGTGGTCCCTCTGGAAAGCAGATAAGGGTGGGGATGGAAAAATGTCTTTGCTGGTGGGGTCGGATTGCAGATGGTGGAAGTGTCAGAGGATGATGCGCTGGATCTGGAGGTTGGTGAGGTGGTATGTGAGGATGAGGGGGATTCTCTTTGGGCGGTTATTGCAGGGGTGGGGTGTGAGGGATGTGTTGCGGAAAATGCGGGAGACATGGTCGAGGGTGTTCTCGACCACTGCGGGGGGCAAGTCGCGGTCCTTGAAGAACGAGTACATCTGGGATGTACAGGAGTGGAATGCCTCATCCTGGGAGCAGATGCGGTGGAGGTGAACGAATTGGGAATAGGGGATGGCATTTTTTCAGCAAGGTGGGTGGGAGGAGGTGTATTCTAGGTAGCTGTGGGAGTCAGTGGGCTTGAAATGGATATCGGTTTCTCGCTGTAGTTGCCCGCGATGGATACAGAGGGGTCCAGGAAGGTGAGGGAGGTGTTACAGATAGTCCAGGGTTTGTGGATTTTGGGAAGGAGACAGAAGCGGGCAGTGCGAGGTTGGGGAACATTGAGGTTGGAGGTCACCTGAGGTGATGAGATTGTGGATGATTTGGGAGATGATGGTTTGGTGCTCAGGAGTGGGGTCATGATCCAGGGGGCGGTAGGAGGTGGTGTCAGGGAGTTGGCGTCTGGCCTCAGCGATGTAAAGGTCAGTGTGCCATACTACAACTGCACCTCCTTTCTCCACAGGTTTTATGGTGAGGTTGGGATTGGAGCGAATGGCTGCACGTTCTGCGGGGGAGTGACTGGAGTGAGTGAGGGGGGTGGGGAGGTTGAGGCGATAGATATCTCAACAGCAATTGGAGATGAAGAAGAGGTCGAGGGAGGGTAGGAGGCCTTGGGGTGGTGTCCGGGAAGAGGGCTTGTGTTGGAGGCAGGTGAATGCATCAGTAGAGGGAATGGTAGGCTCATGGTTAAAGAAGTAAGTGTGGAGGTGTAGGTGGGGAGGTAGGGAGGTAGGGAGGAGATAGGTCAGTCCTGAGAGGACGGACAGGTCAAGGGCGTGGGATGAGCGCCCCAAAATCAGCCCAGCTCATCCCTGCCTCCCTAACCTGTTCTTTCTCTGATCCAGTCCTCCCACCTCAAGCTGCATCCCCATTTTCTACCTACTAACCTCATCCCGCCCCCTTGACCTGTCCATCCTCCCTGGACTGACCTATCCCCTCCCTACCTCCCCACCTACACTCTCCTTTACTGGCTCCATCCCCGCCCCTTTAACTTGTCTGTCTCCTCTCTACTTATCTTCTCCTCTATCCATCTTCGATCCGCCTCCCCCGACGTCCCTATTTATTTCAGAACCCTTTTCCCCTCTCCCATTTCCGATTAAGGGTCTAGGCCCGAAACGTCAGCTTCCCAGCTCCTAAGATGCTGCTTGGCCTGCTGTGTTCATCCAGCTCCACACTTTGTTATCTCCACTCCTCCATCATGTTGATTTGTCACAGCCCTCCACTGATTTAAGGTGCTTCTACCATTCCTTGGCAAATGGACTCCCCATGTACACTTGGTGTCTATTCCTCAGTTCACAGTCGATATCCCAATATTGGTGGGATAGATTTCACCATGACACTCTTCCACCTCAGAATCAACCTCAATATCCACGACTCTGTTCTGCGTCCCACACCTTCTATCAACTTCTGCTGTAGCCAATCTGTCCTCCCAGTTACACAGGCATCCTGAGATGTTCATGTGCATTAACAGAAATGATTACTGTACATGGTAAACATTTGCTATCCCATATCAGCAATATTAAAAAGTTACCTACTCAAGTAGTTTGAGTGCTTGCATGAATGCGTGTTATTTAACAGAATGCTTCTGTGCACGTTCTTGTGCCAAGGTGTGTCCATGCAAGAGAGTGAGAAAGAGTGAGTATGAGTAACAATGAGTTTGAGAGTGAAAGTGAGTAAGAGAGTGAGACTGGGAGAGTAAGAATGAAAATCGGTGAGTGAGAATTAGAGATGGAGTGAGAGAGTAAAACGGTGATAAGTCAGAGTTACAAGAGATCGTGTGCAGCTGAGAGAGACAGAAACAGTTAATGTGCCTGTGCGCACGCACAGGAGTGAGGGTGTGAGAATGAGAAATAGGAAAGTGTGTGTCCAAGAGTGCATAATTATGATTGTGAATGTGACAGGAAGCAAGAATGTGAGCAATGGCACGCATATGAGGGAGGGAAAGCGAACGTGCACAAAAAAGGGGCTGGGTGAGAGGATTCGGCTGTGGACTGGTGAGTGTCTGTGCGTTCTCACATACTGGGCAGGTGAGAGATTGTGTGGTATGATGTGCAAGTGTGGCAGTGTGTACAAGAAATAGTGAGAGCAAGGAGATGTAACCAGAAACGTCCACTGGAGGGTGACACTAGTAAGTGAATAATCAGAAGCTGTTGAAATACAAATAATGACAGTAAAGAGAAATCCTTCACCTCTAAACTCATCAAATGGGACAAGATCACAATGATGATTCGTTTTACCATCTTACTCAAAAGACAGCTTTGCAAGAAGTGTAGCTCCCCTTCAGCACTGACCAACTGAATGTGAACTACTCCCTCAGCACTGACCCTCCGACAGAGCCCGCTCCCTCAGCACTGACCCTCCGACAGTGCCCGCTCCCTCAGCACTGACCCTCCGACAGTGCCCGCTCCCTCAGCACTGACCCTCCGACAGTGCCCGCTCCCTCAGCACTGACCCTCCGACAGTGCCCGCTCCCTCAGCACTGACCCTCCAACAGTGCCCGCTCCCTCAGCACTGACCCTCCAACAGTGCCCGCTCCCTCAGCACTGACCCTCCAACAGTGCCCGCTCCCTCAGCACTGATCCTCCGACAGTGCCCGCGCCCTCAGCACTGACCCTCTGACAGTGCCTGCTCCCTCAGCACTGACCTTCCGACAGTGCGGCGCTCCCTCAGCACTGACCCTCCGACAGAGCCCACTCCCTCAGCACTGATCCTACGACAGTGCCCGCTCCCTCAGCACTGACCCTCCGACAGTGCCCACTCCCTCAGCACTGACCCTCCGACAGAGCCCGCTCCCTCAGCACTGACCCTCCGACAGTGCCCGCTCCCTCAGCACTGACCCTCCGACAGAGCCCGCTCCCTCAGCACTGATCCTCCGACAGTGCCCGCTCCCTCAGCACTGATCCTCCGACAGTGCCCGCTCCCTCAGCACTGACCCTCTGACAATGCCCGCTCCCTCAGCACTGATCTTCCGACAGTGCGGCGCTCCCTCAGCACTGACCCTCCGACAGAGCCCACTCCCTCAGCACTGATCCTACGACAGTGCCCGCTCCCTCAGCACTGACCCTCCGACAGTGCCCACTCCCTCAGCACTGACCCTCCGACAGAGCCCGCTCCCTCAGCACTGATCCTCCGACAGTGCCCACTCCCTAAGCACTGACCCTCCGACAGTGCGGCGCTCCCTCAGCACTGACCCTCCGACAGAGCCCGCTCCCTCAGCACTGACCCTCCGACAGTGTGGCGTTCCTCAGCACTGAACCTCTGACAATGCCTGCTCCCTCAACACTGACCCTCCGACAGTGCCCGCTCCCTCAGCGCTGTTCCTCCGACAGTGCCCGCTCCCTCAGCACTGACCCTCCGACAGTGCCCGCTCCCTCAGCACTGACCCTCCGACAGAGCCCGCTCACTCAGCACTGACCCTCCGACAGTGCGGTGCTCCCTCAACACTGACCCTCCAACAGTGCGGTGCTCCCTCAGCACTGACCCTCCAACAGTGCGGTGCTCCCTCAGCACTGACCCTCCGACAATGACCTTCTGATAGTGCCCACTCCCTAAGCACTGACCCTCCGACAGTGCGGCGCTCCCTCAGCACTGACCCTCCGACAGAGCCCGCTCCCTCATCACTGACCCTCCGACAGTGTGGCGATGAGCACTTATCAATGTGAAACATTGACCTCATTTCTCTTTCCACGTTGCAAGTTGTCCTGCTTACTACTTATAGCTTGTGCTTTAACAGCTGGATGAAGGTGGAAACAGTCCTTACCTCACTCATGTTGGAAAATATCTGCTGTTAGTAGCCAGCTCTTAAGTATCCGTTAGCAGTACTCGCATACGCTCTACAATTTAAAGGCAGTCGGAACATCACAGCCAAAACCCCTCAACAGTACAAACAATAGCTTTTTGCGATAACTGCTTTTATCACCAAGGGACTGAACCTGACAAGCTCCCTCGTGCCCGGAACGGGCTGCTTCGTTACCAATGACTGATAACATTCCCATTCATTGAAGGACATGCTGCAGTGTCCTACGCCACGGGATACCCATTAGCACAATGCAAAAAGCTACATCTGCACCACACGGTAAATATTTACAGAAGGCGTCCTTTACAGCACTTTCCTGAGGAATCAGCTGCTCCTGAGCCAAGGAACCCTCACACTGACAGGGAGGGGGAAGCTGTCACCTTCTCCTACACCTGAAGGTCCAACAGCTGACAGTAACCTACAAAGCAGGAAGGTCTCAGCTCTGAAGGACAGCAAAGCCTCAGAGGTCCATCGACTGTTACACTGCAGCACTACATTTCTGTAGCACCTTTTCAAAACCTTATGATATTCCAATATGGTTCACTGCCACTAAAAGTATGATTTGCAGCATAGACACTGATGCAATGTAGGAAATGCAGCAACTAATTTGTTCTCCGCAAACTCTCTCAAGTAGCTTGTCATATACTTTAGAATACAACAGCATGGGAAAGAGAAGCAGGGTTTGAGCCCTCATCCCATCAAGCTCACTCCACCAGTTAACATGATCATCAATGAGCCGTGGCTTCAACTCCACTCACTCTCCTCTCCCTTGACTCCTCGAGAGACCAAAAACCTGTCCATCCCAGCCTTAAATATATTTAAGGATGGAGCATTCACAACACTCTGGAGCAGAAAATTCAAAATATCCACAACCATAATTGCCCTTGAACCAATGGAATTGCACTTCAAAGGGCAGTTTTCAACTCACCCAGAACCTGTGGGTCTGGAGTAACGTACAGACCAGACCAGGAAAGGACAGCAGATTTCTTTTGCAAAAGGTCGATCGTGAGCCAGATGGGTTTTTACAACAATAGATGTCACCTACTGACATTAGTGAGGTGAAAGCTTTGAGGCATGCTTCCAATTCAGCAGAATTTAAATTCCACCAAATGCCAATCAAGCACAGGTGCCAGGGGCTCCGGAATACAGTCCAGTGACATTACAAGGGCACCACTATCTATAGGGAGAGGCCACGCACAGATTTGAAAACAAGGATCTAAATTTCAATTTGGACCTTTTTTAATAGACTGGGAGTCAATACAGTACAGGAAAGGAAAAGTGCCTTCATGTTTACCAGTCACCATTTAAAGACGACTTTTGGTGTATATGCCTTCATTGGTCAGAGCACTGAGTTTGCGAATCAAGAGGTCATTTTGTGGCTGTGCAGGATATTGGTGAGGCCACTTTTGGAATACCACATACAATGGTGGCCGCCCTTCTATAGGAAGGATGTTGTTAAATTTGCAAAGGTGCAGCAAAGATTTATGAGTGTGTTGCAGGGCTTAGACAGAGAGACTGACTCGATTAGGGCATTTGTCCCTACAGCGTAGGATGTTGACTTTATAGAGATTTATAAAATCACGAGGGGCATGGATAGAATGAATAGCCAAGGTCTTCTTCATACACTGGGATAGTCCAAAACTAGAGTACATTGGTTTAAGGAGAGAGGGGTAACTTTTTCACACAGAGGGTGGTGTGTGTATGGAATGAGACGCCAGAGGAAGTGGTGGAGGCTGGTACAAGTGCAACATTTTAAAAGGCATCTGGATGGGTATACGAATAGGAAGAGTTTACAGAGATATGGGCCAAATGGCACTCGGTCAAGCTGGGATATGTGGTCAATGCGGACAAGTTGGACTCAAAGGTCTGTAAGCCAGCACCATCAGAGTGAAACAAAAATAAGGTGGCAGATGGAGGAGTACAAAGCTCATCACGTAGCTTTATGCTGAGGTGAGGGACTTAAATAGGTTGGAGTGTGTTTTGCAGGAGCTGGTTTCAAATGATGTTCCTGTAACTGAAATTGAAATGACTCGGCAGGAATTACAGAAAGATCATTATAAAATAATCTTCAAGCTTCCAAATTCTGTCTCAGGACAGTTTAATTTAGAAAACGTATCTAATACCAAGAAAATGCTGTAATTAGTTGATTAAAAACAAAAGCTGGTAACTGATACTACACACTTGGGATGCAGGATGGCTAGCAATGACTAGACAGGAACCGAATCAAGGGAATCAGATGACATTATAAAATCCACGAGTGAAGGACAATCTATTTATTAATTTCAGCATGACTGAGAATAGATCTGCCATTGAAAAGGGCCTGAAACTGTTCATTTATATAACCAATCATTCGCATGAAACATTCATTGATATCGTAGGCCCTAAGACAATCACCATTTGTTGTATTCTTTAGATATACGTACAGACCGTAACACCATAAGAGATAGGTGTAGAATTAGACTATTCAACCATTTGATCATGGCTAATATATTTCTTAAACTCTATCCTGCCTTCCTCCCATAACTTATGATCCCCTTACAAATCAAGAATCTATTTCTGTCTTAAATACACTCAATTACTTGTTTGCCCCCAGAAGGCTGTCGGGGCCAGACGTTCACCACACTTTTGGCTGAAGAAATTCTTCCTCGCCCGTGCTAAAGAGTCATCTCTCCACTTTAACTCTGTGAATCTGTATTTGCAAATTCATTCTATTTTGTTCAAAAAGCACACAATGTACAGTCAGTCAATGTGGTATTTTATAAATTCCTACTTTAGAAATAAAACCAGTCTGACGCCAAACTAAAACACAAATAGATTCTAAATACGGCGTCACACCTAACATGCAATGTCTGACCTCACACCTCGTCTTTTCACTGATAAAATCTTTAAGTCACTCAGGACT
The DNA here is from genome assembly GCF_030684315.1 of Stegostoma tigrinum. NCBI lineage: Eukaryota > Metazoa > Chordata > Chondrichthyes > Orectolobiformes > Stegostomatidae > Stegostoma > Stegostoma tigrinum. The sequence continues at coordinate 128,691,361 of NC_081358.1, read as the reverse complement.
GTGGACCTGAAAGGAATTTGGGGATGTACATACATATATTAATCAATTAAAACCTTCTAACTGATTAAAGATTTAACAGGTTTGTTTAGTACATCTTCAATGATGTGACCCTTTGATTTTTTTTACTTATAAATTCTGCGTCCGATATTACCTCTCTCACTAACACCTGAAGAAAACTTGTCTTCAAATAAACCTGTTGGACTATAACCTGGTGTCACATGATTTGACTTGTTCCACCCCAGTCCACCATCAACACCTTCACTTACGACACAGAATGTCGCAGTAGATTCCTTCTCAGATCCGTGGTCTCTGTTCCTCAATTACCTAGGCGCATTCAATTTATGTTTAAAGAAGATGTAAGTTGCTGTCTGGACCAACATTTATTGTCTATCCCTAGTTGCCCTGGAGAAGGAGATGGTGAGTTGCCTTTGCCGTCCAATTGGTGTTGGGACGCCCACAGTGCTGTCAGGGAGTGTATTTTTAATCCAATGAATGGCAATATATTTCTGGGTCGGGATACTAACTAGTATGGGGGGAACCTTGCAAGTGGTGGCATATCCACATATCTGTTGCTCTTGTCCATCTAGCTGGAGGTCATCCATAGCACTTGGGACCAGTAGTAGGCTATATGGCCCATTGAGTTACTCTGCCATTCAACAAGATCATGGTTGATTTGAAAATCCTGAACTCAACTTTCCTGCTTTATTCCATTACTCTTGATTCACTTAATGATTAGAAATCTGGAGGTTGCAGGCTTGGCAATGTCGATGACAGTGCTGAAGGAGTCAATTCCACCCATCATCCATATGCCAGTTCCTAAGCACAATACTGTGTTCAGTTTGGGTCTCATCAGAGGAAGCATGTTTTGGCTATGGAGGATGTAGAGAAAGGGTTTTCCTGGGGTGACAGGACTGAAAGATTAAGACAGATTAGTTCATTTAGTACAATGTTCACTCGAGTTTAAAAGAATGAAGGGTGATCTCACAGATAGGATCTAGTGACATGGAAGAACTGAAGGAATCAGCACTAGCAGCAAAACGGTGTTGGGCAAATTGATAGGATATGTTGTCATAGTCTAATAATTTCTATCCCAGAGTACTGAAGGAAGTAGCCACAGAAAAAGCGGTTGTGCCGGTGGTCATCTTTCAAGACTCTATACACTCTGATACAATTCCTATGGATTAGTGAGTAGCTACATAACTCCACTGTTTAAAAAAAAAGGAGGTGGAGGGAAAACTGGAAAATATAGACTGGTTAGCCTGACATAAGTTTTGGGGAAAATGCTAGAGTCCACTATAAAAGATGTAATAGCAGAGCACTTGGAAAACAGTGACAGGATTGGACAGAGTCAGAATAGTTTTACGAGAGGATAAACATGCTTAACAAAACTACTGGAATTCTTCAAAGGTGTAACTAAGAGTTTATTAAGGGCAGCCAGTGGATATGGTTTACTTGAACTTTTAGAATGTTCGATAAGGTCCCACATTAGCAGATTGGTGCATAAACTTAAATCAGATAATATTGGGGTAGTGCACAGACAACAGGCAGCAAGCTTGCTGGCAGACAGGAAGAAATGAGTAGGAACAAGTGGGTCTTTCTGGAGTGACTGGCAGTGACAAGTGGGGTACCATTGGGATCAGTGTCGGGGCTCCAAATTCACAGGTAAGTGAATGACTTAGACAAGGGAATATCTCCAGGTTTGCAGATGACACGAAGCAGGGTTGCTTTGTTACAACTGTACAGGGCCTTGGTAAGGTGGGATCAGTTAGGACAGTAACATGGTAGAATTCGGCATTCTGATTGAGAGGGAGGAGATTGGGCCAAAAGCAACCAGGCTAAGCTTAAGTAAGGATAATTACAAAGAAATAAGGACGGACAGAGCTGGCTGGATTGGACCGGGATTGGAGCTTAGCAGCAAAGATAGTTTAGGAACAATGGCAAGTAATTCGTGACTCACAGCAAAAATATTCTCCAGTGAAGGAGGAGGATTCCAGGAACGGGATAAACCAACCGTGGCCAACCAGGCAAGTTAACAAGGGTCTAGGCCCGAAACGTCAGCTTTTGTGCTCCTGAGATGCTGCTTGGCCTGCTGTGTTCATCCAGCTTCACATTTTATTAAGTTAACAATAGCATCAGTTGGAAAGAAAAAGCTACAATACAGCAAAGGCCAGTAGTAAGCAGAGGATTGGGAAAGTTTTAAAAACCAACAAAAGATGACCAAAAAATAAACATTGTGGGTAAACTTCAAAGTAATATTAAGGAAAACAGCAAGAGCTTTTTAAATAATTAAGGAAGAGAGAAGCCAAAGTGAACATTGACCCCTTAGGAACTAGGAAATGACAGTGCTCAGGGATAAGGTGTGACTGTAATTGAGGCAGGTAGGGGGATTCCGAGTTCAGGAGTGCAGGAGCCTCAGCCCTTGACCTTGACCAACAGGTATGAGAGTCTTGCTCCCTGTCCGGATGAGGAAAAGGACTGTGGACAGGATGAGCCAGCTGACCACGGCAACGTGGTGCAGAAGGCCATTCAAGAGGGGGGAGCAAAAAGAGAGGTCGTTGTTATAGGGGATTCTATTATTAGGGGGACAGATAGTATCCTGTGCAAGCCGGATCGGGAGCCCCGCATGGTGTGTTGCCTGCCCGGTGCCAGGGTACGGGACATCTCCGACCGGGTTGAAAGGATATCGGAGCGGGAGGGGGAGGATCCAGTTGTTGTGGTCCACGTTGGGATAACATCAAAGGCAAAGCCAGGGTAGAGGACCTGTTCAAGGATTATCAAGCACTAGGAAAGAAATTGAAGTACAGGTCCTCAAGGGTCATAATCTCCGGATTACTTCCTGAGCCACGTGATAATTGGCATAGGGAAAAGAAAGTTAGGGAAGTAAACACGTGGCTAAGGGATTGGTGTGGGAAAGAGGGATTCCATTTCATGGGGCATTGGCATCAGTTTTGGAACCGGGGGGATCATTGGGACGGTCTCCACCTGAACCGATCTGGAACCAGTGTTCTAGCGAAAAGGATAAACAGGGTGGTCAGTGAGACTTTAAACTTCTGAGTTGGGGGGCGGGGGGGGGGGGGGGAGTGAAAGAGACAGGGAGTATGGAGTTAAATGGAAAGATAAGCAACAGGATAGCATGAGTACAGGTGGATTTAAGCTCAGGCAGACTAGGAATACAGCAAAAAGGAAGGATAGCTTCAGACATCTTAGGATTTCCAATCTCTCTAACAATGATAAGAAAGTTAGCATTAAGGCACTTTATCTAAATGCTCGTAGTATTCGCAACAAAGTAGATGAATTAACAGCACAAATCCTCTTGAATGATTATGATGTGGTAGGCATCACAGAGACATGGTTGCAGGGAGTTCAGGACTGACAGTTAAACATCCAAGGATTCACAACATATCGAAAAGACAGGGAGGTGGGCAGAGGGGGTGGGGTTGCCTTGTTAGTTAAGAATGAAATTAAATCTACAACACTGAATGTCATAGGGTCAGAGGATGCGGAGTCTGTGTGGATGGAGTTGAGGAACCACCAAGGCAAAAAAACTATAATGGGAGTTATGTACAGACCTCCTAACAGTGATCAGGACTAGGGGCACAAGATGCACCGAGAAATAGATAGGGCATGTCAGAAAGGCAAGGTCATGGTGATCATGGGGGACTTCAATATGCAGGTAGATCGGGTGAATAATGTTGCTGGTGGATCCAAAGAAAGGGAATTCATGGAATGTTTGCAGGATGGCTTTTTGGAACAGCTTGTGATGGAGCCCACAAGGGAGCAGGCTATTCTGGACTTAGTGCTATGTAATGAGCCAGACTTTATAGTAAGGGAACACTTAGGAGGCAGCGATCATAATATGGTAGAGTTCAGTCTGCAGTTTGAAAGAGAGCAGGCAAAATCGGATGTAATGGTGTTACAATTAAATAAAAGTAATTACAGGGGCATGAGAGAGGAATTGGCAAAAATCAACTGGAAGCAGAGCCTAGCGGGGAAGACAGTAAAGCAACAATGGCAGGAGTTTCTGGGAACTGAGGACACACTACAGAGGTTCATCCCAAAGAAAAGAAAGATTATCCGGGGTGGGATTGGACAGCTATGGCTGACAAAGGAAGTCAGGAAATATATTAAAGAAAAAGAGACAGCCTATAAAGTGGCCAAGAGCACTGGGAAATCAGAAGATTGGGAAGGCTACAAAAAAAAAGAGGATAACAAAGGGAGCAATAAGGAAGGAGAGGATCATATATGAAGGTATGCTAGCTAGTAATATTAGAAATGATAGTAAAAGTTTCTTTCAATACCTAAGAAACAAACGAGAGGCAAAAGTAGATATTGGGCCGCTCCAAATTGATGCTGGAAGGCTAGTGATGGGAGATAAGGAAATAGCTGAAGAACTTGATAAGTACTTTGCGTCAGTCTTCACAGTGGAAGACATGAGTAGTATGCCAACAATTAGGGAGAGTCAGGGGGCAGAGTTGAGTACGATAGGCATTACAAAAGAGTAAGTGCTAGAAAAGCTAAAAGGTCTAAAAATTGATAATCTCCTGGCCCTGATGGGCTACATCCTAGAGTTCTGAGGGAGGTGGCTCCTGGCCCTGATGGGCTACATCCTAGAGTTCTGACGGAGATGGTTGAAGAAATAGCGGAGGCTTTGGTCGTGATCTTTCAAAAGTCACTGGAGTCTGGCAAAGTCCCAGATGATTGGAAAATTGCTGTTGTAACTCCCTTGTTTAAGAATGGATCAAGACCAAAGATGGAAAATTATAGGCCAATTAGCCTAACCTCGGTAGTTGGTAAAATTCTAGAATCCATTGTCAAGGATGAGATTTCTAAATTCCTGGAAGTGCAGGGTCAGATTAGAACAAGTCAGCGTGGGTTTAGGGGAGGTCATGCCTGACAAACCTGTTAGAATTCTTTGAAGAGGTAACAAGTAGGTTAGACCAGGGAAACTCAGTAGATGTTATCTATCTAGACTTCCAAAAGGCCTTTGATAAGGTGCCTCAAGGAGGCTGCTGAGCAAGGTGAGGGCCCATGGTGTTCGAGGTGAGCTACTGGCTTGGATTGAGGATTGGCTGTCTGACAGAAGGCAGAGAGTTGGGATAAAAGGCTCTTTTTTGGAATGGCAACCAGTTACAAGTGGTGTCCCACAGGGTTCAGTGTTGGGGCCGCAGCTGTTCACCTTATATATTAATGATCTGGATGAAGGGACTGGGGGCATTCTGGTGAAGTTTGCCGATGATACGAAGATAGGTGGACAGGTAGGTAGTACTGAGGAGGTGGGGAAGCTACAGAAAGATTTAGACAGTTTAGGAGTGTGGTCCAGGAAATGGCTGATGAAATTCAATGTGAGTAAATGTAAGGTTTTGCACTTTGGAAAAAAGAATACAGGCATGGACTATTTTCTAAACGGTGAGAAAATTCGTAAAGCAGAAGTACAAAAGGGATCTGGGAGCGTTGGTCCAGGATTTTCGAAAGGTTAGCTTGCAGGTAGAGTCCGTGATTAAGAAAGCAAATGTAACGTTGTCGTATATCTCAAGTGGGTTGGAATATAAAAGCAGCAATGCGCTTCTGAGACTTTATAAAGCTCTAGTTAGGCCCCATTTAGAATACTGTGTCCAATTTTGGGCCCCACACCTCAGGAAGGACATACTAGCCCTGCAGCATGTCCAGCGGAGATTCACATGGATGATCCCTGAAATGGTAGGTTTAACGTATGATGAGCGGCTAAGGATCCTGGGATTGTACTCATTAGAGTTTAGAAGGTTGAGGGTAGATCTAATAGAAACTTACCAGATAATGTATGGTTTAGAAGGGGTGGTAGAAAGTTGTTTCCATTAGGCGGGGAGACTGGACACGTGAGCACAGCCTTAAAATTAGAGGGGGTAAATTTAAAACAGAAATGAGACAACATTTCTTCAGCCAGAGAGTGGTAGGCTTGTGGAATTCATTGCCACCGAGTGCAGTGGAGGCCGGGACATTCAAGGCAGAGATCAATAAATTCTTGATCTCACAAGGAATCAAGGGCTACGGGGAGAGTGCAGGGAAGTGGAGTTGAAATGCCCATCAGCCATGATTTAAATGGCAGAGTGGACTTGATGGGCCGAATGGCCTTACTTCCACTCATCTGTCCATAAGACCATAAGACATAGAAGATGAATCAATACTTTGTAACAGTGTTCATAGTAAAGACACTGAAAGCATTCCAAAAATTACAAAATATTCAAGGGGCAAGACGTCAAGGAAATACATGCAATAACTATCATAGGGATGAAGTGCCAGGAAAACTAACGAGACTAAAAACTGATAATCCCTGGCCCTGATGGGATGCATCCTCGGATGTTAAAGGAAGGTGCTTAGAAATAGTGGATGCATAAATAGTAATCTTCCAGGAATCCTTAGAATCTGGAAAACTTCTGGAAGAACAAAACCTACCAATCCTAACACCTTATTTAAAAAGGGACGGACACAAAAAATAGGCAACTTGAGTTATTGGGAAAATGTTAAGAATCTACTATCAAGATGTACAACAGAACATTTAGAAACACATGACATGATCATGCAATCATCATGTCTTCATGACGGAGAAATCTTTTGTGACAAATTTGCTAGAATTGTTTGAGGTGGTAACAAGCAGGATAAAGGGGAAGCAGTGGACATAATATATTTGTATTTTCAGAAAACATTTGATAAGGTGACAAGTTAGGCTGATAAAAAGAATCAATGATGTTGGAGGTAGTATACATTAGCACAGATAGGGAATTATCTAACTAATAGAAGACAGAGAATTGGGGCAAGTGGACATTTTCAGGTTGGCAACCTGTAACTAGTAGAATGCCACAGGGATCAATGCTAGGTCACAATTATCTACAATTATATGAATGATTTGGAAGAAGAAAGTGAGTCTACTATAGCCAGTTTGAGAATGATACATACATAGGTGGGAAGGCAAGTGATGCGGACGACACAGTCTGAAGAGGCTAACAGGCAGGTGAATAGGCAAAAACTTGGCTGGTAGAGCATAAAGTAGAGAAATGTGAGGTTATGCACTTTGGCAGGAAAAATAAACTTGGCGTGGAATGGTGGCTCAGTCATTAGCACTGCTGCCTCACAAAGCTAGACACTTAGGTTCAATTCCACCGTTGGACGACTGTCTGTGTGGAGTTTGCACATTCTCCCCGTGTCTGTGAGAGTTTCTTGCGAGTGCTCTGGTTTCCTCCTGCAATCCAAAGATTTGCAGGGTAGGTGGATTGGCCATGCTAAAACTCCTGAAGTGTTCATGGATGTGTAGTTTAGGTGGGTTATGGGGGATAGGTCTGGGTGGGATGCTCTGAGGGTCAGCGTGGACTTGTTGGGCCAAAAGGGCCTGTTCCCACACTGTAGGGAATATATGATGATCTAATAAAGGAGCTAAATATTACTTATATGGAGAAAGACTGCAAAAAGCAATGAAACAGAGGGATTTGGGAGCCAGTGTACGCAAATCACGAAAAACTAGCTTCCAAGTTCAGCTGGTAATAGGGAAAGCAAATTGAATGTCGACCTTTCTTTCATAGGGAATGGAGTATAAAAGCAGGGAGATTTTGTTCAAACTACACACAGTATGAGTCAGATCACAGCTGGAATACTGTGAACAGTTTTTGTCCCTTCATCTAAAGAAGCAGTCCAGAGAAGGTTCACTAGGTTGACGGAGGGACTGTCTTATGAGGGGAGGTTGAATGGATTGTGCTTGTACTCATTCGAATGTAGAAGAATGCGAGGTGACCGGATTAAAACATACAAGATTTTTAAAGTACCGAAATAGATAGGTTTCTGACGACTAATTTCATCATGGGATATAAAAGCATTGTGGAAAGCGGTATTGACAAAGATGATCAGCCATGATCTAATCGAATGATGGAGCAGGCTCGAAGGGCTGAACTACCTACTCCTGTTCCTATTTCTTACATTCCTATCATCTCAAATAACTGGATAATTCCTTTTGACGGCCTCAATTGTGTGTGTCACAATCACACTTTCTGCAGGCCACTCCATGTCCTAACCACTCCCTGTGTGAACAATATTTCACCAAATCACCGATGCCTCTTAGACTAATAATCCTAACTCGAGTCCACATATTCGCTTGTGAATTTAAATTCAATTAATTAATAAATCTGTGATCTTAAAACACTAATGCCTTCAGGGAAGAATATCTGCTGTCCTTTCCAAATTTAGCTGACATTCGACTCCATACCCACACGTGTCTGACTCTTAGCCATTCGCTGACTTGGCCAAGCTAGCCACGGGCAATATCAAAACTGCTACAAAAATGCTGTAGAATAAAACCTGAGGGAGCACCTGGCATTGACCGAGGCAATAGAAACGACTATCCACTTGTCCGGTCTAGCCTGCAAAGTTCTCTCCTTTAAATCTGCAAAATTGCACCAAAATCAGGAGACCTGTCTCACAGAGAAGCTGAACATCAGCCTGTCATAGCCAATTCCATGGAAACATACCTTACAATGTCCAAGACACCACCATCCCTGAAGGTGTCCTCTGCTATTGGCAACATCCACATCCCATAAATGCACATAGAAATAAAAAAATGGTGGCAAACTGGCTTCCAGGCAGGATGGAGTTGCCCTTGGAGTTCTCAACATTGAAGCTAGACCACATGAAGTCTCACAACATCAGGGAGTGTAAATCAGAGGAAAAACTGACATAGATTGAAAAATGCCACAAAACAACAAATACGTGTGGGAGAGCAACAGAAAAAATTCCGGAAGAGCAGAGCCCAAGAGACCAAACTTAACAATAGTTCTCTGTCAGCATAATACTGCTACATAAATATGTGATAATTCAAGGCCCTATCGCTGTTTAAACTTCTGCTGCTGAACAGTGTGTGATTACCTGATTCAACAATACTGCAGTCTGACACTTTAAGGCAATCACACTACTACAGTGAGAGTACCAGGGGCCAGCTCTGTCAGTATATAGCTGTTACACAACCATGTCAAATAAAACAGGGTGGCACAGTACCATGGACCAGGGCAGATGGGGGCTGAGGATCAGGAGTGAATTAATGAAGGTGACTGGGGCAGATTCGGAGCTGGAAATTGAGTTTGAATTCTGTAAAACATACCTGTGTGTTTAATGGTGATGGGGTTGAGCGGGTGAGGCAGAGATAAGTAATACGAACATTTCTTGGGAAAGCACAGTTATAAGCAAGTGTATTGAGCCTATTGAGCCTGCTCTGGCATTCCAGCAATCTGAGATTTAAAATTACCAATGAATCCAGCACTGTGTGCATGTGTGGTAGCGTTTGTTGATTTCACAGCTAAGTCTGGTTTCTCTGACCAGAGGAAATAGTTTCTCTTTATCTCCTCTGTCTGATCCTCTTAAGTTGCAAAGATCGAAGCAACTGGAATAGGAGTTGTTCAATTGGCCTCCAAGGTGCAATATGATTCTAGTGATCTTTCCCACCCACTCCGCATATTATTTAATTCCCTCAGACCCCACAATCTCTCCATTTCAGTCGTGAAGAGACTCGACTATGTAACATTCACAACCCTTAGGATATGAACTGCACAAGTTCACGCCCGTCTGAATGAAAAACGCTCTACCCATTTTAGTCAGCTCCTTATCTTGCGTTCTAGATTCCACATGGCCAGCTCTCAGTAGCTGCCCTGTCAAGGCCAGCATGTTTCAACAATATTTGTTTAAAATTCACTTGTGGCACGTGGGCATTGCTGGCAGACTGATTAGTTTGCCCACTTCTATCTGCTCCTTGAGAAGGTGCGGTGAGCTACCTTCTTGAACCACTGCAGCCCGTGAGCTGCGGGTAGACCCGCAGTGCCCTTAGGGAGGAAAATCCAGGATTTAGACCCAGCGATACTGAATGAAAAGCGATATATTTCCATATTAGGATGGTAAGTGGCGGTATATCTGCTATCCTTCTAGATCACAGAATTCCTTCCATGCAGAAGCAGGCCATTCAGTCTATCAAGTCCACACTGTCCATCTTAGGAGCATCCCACCCAAATCACCTGCCCACATCGTTATAATCCTGCATTTCTTATGGCTAATCCATAAAAGAAAAGTCAAGGTGATCTAAACGCAAAATCCTTTTTAATGGTAAAATGTAGGTCAGATATCCAATAACACTTAAGATTAGCCCCAGCTGAACAAAGTAGTTTACTTGACTGACATCCCATTAACCAGATTAAATATTCATTCAAGACATTGCAAGGTGTTTAGTGAAAACATGCTAAGCTATTATAAATATCTCACCTCCCCATTACAAACACAGCACTGCCACAGAGCCACCTTCTTCAAAATGGTCCAGTCTGAGCCACACACCATCCTGACTTGGAATTATAATCATCATTCCTTCACTATTGCTGGGTCAAAATCCTGGAACTGCCTTCCCAGCGGCACTGTAGGCGTTTACAGGCTGTAGTGATTCAAGAAAGCAATTCGCCACCATCTCTGGAGCAATAAATGTTCAGGTCCAGAAGTGACCTGATTTGGGATCTCCATTTCTAACCAGAGGCAGTAATGACATCTCCCTGCAGTCTCATTGAAATCAGGGTTCATCTCACATGCTTGGAGTTCCTCACCTCCTTCATTAGCAAGGCATTTTTTTCCAGCACAATCATCATTAGGGGGAGGAAATGGCCTAGTGGTATTATCACTGGATTGTTAATCGAAAGACCTAGGTAATGCACTGCAGACCTGGGTTCAAATCCGCCACAGCAGATGGTGGAATTTTAATTCAATAAAAAGTCTGGAATTAAGAGTCTAATGATGACCATGAATGCATTGCTGATTGTTGAGAAAAACCTAACTGGTTCACTAATGTCTTTTGGCAAAGGCAACTTGTGATTCTTGTCTGGCCTACACGTGACCATACACCAGACCCATAATATGGTTGACTCTTAACTACCCTGTGGGCAATAAATGCTGGCCTAGTCAGTGACACCCTCATCCCATGTATGACTACATAAAAGGCAGTAAAACACCCAAAAGGTGCTGAACAATAGTGTCATCAGACAAAATTGGGAGAGAAGGCGGCAGGTGAGAGAGACAGAGAAATGGAATGATGTAACAGAAACTAGGGTCTCAGCAGCTCAAGGCTCAGCCAATGACAGAGATTATAATCAGAGATGCTCAAGTGGTAGCCTCTGATTAAGGCTTGGAAAATGGACAGGAAGAGAGATAGAACTGCTTGCTGGAGAATGGTATTGTGATTGGCCACAATTCAGTCTCCTAATATCTGACTGGTTGGAATTTCTAGTCATGTAGGTACTGCACTTGGCATCAGACAAACAGTATTGTGAACTAGGCAGTGAGATGGTGGTGAGGGAGAGCCAGGTAATGGCAGTGCCTAGTGAAATATGTTTTCGGCTCATGTTGCCATGGGGCTTTTTTTTTAGTCCATAAGACCGTAAGACATAGGAGTGGAAGTAAGGCCATTCAGCCCATCGAGTCCACTCCGCCATTTAATCATGGCTGATGGGCATTTCAACTCCACTTCCCTGCACTCTCCCCGTAGCCCTTGATTCCTTGTGAGAGCAAGAATTTATCAATCTCTGTTCTGAAGACATTTAACGTCCCGGCCTCCATTGTGCTCTGTGGCAATGAATTCCACAGGCTCACCATTCTCTGGCTGAAGAAATGTCTCCTCATTTCCATTTTAGTCATTCACAGGATGGGGCAGAGCAGCTAGGCCAGCGTTAACTGCCCATCCCTAATTGCCCAGAGGGCAGTTCAGAGTCAACCACATTGCCATGGGTCCGGAATCACATTTAGACCAGACCAGGTAAGGATGGTTGTTTCCTTTCCTAAAGGTCATTAGTCAAGCAGATGGGTTTTTCCCAACATTCAGCAATAGTTTCACAGTCATCATTAGATTCTTAATTCCATTTTTTAGAAATTGAATTAAAATTCCACTCCACTGTGATAATACCACTAGGCCATCGCCTCCTTCCAGGCTGCCATGGATGAAAAATAAGTAGTTCAGACAGACAGATTTTTGGGGCGACACAACAGGGAGGAAGAGAAGCTACTTCAGCTGTGATTAGACAGATTTGATTAGGAGCAGCCCCTCCTGGCTGAACAGTGGTAGTGAGGAGCTGGAGGGGGATGGTGTGCTTAGCATGTCAGAAGCTGTCAACAGCAGACAGACAAGGTTGAGGAGGTACGGTTTACCATGATCACATTCAGAGCGGGTGCAATTTGTGAGTTGATAACAATTGTTTTGAGCTTTCTACTTTCTCATAATTAGCGGACTTTAAAATTGAAGGAGTGCGAATCACTTTCACTTTCAAACACTGACACAAATGATTCAACAGATCTCCGGACCCTGCACAAATTTCATTAATGAAAATAAAATGACAAGAAGCCAGAAACATTCTCTGGCCCCAGCAAGGTGCCTGACTGTCCTAAAAACATCCAAAGGAACATATGGATCAGGAGAAGTAGGCCACTTGGCCACTCAAGCACAGTCTGCTATTCAATAAAATCATGGCTGATCTTATTACTCCATATTGCCACCTCTGTGTTCAACAAGAATCCATTCACCCTGCCTGAAAAACAGTTGAAAACTGTGCTTCCATTGACTTTTCAGGAACAGAGCTCCAAAGAGACTCAACACAAGTTGTCAGAACAAAAACAAGAATCAGTCAAATTCTCAACTACAAACAGCACAGTCAGCTGAGCAGAGTCACTGTATTTAGAAAGGATTCTGTCCTTCTCCCAGTTCAAACGTGCAATTAATCTGCTGTGTCCTTTGGATTCACTTGACAAGGCCTTACCTTATGAGTCAACAGGAAGTCCATTGAAAACCAGCCAGGGTCAGACTACACATGAAATCAATTATCAGGACACATGAAAAAGAATTTCAAGCCCAGTGCAAGTTAAGGTAAACAGCACCTGTCATTAGCAGTTACTAATGATCCGGAAGGTTGTGAACTGTGTGTCAGTAATGGCTTGTTCCTGCTGAGGATCGTCACAGCTCACAGGTTACTGATTAACTCAGTTAGCAGCAGACAAGGAGCCCTTCCTGATCACAGCAACTTTTTCTCCTCTGTAACATTCTCTCAAGTACAGGTTCACAAACTTTGGTCCAACGTTTCCTGGAGGCATTATCACACATGCCCGCAGTCGCTGCAAATGACTCAGTCCAGTCAAAACAGTTTTTATCCAGGATATACAAGGTGTAGAGCTGGATGAACACAGCGGGCCGAGCAGCATCAGTGGAACAGGAAGGCTGACTTTTCAGGCCTAGACCCTTCTTCAGAAATGGGGGGAGGGGAAGGGGGTTCTGAAATAAATAGGGAGAGAGGGGGAGGTCTTCCCTACCTCCCCACCTACACACCTTTATGGGCTTGCCTCTTTGACCTGACTGTCTCTTCTCCACCTATCCTCTCCTCTACCCATCTTCAATCCGCCTCCCTCTCTCTCCCTATTTATTTCAGAACCCCCTTCCCCTCCCCCATTTCTGAAGAAGGATCTAGGCCCAAGATGGCAGCCTTCACGCTCCTCTGATGCTGCTCGGCCTGCTGTGCTCATCCAGCTCTAAACCTTGTATATCTCAGGTTCTCCAGCATCTGCAGTTCCTACCATCTCTGAAACAGTTTTTATCCTTGATCAGTCTGGATTATTTTTGCAACAAATAATAAAGAATGCACAGAGAAAATTGTGAAAACACAAGGTTTCCAAAGGCTCCTTTCATAGTTTCCCTCTCCTGTATTTGCTGGCAGCAGTGTCCTGGAAGTTAATCATTAATTCCAGCAGATTCTGGAACAATCATTCACGGCTGCAGCCTAAACTGCAAATCTAAGTGAACTATCTGGTTAACCCAAGACCAAGATCAATGAGAGGTGGTGCTGAACTGTTCAAACAGATGACCAGTCCAAAGACCACCCTGCTGTGGGATTCTCCCTTCCTGGATCTCAGGTGAAGCATGGATTTCTTCCCTTTCGCCTAGTACAATAACATTCAGTGAACTACACCAAATCTGAATAAACCAGAAGGCTGGGGACCAGCTAGAGTACTGTGTTCAGATGTGTGCACCACACTTCAAAGGAGCATCTGAACATCTTGTTTAATGCAATAGCAGAGGGAATAACAAGGCACTTGTCAGACCTCTTGTCAGGTGTGGTCCTCTTATCTAAGGAGAGATATACAGGAATTGTAGGCAGTCCAGTGACAGTTTTCTAGGCTGATACCAGGTTTGAAGAGACTGTCTTACGATGAGGGGTAGATTGGATCTGTACTCTTTGGAATATAGGGGAACAAGAGCCAACCTTATTGAATCATACAAGATTCTTAGGGGCCTTGGCAGGGTTGGTGTAGAGAAGTTGTTTCCCCTTGTGGGACAGTTGAGGACGAGAGGGATAATCTCAGAGGAAGGGATCCCCTGCATAAGAAAGATGAGGAAAAATCTCTTTTCTCAGAGGGTGGTAATTTCTTGGAATTCTTTACCTCAGAGTGCTGTTGAGGCTGAGTTGTTAATTATATTCAAGGGTGTGATAAACAGATTTTTAATTAGTAAGAGAATCAAGGGTTACGGGGAAAAGACAGGGAAGCTGAGCCAAAGATTATCAGATCTGCTATGATCTCATTGAATGGCAGAACAGACTTGATGGGCTAAATGGCCTATTTCTGCTCCCGCGTCTAAGAGTCTGATAAGGGATGACAGTGACAGAGAGACTAGAAAATCTGGGATTATTTTCCTGATAGATGGTTCAGGGGAGAGTAAACATAACTATTAAAACACATTAATATTTTTACAGCAGTAAATAAAGAGAAATTGTTTTCATTGGCAGGAGAATTGGCAATGAAAGGACATGGATAATTAAGAACAATTCCAGTGGAGAAACAGGATAACACAGTGAAGCAGTGAGTTGTGATCTAGAAAGCACTGGCCGAGTATGGTGGGAGATTCAACAGAAACTTTCAAAGGGAAATTAGAAAATACATGAAAAGGAAAATGCTGGAGTGCTATGAAAAAGAGCAGCAAGATGAAACACGGATATTACACTGTTCAGGTGAAATGTTTCTGTAGTACTTCAGGATGATGATGTGGAGTTCAACCTCAGCTTTAGATCATATTTCACACCAGTTCCCATTCACCCACCAAGCCTGCATTCATATACTGGCAGTGGCTTATTGTTTAAATTCTCATCCTTCTTTTCAATGGCTTCAACTCTCCTGAAATCATCTGCATCTGAACTAGCCTGAGATCTTTAAGCTCCTCTTATTATGGCCGGCTGACTATTACCATTTTTATCTGAGTACTATTGGTATCTCTGCCTACAAGCACCAAGACATTAACCTCTGAGATTCCATCCTAAATGCAAGAACATTACATTTCCTTCAAACACCTCTGAACAGGACAAAAGACAATAACACATAAACATAGAACATTTTAGAACATTACAGCACAATACAGGCCCTTCGGCCATCAACGTTGTGCCGACCTGTCATAGCAATCTGAAGCCCATCTAACCTACACTATTCCATGTACGTCCATATGCTTGTACAATGACGACTTAAACGTACCTAAAGTTGGCGAATCTACTACCTATTGCAGGCAAAGCGTTCCATTCCCTTACTACTCTCTGAGTAAAGAAACTACCTCCGACATCTGTCCTATATCTTTCACTCCTCAATATAAAGCTATGCCCCCTCGTGCTTGCTGTCACCATCCTAGGAAAAAGGTTCTCCCTATCCACCCTATCTAACCCTCTGGATTATTTCATATGTTTCAATTAAGTCACCACACAACCTTCTTCTCTCTAACGAAAACAGCCTCAAATCCCTCAGCCTTTCCTTGTAAGACCTTCCCTCCATTCCAGGCAATATCCTAGTAAATCTCCTCTGCACTCTTTCCAAAGCTTCCACATCTTTCTTATAATGCGGTGACCACAACTGTACACAATACTCCAAGTGCGGCCGCACCAGGGTTTTGCACAGCTGCAGCATAACCTCTTGGTTCCAGAACTCGATCCCTCTATTAATAAAAGCTAAAACACTGTATGCCTTCTTAACAGCCCTGTCAACCTGGGTGGCAACTTTCAAGGATCTGTGTACATGGACACCGAGATCTCTCTGCTCATCTACACTACCAAGAATCTTACCATTAGTCCAGTACTTTGCCTTCCGGTTATTCCTACCAAACTGCAGCACCTCACACTTGTCCGCATTAAACTTCATTTGCCACCTCTCAGCCCAGCTCTGCAGCTTATCTACGTCTCTGAGCAACCTACAACATCCTTCGTCACTATCCACAACTCCACCGATCTTAGTGTCATCTGCAAATTTACTAACCCATCCTTCTATGCCATCATCCAGGTCGTTTATAAAAATGACAAACAGAAGTGACCCAACACCGACCCTTGCGGTACACCACTAGTAACTGGTCTCCAGGATGAACATTTCCCATCAACCACCACCCTCTGTCTTCTTTCAGCAAGCCAATTTCCGATCCAAACTGCTATATCTCCCACAATTCCATTCCTCCGCATTTTGTACAATAGCCTACTGTGGGGAACCTTATCGAATGCCTTGCTGAAATCCATATACACCAAATCAACAGGTTTACTCTCATCTACCTGTTTGGTCACCTTCTCAAAGAACTCAATAAGGTTTGTGAGGCACAACCTACCCTTCACAAAACCATGCTGACTATCCCTAATCAATTTATTCTTTTCTCAATGATTATAAATCCTATCTCTTATAACCTTTTCCAACACTTTACCAACAACTGAAGTAAGGCTCACTGGTCTATAATTACCAGGGTTGCCTCTACTCCCCTTCTTAAACAAGGGAACCACATTTGCTATCCTCCAGTCGTCTGGCACTATTCCTGTAGACAATGACGAGTTAAAGATCAATGCCAAAGGCTCGGCAATCTCCTCCCTGGCTTCCCAGTGGATTCGAGGATAAATCCCATCCGGCCCAGGGGACTTATCTATCTTCACACTCTGTAGGATTTCTAATACCTCTTCCTTGTGAACCTCAATCCCACCTAGTCTAGTAGCTTGTATCTCAGTATTCTCCTCAACAACATTGTCATTTTCTAGAGTGAATACTGTCGAAAAATATTCATTTAGTGCTTCCCCTATCTCCTCTGACTCCACACACAACTTACCACTACCATCCTTGATTGGCCCTAATCTTACTCTCATCATTCTGTTATTCCTTATATACCTATAGAAAGTTTTAGGGTTTAACCTGATCCAATCCGCCAACAACTTCTCATGTCTCCTCCTGGCTCTTCTGAGCTCTCTCTTTAGGTCTTTTCCTGGCTACCTTGTAACCCACGAGCGCCCTAATTGAGCCTTCACATCTCATCCTAACATAAGCCGCCTTCTTCCTCTTGACCAGAGATTCCACTTCCTTCGTAAACCACGGCTCCCGTGCTCTACAGCTTCCTCCCTGCCTGACAGGTATATACTTATCTAGCACACACAGGAGCTTTTCCTTGAATAAGCTCCACATTTCTAATGAGCCCATCCCCTGCAGTCTCCTTCCCCATTCTATGCTCCCTAAATCTTGCCTAATCTCATCGTAATTGCCTTTCCCCCAGCTATAACTCTTGCCCAGTGGTATACACCTATCCCTTTCCATCACTAAAGTAAATATGTGTAAAATTAGACCATTTGATAACTGATTCAACCTCATTCTCCTGCCTTCTCCCTGTAACCCTTACCCCTTACAACTGAACCTATCTATCTCTGAATTGGATTGAATTAGCTTTATTGTCACATATCCTCAAATGAGAATATGTTGCCATTTTCAGTGCAACCTCAGGTACAAAGGTACCAAGGTACAGCTTACTCAGTTACGAGATATTAGAAAACAGGAAAAAAAAAGTCTGTCTTAAATACACTCAATGACGTGGCCTCCACAGCCCTCGGTGGCAATGAGCTCATAGATTCACCACCCTCTGACTGAATAAATTTCTCCTCATCTCAGTTTTAAAGGGTTGTCCATTCACTCTGAGGCTGTGCCCTTGGTTCCTAGTTTCTCCTAGCAGAAAAACATCTTTTCCACGTCCACTTTATCCAGGCTTTTGAATAAGTTTCAATCAGATTCCCATCTCATTCTTCTAAACTCCATTGGGTACAGACCCTAGAGTCCTCAACTGCTCGTCATATGACATGCTCTTCATCCTTAGGATCATAGTTGCAAACTTTCTCCATACACCTTCCAATGCCAGCATAATTTTCCTTAGACACAGGGCCCAAAACTGCTCACAATATTGTAAATGAGCCTGACCAGAGCTTTATGCAGTCTTAGCAGTACATCTCTGCTCTTGTATTCTAGCCTTCTTGAAATGAATGCTGACACTGCACTTACTTTCTTAACTACCAAATGAACCTACATTTCATGTTAACAGAATCCTGACTAGGACTCCTAAGTGCCTTTGTGCTTCAGATTTCCAAAACTTTCCCCAGTTTAGAAGTTAGTCCATTCCTCTATTCTTCCTATGAAGATCATACTGTCATACTTTCCTTCATTGTACTCCATCTGCCACTTCTACACCCTACTCCTGGCCTGTCCAAGTCCTTCTGCAGCCTTCCTGCTTTCTCTATACTACCCATACCTCAACCTATCTTTGCGCCATCTGCAAACTTAGCAACAATCCCCTCAGTTCCTTCATCCAGATCATTGACATGTAACAGGAAAAGTCGTGGTCCCACTGAATCACTGAAGATCTCTAATAGTCACCAGCTGCCATCCTGAAAAAGACCCCTTTATCCCTACTTTCTGTCTTCTGCTAGTCAACCAATCTTCCATCCATGCCAGGACCTTGACCCAAACACCATGGATTCTTATCTTCTTTAGCAGTCTCCTGTGTGGCACCTTGTTAAAGGCCCTCTGGAAATCCAAATATACATTCATTCATAGGATAGGGGTGTCACTGGCTGTCTGGCAGTTGTCGTCTGTCCCTAGCTGCCTTTGAGACGGTGATGGTAAGTTGCCTTCTTGGACTGCTGCATTCCACCTGCAATGGGTTGACCCACAATGCCATTAGGAAGGGAATTGCAGAATTTTGACCCAGTGATACTGAAGGAGTAGCGAGATTTTTCCAAGTCAGGATGCTGAGTGACTTGAAGAAGAATTTGCACGGGGCGGTGTTTCCACATATCTGCTGGCCTTGTCCTTCTAGATGGTAGATGGAAGCAGTCGTGGTTTTGGAAGGCGTCGTCTGAGGATATTTGGTGAATTTCCACTGTGCATCTTGTAGATAATATACACTGCTGCCACTAAGCATGGTTGTGGGGGGGAATGGATGCTTCTGGATGTGGGGCCAAACAAGTGAACTGTTTTGTCCTGGATGGGTTCTAGTTTCTTGCATGTTATTGGAGCTGCACTATTCAGGCCAGTGAGGAGTATTCCATCACACTCCTGACTTGTGTGTTATAGATAGTGGGAAGCTTTTGGGAGGCAGGAGTAAAGTTACCTGCCGTGATATTTTTAACCACAGACCTGATCTTGTAGCCACTGTATTTATGTGGTGGGTCCACTTGAGTTTCTGATCAATGATAACTCCCAGGATGTTGATAGTGGGGGATTCAGTGATGATAACACCATTTAATGTCAAGAGGTGATACACTGTCTCCTATTGGTAATGGTCATAGCCTGGCATTTGAGGGGCGTGAATGTCACTTGCCACTTGTGGCAGTTATTCAGTGCTTGCAGCCTGACTGTGTGGTGCTGCCTCACTGCTGTCCCTCCAACAATGTAGTACTCTCTATAACTCTCACCTTTTGATTCAAGAGATGAGATGGATACCCCCTAAAACACAGGTAACGGGTTTACACATATCCATCTGTGAAGCAGAAAACAGAGTTAACATTTCGGGTCCGGTGACCCTTCCTCAGAACTGAAGTTCACCGGGCCCAAAACGTTAATTCTGTTTTCTCCTTCACAGATGCTGCCAGACCTGAGTTTTTCCAGCAACTTTGTTTTTGTTCCTGATTTACAGCATCCGCATTTCTTTTACTTTTTATACATATGCATCATTCACTTCACCCAACCTTCAACTCGGAGTTAGAAAGCTTAAACAGAGAAAGGTCTTCAAGGATACAATCTGTCTTGCAGTATTTGATTAAACAAGTTTGACTTCAGCTGTCAGGATACATGCAATTAGAATCACAATAAATTCATTTTCAATACTGTTTCTTCCTCAACAGCATTTACACAGTGAATCTTAAGTAGTGACTCACCTGGATATTAATGTGATCAAACAGTGATGATACGCTCAAAGCCATAGTTCTGTCTGCACAGTCTTTAAAATCACACTCTTTTGTGTGCTACAAAAGCTCACTGGTTTCAAATTTCCTCTGTTACAACAATCTTCTCTTCATAAAAGCACTCTGGAATGTGCTAATCGTCTGTATCCACGTGCTCCTCACTCATTCAATCTCAGAAAGTATGAGTGGCCGCTTAGGACTCCTGCAAGTGAACTCAGTTCATCTGAATTACACACCTTTACCTTCAAACTTGAGATACTACTAAACTTATTGTGACAAGTACAGATCACAGAGTTCCTTGTCCAGAGCAGCCTTTGACAGGGCAGGATGACAGATTCTGCGCAGAATCAAAGCAGGCCAATACCAAACAACCTACGCTCAGAAATGAGTCAGCTGCAGTCAACTTACAACAGTGCAATTTATGTCCCATTCATCAGTGCAGAGAGACCACAGGCAACACACACACCCAACATTAAAACTCACTGCAAGTTCCAACAACATCCTCACTAAACTCAGCATCACTCAGCAAGTCGAGATGCTGTAACCTCCACAAAATACATCATACCTCCCACAACTAATGTGTCAGTTATTTAATGGAGAGGGTGTCAGGGTGTAAGGGGGAAGAGGAGCCACTGGGAACATGAGATGAGGCTTAAGGGCACAGGAACACCAAGGTATTACAGGGTAGCAATAATATCTCAACACAAGTTATCCAGAGATTGTGACTCCCACCAAGGCAAATTGAAAACAGTATAATAAAACTTAGAAATAAAAGCTTTGTATCAGTAAATTACTGGTCCTTTAAGAGACCCTGCCTTGCCAGATCAGACCTGACCTATGTATAGCTCCAGTTCCACACCAACTTATCTGACTCTTAAATGTTCTCTGAAAGATTCACAATAAATAGCAAGATCAGGAACAGAGAAGGCAGAGTTAAGATATTTGGCACAACACTCAGCAATGAACTGAAGGGATATTTTAAAAAATATTCAATAAATAAGCTCTACTCCCACAACGAAAGCCTCCTCAATGACAACTGCTAAATGATAGAAAACATCCTCCGCTTTAACGGAAACCGAAAACAGTGATTGAAAAGTGGGTGACCAGTTCTGATCAGTCTCATAAAAGGAGTCAACCTCTCTGTTCTCCTTTTATCTAAACAGCCTGCTGACTACTTGGACTATTTTCTGTTTTTGGTTCAGCAGCTCCAGAGTTTGTTCAATCTCTGAAAAAAAATTGTGACAGCTTTCAAGTCTTTCTATTTGTTACTTCACAGCAACTCACAGTTCAGACGAACTTCACTAATCTCCCTTAAGCCTCTGTGTCAGCTCTCTGTACCTTCTAAAAAAGACACACAAACACTCAGAGTCTCTCAGAAAACAACAACTTTTCAGCTGATCAGCAGAGAACCAGTCTGCTCGGAAACCCCATTCTGGGATGTGGATTCTCTCAAGCTGCTTGCTCATCAACCATAAAAATCCCTCCCAACAAAACATCCAGCATCACTCCCTAGGTCAAAAACAGTTGCTACGAGAGCAATGGGTTTTCCAACAGGAAATTCCCTGCCGTAGTCCCAATGTCCTCCAGGAATAACAGGTTCACAATCTTTCATCCCTGTCCCTTTTCTAACCGGAAGAATCAATGGCCACTGAACTATTCATTAGTAAAATTTGCATCTAGTTGGTATTTAAGTTGCCCGTTTCACAGGATCTCAGAATTGCTTGACTCCAAAGGAGGCCATTCAGCCTATTGTGCTTACATCAGTTTTATTACCAAGTGCCAATTTCCCCATGTCCCTACACAACATTTCTATCAAAGTGATATCTCAAGAGCAACTAGGATCGGCAATAAATGCTGGCTCAGTCAGCAACACCCACATCTCACGAGTGAATTAGAAACAAAATTCACTAAAATTCCTCAGACAGCACCTTCCAGCCCACGAGATAATGGGAACTGCAGATGCTGGAGAATCCGAGATAACAAAGTGTGAAGCTGGATGAACACAGCAGGCCAAGCAGCATCTTAGGAGCACAAAAGCTGACGTTTCAGGCCTAGATCTGAAACGTCAGCTTTTGTGCTCCTAAGATGCTGCTTGGCCTGCTGTGTTCATCCAGCTTCACACTTTGTTACCTTCCAACCCATGATCACTTCCAGCGAGAAGGACAAGGGCAGCAAATACATCGGAGCACCATCACCATCCTGACTTGGAAACATATCACTGTTCCTACGTTGTTGCTGGGTCAAATTCCTGTGGAATGCCCTTACTAATAGTGCTGTGGGTCAAGCCACAGTACGTAAAGTGCAGTGGTTGAAGAAGACAGCTCGCCACCACTTTCTCGAGGGCAACTAGGGACGGGCAATAAGTGCTGACCCAGCGAGTGACACCCACATCTCATGACTGAATTTTTAAAACAATCCACTGCCCTCTTCAACGCCTCAATTACGACTTGTCCACATTTCCAGGCACTGCATTCCATACCCTAACTACTTACTGTGTGAATGAGTTTCCTCTCACATCACTTTAAATGTAATACATAGGAAATGCAAGGCCCCAATACTGACCCTAAGCGAACTCCACTACAAACCTCTCTCCAGTCGAAAAATATTCATTGTCTCTTATTCTGTTTTCTATCACATAGCCAATTCTGTATCTACATTGCTAATGTCCCTTTTATAGCCAGATCTATTGTTTTCCTCACAGGTCTATTGTGTGGCACTGTATCAAATGATTCCTGGAAATCCATGTAAACCACCATCTAATCAATACCTTTACATTCATCGGGCCGTTCTGTTACCTCTTCAAAAACACCAGCAAGTTGGTTAAATCAGTGGACAACTGGTTTGGACACAAAGTAACGTTAACAGTGTGGGTTCAATTCCTGCACGAGCTGAGATTACCATGAAGGACTCTCCTCACCTCGCCCAAAGCATGGTGTCCCTCAGGTTAAACTGCCACCAGTCATTTCTCTCTAATGAGAGGGCAGCCCAAGTGTCCTCTGGAAGTATGATGATGTCACCTTTTTTAATTAATTCTATACTGAGGAACTGTTTCAAGGCATTTCCTCGCCACCAAAGCTAAACAGACTGTTGTTAATTTGGATTAGTGAGGGCAATAAAATTGTGTTAATGAGACATGAGAGGAAAAGGATGCAGAAATTTGGATGAGCTGAGATTTACAGATGATCAGACAGTAGCCAAGAACGACTTGCAGTCATTGAGCATGCACGTGTCAAAGGTGCAAGTCGAAGTCAGTGCTGAAAGTTTCAGCTGCATCTGGGCAAAGGGCAGAGGATTCAACCTGGGAACATCCACATTGTTTCAACCTTGGAATGATTAACAGATGTTCACAGTTGAACAGGGTTTGAAAGATCACCAGTACTAATCAGTGGATGCTAGGATTTCAACGAGGTATTAGAACTTAAAGTTTTATCCCGAAATTCTGATAAAGCCAATCAGAAATTGACTGATTAAAAGACAACAGCTAAAAATTCAGGTGTAGAAGACAGCTTTACAATTCATGGCTCAGATCCAAGTCAAATTGGAATACTGCATCTGCTGTTCCTGTTGTGGCCTCCCTCTACATTGGGGAAGCCAAGCGGAGGCTTGGGGACCGCTTTGCAGAACACCTCTGCTCGGTTCGCAACAAACAACTGCACCTCCCAGTTGCAAACCATTTTAACTTCCCCTCCCATTCCTTAGGCGACATATCCGTCCTGGGCCACCTGCAGTGCTACAATGATGCTATCCGAAGGTTGCAGGAACAGCAACTCATATTCCGCTTGGGAACCCTGCAGCCCAATGGTATCAATGTTGACTTCAAAAGCTTCAAAATCTCCCCTCCCCCAACTGCATCCCAAAACCAGCCCAGCTCGTCCCCACCTCCCTAACCTGTCCATCCTCCCTGGACTGACCTATCTCCTCCCTATTTCTCTACCGACACTCACCTTTGCTGGCTTCATCCCCGCCTCTTTGACCGGTCTGTCTCCTCTCCACCTATCTTCTCCTCTATCCATCTTCTATCTGCCTCCCTGTCTCTCCCTATTTATTTCAGAACACCCTTCACCTCCTCCATTTCTGAAGAAGGGTCTAGACCCGAAACATCAGCTCTCCTGCTCCTATCATGCTGCTTGTTCATCCAGCTCTATACCTTGTTATCTCAATTAACATTGATATTGTTTTTTGCGCACTCTCTTTGCAACTGAAACTGGTATTCCTCACTCCGTTCAATCACCCTATGATCTCTGTGTCTTTGTATGTTATGATCTGCCTGTTTTGCACACAAAAAACTTTACACTGTACTTAGGTACAAGTGACAATAATAAATCAAATCAAACCAGTAACTGTTGTTAAGACTTTGCTGCTCGGGAATCTGAGCTCTTCATGCCTATGCTACTCTGCCATTGCTTCTTGGCCACCAACTGTGTTGTTTGTTGTTCATCTTTTCACTTGTGTTTGTGGTTTGCTTTCTTTCCCTATTCTATTTGTTCTTGTAAATAGTTTGTTTTTGTCTTTATTCTTAGTACGTGGGCATCACTGGGCAAAGCCAGTACTGACTAACCATCTTTATTACACAGTAAACAAAATTCATTGCTAGATTACTTCAGGGTACAGACCAGAACCAAACATGTTGAGATGGGTCTGGAGGATGTAGGTCAGACAGGTAATGTTGACAGATTTCCTTTCCTTGAATACTTAGTGAACCAGGTGGGTTGACATGACAAGCAGATAACAGCTATCATTAAAAGTACGAATTTTTTATTCCATATTTACTCATATTTTGAATGGAAACTCCATAGCTATCTCTGGACTATTAGTCCACCAAATAGACAGCATACAACTGCTTCCAAACCTAACTTGACCACTAATAACGCATTTTTTGGGATGGCATGGTGGCTTAGTGTTTAGCACTGCTGCCTCACAGCACCCAGGGACCTGGGTTCAATTCCACCCTTGTCTGTGTGGAGTGTACATGTTCTCCCCCCTGCCTGCACCGGTTTTCATAGAAGTCATGAATTACCTCCTTAAATGTCTGCCACTGCTTGCTTACAGTCATTCCTGCTAATCCATCTGCCAGGTTCACTTTAGCTAACTCTACCCTCACTTCTTTGTAATCCCCTTGATTTAAGTTAAACATAATTCTTTTCCAACCCAAATGTCTCACTTTTGAACTAAATATTAAATTCAATCACATCATGATCACTACTTTCTATGGAATTTTTTACTCTGAGGTCATTTATTAAACCTGCCTCATTACTTATTAGCAGATCTGGGGTAGCCTGCTCCCTGTTTAGCTCTGTGACTCATTGCTCGAGAAAGCTAGGGAGGAGGTGGCAGAGCCTTTGGCCTTGATCTTTGAATCCTCATTGTCTACAGGTTTAGTACCAGAGGAGTGGAGGATTACAAATGTTGTGCCCTTGTTCAAGGAGGGTAGTAGGGATGACCCAGGTAATTACTGACCTGTGAGCCTTACATCTGTGGTAGGAAAAGTTTTGGAAAGGATTATAAGAGATAGGATTTATAATAATCTAGCATGCAACAATTTGATTGGAGATAGTCAACATGGATTCGTCAAGGGCAGGTAGAGGGATTGAGTTCCGGAGCCGTGATGTCATGCTGCAACTGTACAAAACGCTAGTGCGGCCCCATTTGGAATATTGCGTACAGTTCTGGTCGCCCCAATACAGGAAGGATGTGGAAGCATTGGAAAGGGTGCACAGGAGATTTACCAGGATGTTGCCTGGTGTGGAGCGAAGGCCCTATGAAGAAAGGCTGAGGGACTTGGGTCTGTTCTCATTGGAGAGAAGAAGGCTAAGAGGGGATTTAATAGAGACATAGAAGATGATCAGTGGGTTAGATAGGGTGGACAGTGAGAGTCTTTTTCCAAGGTTAATGACGTCAGCTCGTACAAGGGGGCATAGCTACAAATCAAGGGGTGATAGATTTAAGACAGATGTCAGAGGCAGGTTCTTTTCTCAGAGAGTGGTAAGGGCGTGGAACGCCCTGCCTGCCAATGTAGTTAACTCAGCCACATTAGGGGCATTTAAACAGTCCCTGGATAAGCATATGGATGATGATGGGATAGTGTAGGGGGATGGGCTTAGATTAGATCACAGGTCGGTGCAACATCGAGGGCTGAAGGGCCTGTTCTGCGCTGTATTGTTCTATGTTCTATGTAAAACTACTTCTAATATGATCTGAATTTGTTGTCATAGCTACCCTTTCCAATTTGATTAATCCGATCAACGTGATGATTGGAGTCACACATAATTATTGCCCTATGCTTTTTACTCCTTTTTTTATTTATTTGTGGATGTGGGCACCGCTGGTTGGACCACCATTTATTGCCCATCCCACAAATGAGGTGGTGGGGTGAGCTGTGTTCTTGAACCTCTGCAGTCCATGTCCTGTGGGTAGACCCACGATGCCCTTGGGGAGGGAATTCCAGGATTTTCACCCAGTGGCAGTGAAGGAACAGGGATATATTTCCAAATTAGGACGGTGACTGGCTTGGAGGAGAACCTGTAGTTGGTGTTGTTCCTATCTTTTGACCTGTGACTCATTTTTATGGAATTATATATTTGTTCTTTAAATTTGTTACTATCTTTAACTTCTTTTGTTAGCCACAGATGGTAAGCCTTTCTACGAAAGTCTTTCTTTTTCAATGGGATGTACTATTTCCGAATATTTGAAATGTCTCCCCATAGTCTGACATTACACCTCTAGGCCTTAAACTAATTTCCCACTTCACTTGGGGCAGTAGTGACCTCTTGTCCTGACAATTTTCTTTATTTAAGTTAAAACTTTAATTTTTGATTCATTCTTCTCTCTCTCTACCTGGACACAAAATTCAATCATAATATGACCATTACTACCAAGGGGAGACTTCCCCGTGATCCAGTCTCATTACCCATTCTCAGATCTAGTCACTATCATATCAGCCTGCTTGCTGGCTCATTCCACAATGAACAGTTTGAAGAAACTGTCATGAAAACACCCCATGAACTCAACATCCAAGCTACTTGATTTATCCAATCTTCAAGGGGAGTCTGTAGCATTATGGGAATTTCACTGGAATAGTAATCCATAATCCCAAACTAATGGTTTGGGCCTGAATCCCACCACAGCAGATTTTCCATTCAGTAAAAATTGGAACTAAAAGCTCTTACATTGACAAGAAATGACAAGTGTCATAAAGACACAGCTGGTTCCTTAATGAGGAAGGAAATCTGCAGTCCTCACCTGGTGTGCCCTACATGTGATTTCAAATCCACACACACATGATTAACTCTTAACTGCCCTCTGCAGTCTAGGATATCAAGTTAAACAGCAATTACAGGAGGCCAACGAATGGTCCAGCCAGCAATACCCACATCTTGTGAATAAATGTCAAAATAGATTAATGATGTGGAGGTGCTGGTATAGGACTTGGGTGGACAGGTCAGAAGTCACATGACACCAAGTTATAGTCCAACAGGTTTATGTGAAACTTCAAGTGTTCACAACACTGCCCCTTTGTCACCAGCTGAGCAGCATTCTAAAAGCTTGTGGTTTCAAATAAACCAGTTGAATGATTACCTGTGGTGTGTGGCTTCTGACAAAACAGATTAAATCCACCCACGGTACTCACTATAACATTCTCGCAAGCCCTTACTTTATCTCCCAATTTACTGTGTGGTTACTACTTGGGGACCTATAAACCACTTCCATAAAGGAACTTCTAACCTTCATTATTTCCCAAATTGATTCTGCATTTTGATCTTTAGAAATAAGATAATCTCTCCATATTGTACTAATGTAATATTAATTTAGCGAGCTATTCCTCCACCTTTATCAAGCTTCTGACCTTCTTAAATGTCACATACTCATGACTATTCAGATTTCAGTCTGTCACCTTGTAACCTTATCTCTATAATGGCTATCAGATTATATATATTTACTAATGTTTGTACTGTCAATTTATCTGCTTAGTTATTAATACTACTTACATTTAGATATGGAGATTTTAGCTCTGCCTTCTTCGTATTTTTATAAATTTCAGTCTTATCTGCTGGTGCACTCAAGTTTGTATGCTGTTTCCTGCCACTCTCTGAACATCATTTCCCTTCCTGCTAACTTTTACTCCTGGCTTGAACTCTCTAACATCACTTCACAGGAACATTATGACTGATACTGAGCCAAGCTTAGAGAAATCTGGACAGATGATTTAAACCATGGTTAAAGCATTAGGTAACAAACAACCTCAAAGGATGAAACTAAGGTAGAGAAGTGAAGAGGCTTACGAGGGTATTCCAGAGCTTCGAGCACAGGCTGCTGAAAGGGGAATCACTAATGGTTCTGTGAATAACAAGATGAAAGCACAGTCAACGACAATAAGCTCAGCACAATGGTGGGGTAAAGGATTTTGGGACACACAAGGGACCATGGAGAGGGTGTTGACATACTGGGATTTAAGAGTTGATGTCTTCACCCAGTCTGGCCCATGTGTGACAACACTGGTTTTCTTGACTATTAAACCACTCTCTAAAGACACTTGAGCAAGGCACACACATAGCAAACTACTGTCTAATACATCAGAGCATCAAGAAATACTAATCTGCAGTGATACCCAAATGCTGAGATACCATTATATAGAAAAAACTGCATCAGCAGCACCAATGTGATTTATTCAAGTAGAACTTTAAGTGTTCCCCTCAGCGGACAATACCAGACTGCAGATTAAATACTTACAGAATTGTGGTCGATGGAATATTGCAATGTCAATGTCTTTGAACACTGTTTGATTAACAACAAGCAATAGGAGTGCAAACACCGCAAAGATCTTCACAGGACCACAGATCTTTCTTTGTTTAACATCTGATACCACAATCTATTCTTTCAGAACTAGCGTGACTTGAAGGATGGAAGTTAGTTTTTCAATATTCTGCCTTCGTTGGGATGTGGGGAACTGCTGGCAAGGCCAGTCGCTCTTTGAACTCAGTGGCTTGTTGGGCCATTTCAAAGGGTGAACCACATTGCTGTGGGTCCAGTCATATGCAGCCCCACAGCAGGAAAGGATGGCAGATCTCCTTCCCTGAAGGATAGTAGTCATCCAGATGACAACTAATAGTGCTTACATGATCACCATTAGATTAGGTTTCAATACCAGATTTTTAAAATTTAATTTAATTTAAATGTCATCAGCTGACATGGTTAAATTTGGAACCCATGTCCCCTGAACAAGTCTGTGGATTACTCAGCCAGTGACATTCCCATGAGGTAGGAATATATATTTTCCACTGGAAACAAATCTCAAATGAGAGTCCAGGCTTCATACAGTACAGGCCGGCCAGGACTGTTATACAGGCACATTAGGTTGGAGCTCTCTATTTCACCTCTCAGAAACATCTGGAAATTTAGAACACACAATCAGCTACTTGAAGACTTTCCAAAAAGGACCTCCACTTTCCCAATCATTGGATATCCCAAAGACCTTCAGAGCTAATAACACACTTTTGAAGTGTAGCCAATGTTTGAATGTTAGAAACGTGGACCGAAAGATTCCATAAATAGCAACACGAAAAGAACTAACTGGTCTGGTTTTACTTTGAGGCAAATATTGGTCAGGACAAGAAGAATTCAACATTTCTTTGACAAGTGCTGTAGGATATTCTGCATCTGCTCTACATGTTTTACCAGAGCACAACATAGTCCATGTCATAACAATGCAAATATTATCTGAAGCCACTGGTTCTCTCTTCATGCCTGGACAAAGGTGGAAACAGTCCTTACCTCACTCATGTTGGAAAATATCTGCTGTTAGTAGCCAGCTCTTAAGTATCCGTTAGCAGTACTCGCATACGCTCTACAATTTAAAGGCAGTCGGAACATCACAGCCAAAACCCCTCAACAGTACAAACAATAGCTTTTTGCGATAACTGCTTTTATCACCAAGGGACTGAACCTGACAAGCTCCCTCGTGCCCGGAATGGGCTGCTTCGTTACCAATGACTGATAACATTCCCATTCATTGAAGGACATGCTGCAGTGTCCCATGCCACGGGATACCCATTAGCACGATGCAAAAAGCTACATCTGCACCACACGGTAAATATTTACAGAAGGCATCCTTTACAGCACTTTCCTGAGAAATCAGCTGCTCCTGAGACAAGGAACCCTCACACTGACAGGGAGGGGGAGGGAAGCAGTCACCTTCTCCTACACCTGAAGGTCCAACAGATAACAGTAACCTACAATGCAGAAAGGTCTCAGCTCTGAAGGACAGCAAAGCCTCAAAGGTCCATCGGCTGTTACACTGCAGCCTACATTTCTGTAGCACCTTTCAAAACCTTATGGCATTCCAAAATGGTTCAGTGCCAATTAAGTACAACTTGAGGCGTAGACTCTGATGTAGCTGTCGGGAACCCATCAACCTGTTTCAGTTTAATTTTTGCAAAATAAAAAGGCATGAAGATGAGGCTTTTCATCTTGCACTCATCAAGATTAGGGCACATGAAACTAGACTTGGAAAGTCACACCAATTTATTTGTAATTACCAATCCCAGTCACAGTCTGGTTCAATGAAAAATGATAAGTTTTGACTTTGTTTTAGCAGTGATTAAACTCTGTTCTACCAAGCAATTATTGTTGTTCTTGCAATAGAATAAGGGTGCGACTGGCAAAACTACTATTTGTTGCCTATCCCTAATTACCCTCAAAATGGCAACGGTGAACTGCCTTCTAACTTAATGGCTTTTCAGCCTATTTGAAAGGGAAGTTAAAAGTCAGCCACATGTCGGTTAGACCAGGTAAGAATGACAGATTTCTTCCTTAAAGGACTTTGATGAACCCAATGGGTATTTGTGACTTCAGTTGTTTCAAAGTCAAAATCACTGAGAGCAGCTTTTCAGTTGAGACTTCATAATGAACTGAATTTAAATTTCCCCAGTTGCTGACGGTGGGATTTGCTCTCATCTTGCCAGAGTATTAGCCAGAATTGCTGGATTATTAAATCTGCTGACATTCGCACTGTGCTATCATCACTGCAATTTGTGCACAGCAAGATTCCACAAATAGCAATAAGTGCAGGTTGACAGATAAATATTGACCAACACAATCTCCGTACTGCTGGAATTATCAGCTTAGAGTCTGGCAGAGGGTGAATCTACAACATCCTGATTTAGACAGCAGAGGGTTACTGAGTGAGTCATAGATCAGACAGATCTACAGGCCTTGCAAAAATAAACCCTTCAACCATCAAGTGTGTACCAAAGACAAATGCCTATGTATTCTGATCCCATTTTCCAGCACTTTGCCCACACATGACTCCAACTGAAACTGAGTGAAAATCATATTAATAGCATGGGCTGCTTACTCAATCAAGGGAACTTGTGTGTGGAGCCTGAGGAGGTAGGGGAAGCCCTAAATGAGTTTTTTGCTTCTGTCTTTACGAAAGAAACGACCTGTGTAGTGAATGAAACCTTTGAAGAGCAGGTGTGCATGCTGGAATGGATAGAGATAGAGGAAGCTGATGTACTGAAAATTTTGTCAAACATTAAGATTGACAAGTCGCCAGGCCCGGATCAGATTTGTCCTCGGCTGCTTTGGGAAGCGAGAAATGCAATTGCTTCGCCACTTGCGAAGATCTTTGCATCCTCGCTCTCCACTGGAGTCGTACCTGAGGACTGGAGAGAGGCAAATGTAATTCCTCTCTTCAAGAAAGGAAATAGGGAAATCCCCGGCAATTATAGACCGGTAAGTCTCACGTCTGTCGTCTGCAAGGTGTTAGAAAGGATTCTGAGGGATAAGATTTATGACCATCTGGAAGAGCATGGCTTGATCAAATACAGTCAACACGGCTTTGTGAGGGGTAGGTCATGCCTTACAAACCTTATCGAGTTTTTTGAGGATGTGACTAGTAAGGTTGATGAGGGTCAAGCTGTGGATGTGGTGTATATGGACTTCAGTAAGGCATTTGATAAGGTTCCCCATGGAAGGCTCATTCAGAAGGTCAGGAGGAATGGGATACAGGGGAACTTAGCTGCTTGGATACAGAATTGGCTGGCCAACAGAAGACAGCGAGTGGTAGTAGAAGGAAAATATTCTGCCTGGAAGTCAGTGGTGAGTGGGGTTCCACAGGGCTCTGTCCTTGGGCCTCTACTGTTTGTAATTTTTATTAATGACTTGGACGAGGGAATTGAAGGATGGGTCAGCAAGTTTGCAGACGACACAAAGGTCGGAGGTGTCGTTGACAGTGTAGAGGGCTGTTGTAGGCTGCAGCGGGACATTGACAGGATGCAGAGATGGGCTGAGAGGTGGCAGATGGAGTTCAACCTGGATAAATGCGAGGTGATGCATTTTGGAAGGTCGAATTTGAAAGCTGAGTACAGGATTAAGGATAGGATTCTTGGCAGCGTGGAGGAACAGAGGGATCTTGGTGTGCAGATACATAGATCCCTTAAAATGGCCACCCAAGTGGACAGGGTTGTTAAGAAAGCATATGGTGTTTTGGCTTTCATTAACAGGGGCATTGAGTTTAAGAGTCGTGAGATCTTGTTGCAGCTCTATAAAACTTTGGTTAGACCGCACTTGGAATACTGCGTCCAGTTCTGGGCGCCCTATTATAGGAAAGATGTGGATGCTTTGGAGAGGGTTCAGAGGAGGTTTACCAGGATGCTGCCTGGACTGGAGGGCTTATCTTATGAAGAGAGGTTGACTGAGCTCGGTCTCTTTTCATTGGAGAAAAGGAGGAGGAGAGGGGACCTAATTGAGGTATACAAGATAATGAGAGGCATAGATAGAGTCGATAGCCAGAGACTATTTCCCAGGGCAGAAATGGCTAGCACGAGGGGTCATAGTTTTAAGCTGGTTGGTGGAAAGTATAGAGGGGATGTCAGAGGCAGGTTCTTTACGCAGAGAGTTGTGAGAGCATGGAATGCGTTGCCAGCAGCAGTTGTGGAAGCAAGGTCATTGGGGTCATTTAAGAGACTGCTGGACATGCATATGGTCACAGAAATTTGAGGGTGCATCCATGAGGATCAATGGTCGGCACAACATTGTGGGCTGAAGGGCCTGTTCTGTGCTGTACTGTTCTATGTTCTAATCTCCTAATACAAGTGTGAGGTGATGCTCTTTGGTAGGAGTAACCAGAAGGCAAAGTACTGGGCTAATGGTAAGATTCTTGGTAGTGTAGATGAGCAGAGAGATCTCGGTGTCCATGTACACAGATCCTTGAAAGTTGCCACCCAGGTTGACAGGGCTGTTAAGAAGGCATACAGTGTTTTAGCTTTTATTAATAGAGGGATCCAGTTCCGGAACCAAGAGGTTATGCTGCAGCTGTACAAAACTCTAGTGCAGCCGCACTTGGAGTATTGCGTACAGTTCTGGTCATCGCATTATAAGAAGGATATGGAAGCTTTGGAAAGGGTGCAGAGGACATTTACTAGGATGTTGCCTGGTATGGAGGGAAGGTCTTACGAGGAAAGGCTGAGGGACTTGAGGCTGTTTTCATTAGAGAGAAGAAGGTTGAGAGGTGACTTAATTGAAACATATGAAACAATCAGAGGGTTAGATAGGGTGGATAGGGAGAGCCTTTTTCCTAGGATGGTGACAGCGAGCACGAGGCGGCATAGCTTTAAATTGAGGGGTGAAGGATATAGGACGGATGTCAGAGGTAGTTTCTTTACTCAGAGAGTAGTAAGGGAATGGAACGCTTTGCCTGCAACGGTAGTAGATTCGCCAACTTTAGGTACATTTAAGTCGTCATTGTACAAGCATATGGACGTACATGGAATAGTGTAGGTTAGATGGGCTTGAGATCGGTATGACAGGTCAGCACAACATCGAGGGCCGAAGGTCCTGTACTGTGCTATAATGTTCTATGTACTGTGCAATTTTAATGGGAAATCCAGAGAATCTTTTTGAATATTTACATTATAATATTCAAAATCTTCCCCAATATGTCAAAAAGTAAAATGCCGAAGAAAATTGCTTCACAAAGAAACTTCACAGTCAGCCATTCAAGGAGACAGTGTCATTTCAAGGCCATCACCCACTCTTATCTCAACAAGAAGTTTCTCTCAATGCTGCAAGCCATACTGCATTGAGGAATGTACGAACAAGTCGATCACATCATTCAATTAGTTGACTGATCTGTGACTCAAAATCTTCTACATAAATTGGTTTTGTAAGCCTTAATACCATTGCCCAATAGAAGTCATGCAGCTTTTGGCAAGTGTCTCAAAGTTGACATAAGACAGATGATGATTTGTTGATCTACATGTTGCTTCAATGCTCTACGTTTATACGTCCTACTTGTAAGTCACAGCTCCATCTGCCTCCACATGCTCCCAACATTTTGATCATGTATTTACACCATGTTTAAATTAGCTCACAAAACCTCACTGACATTAGTCAACAACTTCTATTTCTACCCGCCCTTACCATAATGAAACGCCCCAGGGTGGATGATAAAACAAGAATCAACACCACGTTATACAAGGATCTGTTTGGGTGGATGGCTTCAAGCTCGATCAGAGATCGCTTTACAAGGATCCCTCAAGGAAGGTAGTTGCATTGTCTTACCAGACCATAAAGGCTGCACTCTCTATTTGAGAGAGATGACTGGTGATAGCTAAGGGTCACCACTCAGGCAACAGGAGAGGTATGAGAAGGAAAGTCCTTCAAAGAACAAACAAAGAACAATACAGCACAGGTACAGGCCCCTCAGCCCTCCAAACATGCAGTGACGCATAGTTTCAATATGGAAGTACACAGTCTTCACTTACGGGATCCATATCCCTCTATTCCCTACCTAGTCATGTATTTGCCCAGGTGCTTCCTGAATGCTGCTAATGTGTCTGCTTCCACCAGCTCTCCTCTAGCAACACATTCCAGGCACTCACCACCCTTTTTGTGAAAAACATGCCACACTTGACCCTTTTAAACGTCCCCCTCTCACACCTTGAACCTGTATCCTCTAGTAACAGACCCCTCCACCCTGGGAAAAAGTCAGAAGTCACACGACACTAGGTTATAGTCCAACAGGCTTAACTGAAATCTCACAAGCTTTGGGGCACAGCCCCTTTGTCACGAGTAGCAAGAGAGAAGAGCGCACAGACTCAGAATTTAGGCAGACAGATCTATGGCAGAGAGATCATGTAGCCCCAGATCTGAATGAATTCTAATTCCGGCTGCTGTAGGAGATGGGGGAGGAATTTACAGGGCCTCTGACAAAGTTTTAATTGCTCTCTGACCGCGGAGGACATGAGGGAAAGCTGATGTGACTCCACTTTTCAAGAAGGGTGGTAGAGGAAAAAGTAGTGAATTATAGACCAAATGGAGTTTAATTTAGGTAAATGTGACATGCTACATTTTGGTAGGGAAAAC
The DNA here is from genome assembly GCF_030684315.1 of Stegostoma tigrinum. Classification (NCBI taxonomy): domain Eukaryota; kingdom Metazoa; phylum Chordata; class Chondrichthyes; order Orectolobiformes; family Stegostomatidae; genus Stegostoma; species Stegostoma tigrinum. The sequence goes on along the minus strand of NC_081358.1, from coordinate 128,655,755 downwards.
CAGGGCAGGGCTTATACGCTTAATGGTAAGGTCCTGAGAAGCGTTGCCAGACACAGAGAGCTTGGGGTGTAAGTTCATAGTTTCTTGAAAGTGGAGCCGCAGGTAGACAGGGTAGTGAAGGTGGCATTTGGCACTCTTGCCTTTATTGGTCACTACATTAATTATCGGAGTTGGGAAGTCATGTTGTCATTGTACGGGATATTGGTTAGGCCACCTTTGGAATACTGCGTTCAAATTCTTGTCTCCGTGCTATAGGAAAGATGTTGTGAAACTTGGAAGAGTTTAGAAATGATTTACAAGGATGTTGCACCAGGGTTGGAGGGTTTGAGGCTGAATAGGGCTATTTTCCCTGCAGCATCAGAGGCTGAGGGGTGACCTTATAGAGATTTATAAAATCATGTATAAAATGACATAAAATAAAATATGGGGATGATTACAAAGGATGAACGCAGGTAACAAAGATTGGCTGGAATGTTGACAGTGAGAAAGAAGGTCTTAAGTGACAGGAGGATATAGATGGACTGCTCAGTTGGGCAGATCATTGGCAGATATAATTTAACCATGATAAGTGTAAGCTGACGTACTTTGAAAGCAATAAGATAAGGCAGTATCCAATGAATGGTAGGATACTAGGAAATTCAGAGGGATAGAGGGATCTTGAGGTACTTGTCCACAGATTGCTGAAGAAAGCAGGGCAGGTTAATAGGGTGGTTATGAAGGGAACTTTCTTTTCTAAAAAGCAGTCATGGCATATATTATAAGAGCAGGGAGGTTATGTTGGATCTGTACAAACTCCAGTTAGGTCACAATGATTGTGATTGCACTGGAGTGAGCGCAGAGGAGACTTACCAGGATGTCTGCATGTGATGCAGCAGTTAGCCAGGAAGTGTGAAAAGCTTGGGTTGTTTTCTTTAAAGGAAAGAAGGCTGATAGAGGTTACAAGGTGTAGAGCTGGATGAACACAGCAGGCCAAGCAGCATCAGAGGAGCAGGAAGGCTGACGTCACAGGCCTAGACCCTTCAGAAATTTCCTCGTTATCTCAGATGCTCCAGCATTGGCAGTTCCTTCTAAGGCCAGTAGGGGACCTGATTTAGGCACAGAAGGTTGAGGAGCGTGTAATATGTGGATAAGAAGCAGCTGTTCCCTTTTGTTAAAGGGTCAATAACAAAGGGGACATAATTTTAAGATGATAGGCAGATGATTAGACAGGATTTGAGAAAAGTTCTTTATACCCAGAGGGAGGTGGGAGCCTAGAATGCACTGCCTGGGAGGGCAGTTGAGGTGGAAATCTCACAATCTTTAAAAAGCTCTTGAAATATCAAAACATTCAAGACTATGGGTGAAGCGCTAGAAAGCGAGACTAGTGTAGATTTAGAGTAGCTTTGTTGGTGCAGACTCAATGGGCCAAATGGTCTCTTTGGTTCCCAATGATTCTATAATCTGAAGGCTGAGGGGTGACCCCATTTAAAATTATCAAGCGTTTCAAAGCAGTAGATGTAGAGAAAATTCCCCTTGGGGACATAAAGCTAAAGGTCATGAAAAGAAGTTGGTGACTAGTAATCCCAACCAGCAATTTAGGAGAAACATCTTTACCTGAAGTCCTGAGAATGTGGAATTCTCTCCCGCATGGAGTGGAGGTGAAAAGAAATGGTGTATTCAAGAGGGAGCTACTGAAAGGATAGAAGAATGTGAGAGAATGAGGAGAAGGTGAGCTGATGGGGCTGGATGGAACATAAATACCAGCATGATCTCTATGGGCTGACTGGTCTGTTTCTAAGATGTACATCCTACATGAAATCTAAAATCCTCAAAAGAACTATGTCATGCAACACGAGTAGCATGGATAGTAAGACTGGCAGAAAAGTACAGTCAAGATACAAGAAAGAATTTGGAACAGTTCACTCGGTCCTAGGGTGAGACTTCACCACTTCAGTTCATTCATTTTTGAGCCTGGGAGGTTCAATCACATGTTGGGCCCATAAACCACATCATGAACAGGTTCTTTAGCCCGTGGATTACTAGCACCAAAGACTGCATTGAGGCTTGTTTGCATTATCAGCCGAAATCCAGCAATTTCATAGCGTGCAATTAATTTCAACAGAGATGTTTATGGTGCCAAACATCCATCGATTTGTGTGGCATTTAAACTGATGGTGAATCTCCTCATCATGACAAACTGCTGGATATTTAACAAACTCATAACTTTGTGAGTGCAGTTAATTCACTGGTATTTTACTACTACTCTGAAGCCGTTGTATTGTAATCCACTACAGTTAATATAACTCCCCCAACATCCTAAACCTCTAACATTCTCCAGAATATTCAGTTCCCAGGGTAATGCAGATCAGTTGTCCACACTGGAAGAAGGCTCATGGATACTTACACATTGAGCAACGATGTGAAGCTCTGGAGAACCTGGTGAGGCCATCGTACTGATTCAACTTGGTAACAGAACGCTGCTGAAGATGTCTCTTTTTAACCTTTTTCCTTTTCACGCAAATTCAGTGAATGTCTTTGGGACAGCATAACCTATAAAACAAGATTAAAAAGACACAAAGACCATCACTAAGATAATAAAATGTGAGGCTGGATGAATACAGCAGGCCCAGCAGGATCTCAGGAGCACAAAAGCTGACGTTTTGGGTCTAGACCCTTCATCAGAGAGGGGGATGGGGTGGGGGTTCTGGAATAAATAGGGAGAGAGGGGGATGCAGACCGAAGATGAAGAGAAAAGAAGATAGGTGGAGAGGAGAGTATAGGTGGGGAGGTAGGGAGGGGATAGGTCAGTCCAGGGAAGACGGACAGGTCAAGGAGGTGGGATGAGGTTAGTAGGTAGGAGATGGAGGTGCGGCTTGGGGTGGAAGGAAGGGATGGGTGAGAGGAAGAACAGGTTAGGGAGGCAGAGACAGGTTGGACTGGTTTTGGGATGCAGTGGGTGGAGGGGAAGAGCTGGGCTGGTTGTGTGGTGCAGTGGGGGGAAGGGACGAACTGGGCTGGTTTTGGGATGCGGTGGGGGTAGGGGAGATTTTGAAGCTGGTGAAGTCCACATTGATGCCATTGGGCTGCAGGGTTCCCAAGCGGAATATAGACCATCACTATTTTCTTTCCCCTTCCATTTTATCATTTTATTACGCACAAATGTTATGTCCACATTTGTAATGGACACAGTGTTTATCATATCTGCCTTGACATAACAACAGTCTCTCATCAAGAGCAGGCACTGAGGTAGGTATTTCATAGGTACTTTAGCATTTCACCCATTTGTTCCTCAGGATGTACCACTAAGGAACCCCTCTGCCACAAAAGCTCCAATACTCTGTTGCCCAGGTTGCTGCAAGGTATGTCAGGAACAAAAGAAGGGCATTTGGATCCTTAAGCCTCGCCCAATCTATGAGAATGTGTTTCATCAGCTACTCAAATCCACTTAGCTGTTTTTGATCAATATCTTTGATGTTTAGCCACAACACAAATTCATCTACCTCAGCCTTCAAAGCTTCAAGTGACACCATCTCAAACCCAGCCCATTCACAGTCTGCCATTAGAAGACTACCACAGTTCTATTCTGCTTTGTGTGGAACAATGCTCATTTTAGACATAGACATAGAATGTTACAGCACAGTACATTAATTTCATTCTTCAACAGTTCACCTCAATTTTTTGTTCCTTTCTACCAAAGGAAATCACTTTTCATTATCCAACCAAATTCTTTAAATCACTTAAAATGACAAGAACACCTCAGCCTCTAAATGTATGGGTTTATACACTAAGTCTATAAAACATTAACATAATTTAATCTTTTAAACCATACTATAATTCTAGTGAATTTGCTTTGTACTCTTTGTAGCATAGTTTAGACTGCCTGGGGTATGCTGACCAGGACTGAACGCAGTTCACGAGATGGCGGCTGAATAAGGCTCTGGGCGGCTGAGACATCGCTTTCTGATTTTGAAATTCAGTGCCCTTGGGATAAATACTAAAACTGTATTAGCCTAATGTGTAACTTTTAGAATTTGTCTCCCCATTTCTAGTGAATGTGTAGTGACCACTAAAATCAGTTCTTCCTCCCCTATAATTCCTAATCTCTCACCAGCGAACAGCTAGCCTGATCTGTCTTCCTCGGATCACAAGTTCATGTTTCCCAAAACTGAAATCCAACTCCCAAAGTTTTGCCCTCTCACTTGATACATTTGTATCCCTGGGTTTATCACTGAATCCTATGATGACTGTTCGTTTTATCTATGTTAAAAACATTATGTTCCTGAAAACTGTTCTGAATATATTCTAGAAATTCATTGCCTTTACATCTTTGATGCTGCGCTTCTCACAGTGACAAAATTACTCCAACAGCAGAGACTTGCATTCTCCAAAGGACAGAGCATTTAGGGATGAAGTAACATTTTAATGAGGTGTTTAGAACATAGAACATAGAACATAGAACAGTACAGCACAGAACAGGCCCTTCAGCCCACAATGTTGTGCCGACCATTGATCCTCATGTATGCACCCTCAAATTTCTGTGACCATATGCATGTCCAGCAGTCTCTTAAATGACCCCAATGACCTTGCTTCCACAACTGCTGCTGGCAACGCATTCCATGCTCTCACAACTCTCTGCGTAAAGAACCTGCCTCTGACATCCCCTCTATACTTTCCACCAACCAGCTTAAAACTATGACCCCTCGTGCTAGCCATTTCTGCCCTGGGAAATAGTCTCTGGCTATCGACTCTATCTATGCCTCTCATTATCTTGTATACCTCAATTAGGTCCCCTCTCCTCCTCCTTTTCTCCAATGAAAAGAGACCGAGCTCAGTCAACCTCTCTTCATAAGATAAGCCCTCCAGTCCAGGCAGCATCCTGGTAAACCTCCTCTGAACTCTCTCCAAAGCATCCACATCTTTCCTATAATAGGGCGACCAGAACTGGACGCAGTATTCCAAGTGCGGTCTAACCAAAGTTTTATAGAGCTGCAACAAGATCTCATGACTCTTAAACTCAATCCCCCTGTTAATGAAAGCCAAAACACCATATGCTTTCTTAACAACCCTGTCCACTTGGGTGGCCATTTTAAGGGATCTATGTATCTGCACACCAAATGTATCTGCACACCAAAGTGATTTTAGGATTTTCTGGGCAAGTTCAGGAGAAACCATTTCAGGATTTTGACCTAGCGACAGTGAGAGGGGGTTGGAGGAGAGAAAGGGAGGCACACAGAGAGCACGAGGGGGCGCATGAGCAAGGGGGAGCGAGAGCGGGCGCAAGTTGGGGGGGGGTTGGTTGGTCCAGAGCTATGGTGCACAATCTTAACATTAGAAATAGGCTATTCAGGGAAGATGTTAGGAAGCACATCTTGGGGAGTGAAGAGGAGAAATCTGGAACATTGTCATCCCGAGAAAAGCTAAAGTTGGAAGTGAACTGCACATTCCAGAAGTGATAAGATTCATTCTGCGTGAGGGTAAAAAGGGATTATGGAAGCTAGCCAAAAGATGGAAGTAATCCATGAATTAATTATTGAACAGACTTCGGCAGAATGCTGTCCTCCGTTCCAATGTACGTGAGCTAATTGAGCAAAGATTAAAAGCGGGTCATGCTGAACTGCAGGACAAACCTGAACTGCTAGTCTCCTTTCCTGCTGGTCTTTCTCTTTTAGCCTATACTTGAATATTTGTTTGTGATGGCCGGTATCACGGGCACAGTTCTCTGCCTGTTGGCAGGCCCTGTCCAATAATTAACACAGAAACTAGGATCAAGTACAGGCTGTTGAGCCATTCAAGTCTGCTCCAGCCTTCAATACGATCATGGCTGATCTTCTTTTTCAGTTTAACACTCCGGCTTTCTCCTCCTCCCCTTGATGCCTTTAAAATCTAAAATTTTATATTTCTTGAACACGTTTAAATGACTTGGACTTCACAGCCTTCGGTGGTAGAGAATTCCACAAGTTTACTACTCTGTGTGAAGAAGCTTTTCCTCATCTCTGTGCAAGAAGGTTTCTCCCATATCCTGAGACTGTGTCCCCTGCATTGAACGTCTGCAATGAAAGAATACAGATCTCACAGAAAATGACTTGAGATTTGTGTGAGAGAGAGTACATGAAAACTGTTGAATGTACATGTGGTAACATGATAGCCATGCTAATGATTAATAATCCTGTGAATGAAAGCTCTAAACTCACATTGGCAAGTCAAAGAAACTGAAATAAGTTTTTTTAAAACTATGAGATAAGCAAGTAACAATAAAAGTGACCGTGAAGCTGTCAGACTGCTGCAAGGACCCTGTTGTTTGATTACCGTGCTGTCCTGAACCAGTGTACTGGTGAGTCTACGTGTTTTAGTCTGACACCAGGATGGCTGAACCTTACACGTCACCTGAACTTTTAAGAAAAATTCCTCAATCCTGTCCCGCCATTCAACACTGTCATATCTGATTTGCTCCAGGTTTCAACTCTTCTTTCATGCCAGGTTAACAAAGCTATCAATCCCTGGTATTTCTCTTTGTTCTAAAAAAAAGATTTTCAGACATTTGCTATCGTCTGGGAGAAGACATTCCTTCCCAGACGTAGTCCAGAAAATCAGTTAGTAACAAAGGATAATTTAACAAGCAGACTTCCCAACCAACAGCCATGTCCTGACAGCGAATTCAAATCAAAAGGAGAAACTCTTTTGAGAGAGTGTTGGAGTCTGTTATTCATGACCACAGCTCACACCTGAAGCAGACGCATATCACCATCGAGGAACAGGGGTACGGAAATAGGGCAAGTACATGCAATAAAGAAACTGCTTGTGTGGAGGATTATCCTACAACCTCAACCATCTAGAAGGACAAGGGCAGCAGACCCAGGAGAACATCACCTGGTCCCCTCCAAGCCTCTCACCATCCTGACTTGGAAATATATCACTGTTCCTTCACTGTCACTAGGTCAAAATCCTGGAATTCCCTCCCTAATAGCAATTGGTGTGCCTACCCCACAAGGATTGCGGCAGTTCAAGAAGGAAACCCAGCACCATTTTCTTCCCAGGGCAAACAGGGATGAAAAATAAATGTCAGCCCAACCAGTAATGCTCACGTCTCATTAATAATTTATAAAAGCATGAACTGATGGCATAAGGGGCCTATACATAGGTTATCATTTCTATGTTGTAAGATTCTGTGTATCTAATTCAGTACAAGTAATGAGGATACCTTACAAGTCTTCTCCTTTGCTGATTCTCCGTTGCTCAGATCTGAAGTTGCTGAATTCCAGTAACAAAGTTTCTTGGCTCCAGTTCCAAGGCTCTCCCACTGCTAGCTAACCTTTTAGTTTTTCACATAACTCCAGCCGTGCTGTGCTTTGACAGCAGTCTCTGCTTCAGTTGTAATTATTAAGCTCGTGCCTTGCTAGTTATTTCACAACAGTGAACAATTCAGCGGCTCTGACTCCCATCAATCCTCTTTATAACTTCAAAAACCTCAACTGGGCCGAGTGAAAGTAAACAAGTTTGAATTCCAAAACCTTTCTTCATAACATGGATTCCAGGGATCACCTTAGTTACTTGGCACCATGCCTCATACAAAGCAGTTAATGAGCTAGCTGGGAGTTGGAGCTCAAACCTACACAGGTTGTTCAAGACAGGACAGGCTGATATCCCATACAGGGTACCTGTTTAACACACTCATTCACTCACTGGCTGCTTCCACCCAATAACCTTTGTTTGGTCAGAGAGTTTAAGATTTTATAGCAGAATAGCTCAATCAATGACTCTTTTCACTCTGACACCCCAGTCTGTCATTCCTGATCAAGTCAATCCCCATTCCCAGAATCACAGTAGTATTGCAGTGCAGGAGACCAATCGAACCATAATGTCTACATTGATTTCCCAAATGAATGTTTCACCCTAGTTCATGCTCCCTGTTACCGTACACATTCTTCCTTTCCAAATAACCATCTCATTCCCTTTGAAATCTTGACTGCTACTACCAGAGTCTGGCAGCACAATCCAGACCTGAATCATTCGCTACATGATTTCCTTATATCATTTTTGTTTCTTTAACTAACTCCTTAAAATCTGTACTAGCTCATTCTCAATGCTTTAATAAGTGGAAATGGTTTCTCCACATTTACTCTGTCAAGAACCCTCATGTTTTGAATACTTCAATCAGATCACCTCAGTGTTTGCCTCTCCAGGGCGAATAGCTCCTAAAATTTCCAATTTATCTTCATAACTAAAATTCATCATCCCTGGAACCTTCTCGTAAATCTCTTCTGCACCATCTCCAATACCTTCACATTCTTTTAAAAGTACTATGCCCAGAACTGGGCACATTATTCCAGGTGAAAACTAACAGAACATCTCATATAATTTCAATATAACCTCCTTGCTCTTGTTCTCAATGCATGAAGCTGAGAATGCTGTATACTTTATTATTATGCTCTCAATCTGTCTTGAACCTTTATACAGATGTCTCTGCTCATCCATCCCTTTTAGAGTGGTCCCTTCATTTTAAACATGTCACTCCAAGAAAAATGCATCACCTCAATCTCTTCCACACCGAACACCATTAGAGTTGCCCACACCATAACTTTTCTATGTCAAGTGCTACATCTTTTCTCAGCCAAACACAGAACATAGAACATAGAACATAGAACATAGAACAGTACAGCACAGAACAGGCCCTTCAGCCCACAATGTTGTGCCGACCATTGATCCTCATGGATGCACCCTCAAATTTCTGTGACCATATGCATGTCCAGCAGTCTCTTAAATGACCCCAATGACCTTGCTTCCACAACTGCTGCTGGCAACGCATTCCATGCTCTCACACTCTCTGCGTAAAGAACCTGCCTCTGACATCCCCTCTATACTTTCCACCAACCAGCTTAAAACTATGACCCCTCGTGCTAGCCATTTCTGCCCTGGGAAATAGTCTCTGGCTATCGACTCTATCTATGCCTCTCATTATCTTGTATACCTCAATTAGGTCCCCTCTCCTCCTCCTTTTCTCCAATGAAAAGAGACCGAGCTCAGTCAACCTCTCTTCATAAGATAAGCCCTCCAGTCCAGGCAGCATCCTGGTAAACCTCCTCTGAACCCTCTCCAAAGCATCCACATCTTTCCTATAATAGGGCGCCCAGAACTGGACGCAGTATTCCAAGTGCGGTCTAACCAAAGTTTTATAGAGCTGCAACAAGATCTCACGACTCTTAAACTCAATCCCCCTGTTAATGAAAGCCAAAACACCATATGCTTTCTTAACAACCCTGTCCACTTGGGTGGCCATTTTAAGGGATCTATGTATCTGCACACCAAGATCCCTCTGTTCCTCCACGCTGCCAAGAATCCTATCCTTAATCCTGTACTCAGTTTTCAAATTCGACCTTCCAAAATGCATCACCTCGCATTTATCCAGGTTGAACTCCATCTGCCACCTCTCAGCCCATCTCTGCATCCTGTCAATGTCCCGCTGCAGCCTACAACAGCCCTCTACACTGTCAACGACACCTCCGACCTTGAGAAGCTCGAAGTAGGCACAGGCCATTCAACCCCATTGTGCTAGCTCATGGCTGATCCACTGTGCTCAGAACCACCTCCTTTGTGATTGTAATTTCACTAAGTTCTCCTCTCCCTTCCATCCAAATTAGCAGCTATTACTGGAGTTTTATTGTATCCTCTAAAGATTGAAGCAAATATTTTTTGCCAAAAGAACTGCAGATGCTGTAAATCAGGAACAAAAACAAAGTTGCTGGAAAAGCTCAGCAGGTCTGGCAACTCTGACTTTTTTCTTCACAGATGCTAACATTTCCCTCTGAGGAAGGATCACCGGACTGGAAACGTTAACTCTCATTTATTTCATCTGCCATTTCCTTATCATCTCCCACTCCTCCCTTGTTTTACTCTATTCCTCTTCATATACCTGCAGAAATTATTGCGATCCATTTTTACACTTCTAGCTATCTTCCTTTAAAACTCCACTTTCTTCGTCCTGAGTAAACTTTTAGTAATATTCTGACAATTATCTGACTTGTCAATAACTTTTCTTTAAATATGACATTCCTCAACTTCCTCAGTTAACCAACATTGGTGGTTCCTTTGAACTTTTTTTATAGTGGAAAAATATTTATTCTCAGCATTCTGAAATATCCTCTTGAATATCTGCTAATTCTCTCATCTATCCCATAGCCTAGTATCCAGTTCACGTCAGCTAGCTCATTCATATCAGGAGAGTTGCCCTCATTTAGGCTTAAATCACTAATCTTAGATCCAATCTTCTCTCTTTCAAACCAACTGCAAAATTCAATAAATTTGGGCTTACCACTACTGAGAGGTACCTTAACTCTGAGGTCACTAATTAATCCTATCACTTTACACAATACCAAGGCTAACATAACCTGCTCTTTGGTTAGTTTCAAAACTGCCATTCTACGAAACTCTCTCAAAAGTATTCTACGACTTTATCCAGGACAAATTCCAATCTGGTTCCATGGTTTCGATGTAGATTAAAGTCACAACGCTTATTGCCGTCCCTTTATCACAATAAGATCATGACTCTTCATCCTACTTCTTGTCTACTTTGTGCCACATTGCACTTGTTAAGGGGCCTGTAGACTGCTCTCACTTGTGATTTTTTTCCCCGATACAATTCCTCATTTACACCAAGCCATTTCCAGAATATGAAGGGAGGTAAATGAGCCTGTAGCGCAGATTGAAATTGGTGGCTATGATGCATGTATCACAGAGACATGGTTGTTGTGGGATCAGGACTGGGAACAAAATATCAAAGGAAACACGTTGTATCAAAAGGATGGGACAATGGAGTGGATTGCCTTGGTAGTAAGAAATGAAATTAAATCGATAGCAAGAAGTGCTATAAAAAAAGAAGACACAGGATCAGTGCAGCTAAAGTTGAGGAACCACAAAAGGAAAAAAAGACCTGGCCTCCTAGCAGTAGTCGAGATATAAGAAAGAAAATAAATTAGGAGATAGAAAAGCAATATTACAATACTGAGAATCAGGTTAGTAGCAGATTCCAAGAAATGGAATTTATAGAATTCTACAAGATGATTTTTTGGAGCAGCTAATATCGGGAGAAGCTGGAATCAAATTAACTGCATTACAACTGAGTAAAAGTAACTAAAAAGGGATGTGGCAGGAGCTAACCAGAGTTGACTGGAAGAGCAGTCCAGCATGGAAGGTGGTGAAGCAGCAAAAGCAGGAGTTTCTGGGGGTAATTTGGAAGGCACAGCAGAAATTCATCCCAAGAAAGAAGAAACATACTAAAGGGAGGATGAAAACCATGGCTGACAAGGGAAGTCAGGGACAGTATAAAAGCAAAAGCACACAATACGATGAAGATTACTGGCAAGCCATGGGATTAGGGAGCCTTTAAAAACCGG